>NW_024039225.1:600000-950646 GCF_016077235.1 Cyprinodon tularosa | reverse complement strand
GGGGTGCAAATGTAAAGCCAGACCAGCTCAAAAACCCGCAAAATAATTCACCTGACTGTAAATAAGAGATAACGCGGTCTGCTCATATTATCTTGTTATCACAGAACCTAGCTACAACTGAACCGTGCCGAGCCCTACTGTTGAACTAGTGCTAGATTTAGTGCTGCTCTGTTGTGTCTGGCACGGTTCAGTTCAGTTGCTTCCATTATTGCTCAACAGTTATCTTAGTTACAGTGCACAGATCATCCTCTTCACAGTTTCAAAAGAGTAGTGTAAATGGGGCTTATGTCCTTCAGGAGTCTAAACCTTTAGTATTGTAACTATAGAGAGGAGCCTGATAACTAAAAGATCTGCCTCCTAATCTACTTTGAAAAATTCTAAAAACTCATAGGAAATCTGCATTATGAGAACAAATTGCTCTATTAGGAAACCAGGATTGATCAGATCTCTGATACAAGTTGTGCTTGGTTTATTTAGATGTAATATGTGAGAAAGAGGAATTAACTTTTTTTTTTCCTTTTTGGATTTAAAGAAAGCCAATGAATGGAAGTTAAAATATGATAAATATGATCTCACTTTTTGAATTTCATCAGAGTGCTGACTAGGGGTGTAAATAATAATCGTTTTGTATCGATGCATCGATCCAACAGCCGACGATCCGATGCATCGACATGTCCGCAAGATAATCGATTCATGTTTTTTTTTTCCTTGGTCTATTTTTATCCATTTGATCCTGGGTGTAATTCTCCCTCCTGTGCTGCGGTGTGGCGCTAAACCTATTTTGCCCTCCTACCTCGCTTCCCGGTTATCCTCCTGCAGCAGTGTGTTGCTATGAGCTTGACACAGACATTTTTAAATTATGCTCAATATTGAAGCATGGTCTGCGCTACACACTGTGGGTCTAGATACGGCCGAGGCGGCGAGGAAGTGGGGGCGAGTTTAGTCCAACGAAGGAGGGACATGAGGGCCAAAAAGAGCGGAGATCCAGGTGGGAAAAAGGTCCCAGCATTCTCGTGCACCTCGCTCTTCTAGCGGGTCAAACTTCACAAGTTGTTTTCCGCAATTTCAGTCATAAAAACAAAACAAGCCGGCCTCCTGTCTGCGGCACTGTCTGCGGTCAGCTACGATTTGGGAGACGTGCAGCGGAGCGTCTCTCAAGGGGGCGGGGATGTCTGGAGCCTAGGTATTGCATTGCACTCATTGCACTGATTTTGTTTAATATTTTTGCAGTATTTTTTGATGCAACTTTTCTACTTCTGTTATTTGCTGTTGTTTCTAAAAACAAAAATGCATAACGATGCTGTAAAATCTAAAATATATGAAGTTTAGGACATGTGTCTCATGCAGTACATGTCACGAAATAATGTATTTTAGTTAACATTTTTGAGGTGGGCTGTGCTTATACTGTATAGTCTGACACCCAAAGGATTGTGGGCAATCGTATAGTTCCTAGTGGAAGCTGGGGACATCAGGAGGGTCTCTATACTAACTGCTTTGGCACTAGGATGCATACTGCTTCCTGGTCTTTGCTCCTTACTAACTGCCAGCACTATTCAGATAGCTTACTTACATACTTATGATGATGATTGCATGCACTCTTTCTCCATGCCTTTTAGATTTGAGGTAGTCAGATCAAGTCTTTCACTTCTAATGAAGGACAAATTGAAACCATGTAGAATTCAAATTGAAATACAAAATTGGTCCGGGAAAGGGGAGGGACATTTAGTATAATTCTTCAAGTGAGAGTGGGTATCTGCTCCCATGTCAAGTTCTTAGCCAATCGCAACAGCAGTAGCAGCTTGATTTTTTTCAAAACTAGCAGAGATAACAGTAAATAAAACTCTTACCAAATCCAGTTGGGGGGAACGTGCAAACATATTCCCATCCGTTTACTAATTTTTCATAAAGAAATGAAGGGTATTCCAGCTAAAATCACCACAGCCATGTTTGATTTGCTTCAGCCTTCTGCCTCTGGTTGACGTTTTGGTGACATACACGTCAGTGCATTTCATTGGCCCAACATATTTCTGTATCGATTAAAACACATCTGCTGGCTCCTGGCAAGATGTATTTTAGGGAATTTGTAAATTCACAAATATTGCGACAATACAACTTGCTGGTAATTTGACTTCAGCTGAGGAGCTAATTAAGCTACTTGATTTGGGTGTGCTTGACCAGGAAGATATAAAGAAGTTGCATGGTACCAGCCCACAAAGACTTGTTTGATGTGATCTATATACCTTATCTATAGGATACAAGGTTATCATTAATATTGTGGCATTCATTTCATTTAAAAAGGCATTATTTTAAGGAAGATTATTGGCAATCAGCTTACTATTTTTAACATCCCAATAAACGTACAGTATACAGTATATCACCTACTTAAACCTCATTGGAGTTCAGGGACAGCTTTGTGTTATGTATCCAACTTTATCTGCTTGTTTTCAGATTATTTGTAAAGAGAAAAAAATAACTATTGACAAAATTCTATTTATGTTAACCAAAAAAAAAGCAAAACAGCTTGATTATGAATTGATAAGATAGAACTAAACAGAGATGGAAGTCTAAATGCCTAAGCCTTGTTCAAGGTGTAAAGCTAATGCAGGGGGACTTTAACACATTATCATGCCACTAAAAGGAGCAGTCTATTCCTGGTAACATTTGTTTTTGTGTGCTCTGTATGCTAATTAATGCTAAGGGCAATGAAAAGGTTGATTTTCAAGCCGACCCCAAAAAACTAAAACATCATCTGAAATATATCAGATTTTCTTGCACCTTAACATCAGGGAAGACAAAAAGGGGAAATTCTATTTACATATAGCAAGTCTAATTCTGCATTTGCCTAGTGTGGCAGAAACTGCAGGGGCTGTGTGCACACTGAATGAAATGTGAATAAATAACACAGAGAGTGAGAGTAAGAGAGAAGAGGCATGAACATTAATTTCCCACCTTCATTCACATTCACACGGTGGGGCCATCGCTCTCAGATGTGTGATCTTAAACAGATTTCCTAGAGCTCACCCCCATCAGCGCATTTTCTCTGTCATGTATCAAAGCTGTCTTATACGTGAATAAAGCCCGAAACCCAACGTCACATCCTGCCTGAGCTAAAGTGATATGCCGGGGATGGGGTGGGAGAGATTCTGTGAGGACCCGCCGCACATTGCCAAGATCATGGCAGGAGACGACACTATACATCAGTGGGGACATAGGCTGTCAGAGCGTGAATGGGTTTTGTCATGAATGAATAACTACCACAAATGTGCATCGAGGGGAAGAGGAGAGCTTTACTTGCCTAAGCCTTTTCATCTCCTATGATCCACACTTCAGATTTAGTATAAGGGGTGGAGAGAGTAGGTGGGTAGTGGTTGAAGATGTTGTTGCTTTGGGCAAAGGATGGGAAATGCTTCTTGCTCACAATAAAGAAAAAAAAAGAGACGGATCAGAAGGTGCAACGGATCTAGTACAGCAAACATAAATGGAACGTTTCCTGTCTGTCTCAGTACTGCATTTTATACTTGGGAACTGTCACCTCAGGCATGTACCATCTGAATGTCTCGACACTTTTGGCTCAGAGTGCAGAGCTCATTTCCCACCCAGAGGGGACCCTGTCACAAGAAATATGCAACAAAAAAAGGATCACTAGATTTTATTTTATTTTTTCCTCTGTTTCACTTACACCATTTAAACCTGGTAGTGGTTCTATCTCTTCTTGGAGGTAAATTTCCTCACCATGGAGGTATTTTAAGGAACAGAGACAAGCTTTATTTTTTCAACAAAAATTTGCAAAGGGATACATACAGTATATAGCCACAGGGAAAAGAGGCAAATGTTGACAGCTCGAAAAATGAAAAAAACAAACAAAAAACATGGGCCCTCATGTGGGATGAAACAGTCCATATTGTGTGGAGGTGGATAAGAGTGTGAAGGTGAGGGAAGTGGGCTTAAGTGGGAGAAGCAGTGAGGGAATACTTACTCTTGCCCACCACACTGTGTTTGTACTTTACCGGCACTTTCCCAGAATACCCCCTGCCGATTCACCGTCTGCCATGGCACTGCCTATGAAGACAGCTGGCGTCCCTTACCCATTTTCCTCCATTTCAGGCATGGCAACAATGGATGAACTGAGGCACAGGCTGTGTCAGTACCTTCCCAATTCAGAGTTCGGTGTTCTTGTCACCTTTCTGATTTTCATATTTTAAACTATCCGGTTGAACTAAAACAGTTAAAAAATAAACTACTGCCTACTTTATTTTACCATTTTGGAGATAAAATTTATATGCCACACCTTTCAGAATTACATTTGTGCAAATTTAAAAAAAATGTTGAAAGAAATGCAGTACTTTGTTTTGGTGTAGTGCATAGAATCCCAATAAAATATGTAAAAATGTGTGGTTTAGATGTAACAAATATTATAGGGTTCAAGAGTAAGAACATGTTTAGAAATAAATCTGGATATTTCTTATCCCACTAATCAACAGTTGTAAAGAGCTTTCACACATCATTATAGTTACAAAACAGAGCCAGATGCTGCTCTCTGAAAGAGGCGAGGCTCAATGGTGTTAATGAAAACCAAACGTCACGTTATTGCAATGTTGAAACACATAAAACAAAATACTACAACAGGTGAAAATAGCTGTTGTGAAACGCTCAAAAACAATAAGCTCTAGTAACCACTCCAAGAGTTCAACTCAGGAAGACTTTTCTGACTGAATGATCAGTTTTCCCTCTTGACTCATGAGGAAAACCTCCTCACTGTATGGTACGTAAAAACTCTTTAAGTATGTCTGTCAATCAGCATCTAGCAGGCCGCTTCAGGACCCGGCCCCCTCTAAGAGGTTTAGTCTCACTGAAAGTGACGTATTTTGGCATGTTATCTAATAAGGGCTCTATTTTTTGGCTGCTTACCTCAATAGATTAAGGCTCAAACCTCAACAGAGATTTAAGACTGACATGCAGACTCCAGATCACCCCCAAGAGTGAAATAAACAGCAGATTAATGCACAAAATACCCATGAAATCAGGCACAGTTTAGTGCATATTTAATGCAGTTAATGACTACATTTATTAAGTTTGACAATGCATATTTTACCAATACCTTTATGAAATTTACAGGGCAGGTTTAGCCTCATTAGTATTCAAATAGAAATCACCGCTGTTACAAAATTAACTTCTAAAATTTAGGACTGGGTATTAGATTATTTTTATTTTTTTTTATTTTTTTTCAGAATTATGTCTTAAATGTTCCATTACTACCTCTACTTCTTCAGCCACTACACACACAGATTCTCCTGTACTGTCTACTTTACCCTTGACTTTTCAAGGTGAGGAATGATTAATGTATTTAGAAGGCCAGTGAACAATGAAAAACAAGTATAAGGTGTCATGTTCTTCATAGTTAATGATCAAGGTTAAAGGTGCGCTTTTCAACATTTGATGCCAAACAAGAGAGACTTTGCATGTTTTTTTATGTTTTTCTTTTTTTTTTCCAATCCCTAAAGGCCAGGCAGTTTCATTTGACTAAATGTGTAATCGATCATAAAATATGCTGAATGGCTTAGTCTGGATAAAATACAAGAAGGCAGTGCAGTACAAGGGACATTGACTGAGTTAATGGTAGTTCGTGTGATGGCGTGTGTGTCAGCTACTTATGGTCATTGGAATGAGCTCAGTCACCCAGGGATGTGTTACAGAAATGAGATGTAATTTGTTCTTGGTTGAATAGGTTATTCCATTCTATTTCCAGTCGAAATCGGAACCTTTTGTAAATATGTGCATAAAAGAGTGCTACAATCTAAAAAAAGAATAATGCAAAGTTGTTTTTAACAGAAATATTTATCCAACCAGTATGTCTATTTAAACAATCTTTATGTGAAAATTGTTTCCCCTAATTCGTTCCTATTTACATTATATTTTTACCAATATAGATGTCACTTTATTCTTTGCCAGCCAATTTTTTTATCTCTGCACTGCTTTTCATAAATGCAGGATATTTAAACATTGCGGCGTATTTGCACAGTTTATGTAGTAAAGTTTTAAAAAGCAAGTCAAGTATTACAACAAATATTGTCAAGGTGTATCTGGAGTTGATTCAGTATCATGCAGAGAAGGTCCTCTAGCTTTAATTTAAAAGGACTTCTGGGGTAATGCATGCAGTTACTTTTCATGGACTTGCTTCAGCCCACACACCTAATCTCCCTGCACAGCAGTCACTGAACCTCACAACAGTAATCCGAGGGTGCTGAAATCTATTAAAAAGAATCAGTTTGTCTAAGTAGCTCATCCTAACTAAGGAAAAAAGGTTTTGTGGATCACAGGGGTTTGTGATTAAATCCATAGGGGCTTAGAAACTGAAAGGAGCTAATACAATTTTCCTACTGATGATTTTCCTTTTGTACTCTATTGGTTACCCTTTTGTATTTTCAAGTTATCTTAAAAGGCACAGACCAAAAAAATGTGAATAGGAAGGAAAAAATATTAATTGAAATTTGTGAAAATGTGTCAACATTAAAACAAGGATTTCCTGCAAAGAAAGTGAAATTCTTTGATTATAAAACCGCTTCTCACTTCATTGTATATTAGAAGCTACAATTAGTACCATGTTAATAAAGGTTTATCTATAGAAAACCAGTACTCAATTTAAGGGAGCAAAATGTAAGAAATTCATTGCAAAAAAGTCACCAACTTGTCACCAATAACAAATAATATGTTAGTCAAGGTAAAGTTTTGCAACTAAAGTCTAATTGATAATGAGATAGAAAAGAATACCAAAGATTAAAATTGCTGTGTTACAGTCATCCCACAGAAAATTAAACAGAAACACATCTTAGTTTTTACTCTGCCCGGTTTGATACATTATTGCTTGCAGTTCTCACTGTTTCAATCATGCTGAAAACATGCTTTCAGACAATAGTTGGTCTTTAATTGGGTAGGGGGTGGTGTCATTGATCACACTGTATTTAGCACTGGTATTTTCATAATTAAAGGATTCTATGTTGGGTTGATCTTCTTTGTGTATACTATGTTAGCTATCCAATGTTACGTAGCATTACTATGAAATAATGCCACATTAAGCAGAATTGTCTTACCATCACTTTTCTTTTGTAATTTGGCTGGGCGATCTTTTGGTCCCTGAGGCCCCATGTGGTCAGCAGGAAGGATAATGTCATTCTGCTAAAAACCAGGAGGATCTGGAATAAAAATAAGATAAAAACATTCTGCATTCCTCCATACCTTGATTCATACTCCACTTATTTAAAACTTGTTTTTTGCCATCTCTTACGGACATTGCCTCTAGAAAGTGGAGCCATGAGTGTATTGCCTGTATAGGTGTCTTTGTGAACAGAAAGTCGAGTACCTTCAAAAAATTACAGTCTGAATTTTTTCTCTCTAAATTTTTTATTTATTTTTTTTTTAGATACAGTACTTACATTTGAGATACTAGCCTATAAAACTGTAGAATTTACCGTCTGAAAATAACGCCTATAAATTCTCTCCTGGGTTTCCCTGAAGCTAGACATTTGATCTTGGTGATAGTCAGCTGCTTCTCAAGTGCTTTAGATTCATCTCCTATTTCATAAAAAAAAAAGCCTGGGAAGTGGAGCATATTATCGGGATTGAAGATGAAACATGAGATGAAATATTAATGAACATTAAGTCTTGTTCAATCAATGCTTTTCTTTAGTTGTTTTAGTGTAAGGTACTGTGTACATTACACTACTCTAAAATCAGATTAAATCTTTGTTCAGTCTTCCTTCTTAGTGTATAGATGTAACATGGCAGAAGGCACTCTTTCACATTGTTTTTGTTATCCACCAAAATTACATAATTTTTGGAATCTCATCTTCCAATTGTTTTCATCTGTATTTACAATCAGTGTATGTTTTAATCAATGTAGCTTGGATTGTAATATACATGTGCTGCTCTGACTCTTAGTAGGCCAATGATTTTTTGCTAAGAAATTCAGTTTGGGTCTTAACTGAAGGAACTCTTAAAGAACTACAATACATTTAGAAAAACATTCTGAGGTTTTTCAAGATATGGACCCAAAGTTAAACCATATGAGTGACCAATGATGTAGGACATTCACCAAAAAGTAGACTTGTTGATAAGTCGACCTAATTAAATTGCGTCAGCTCACATCCCAAACAACTCAAAAGTCCCCCCCCCCCTACAGTTTGGGGGGCCCATGGTCATGTGCGTGTGGTGGGGCTAGGGCAAAACCCCCCTCTTAAAACTTTTTATTATTTGCGAAAGCAGAGTACATACTAAAAGCTAGCAATACAAACTGGATTAGATCTTCCATAACCAATACCTGTAAAAATTTTAAAAAATTTTTTGGGGCCTTTACCCCAGCGGCTTTGTTTTTCTTTTTTTAATTATTCCAACTGTTTTTTATTTATACTACTTGAGTACTATAGTCTTTTGGCTTTAGAATAAATAAACTTAATAAATAAGGAATTTTAAAATAAATGAAAAAAAAAAGGGCCCAAAAATTTATTTCACTACAAACTTGATATAATACTGGTTTAAAGTTTTTAATAAAATAAAATCTTTTACTCGAATAATACTATTGAAAAGGGGAAAAAAAATATTCTAAAAATATTAACTTTGGAAAAAGTTTGGTTTTTCTGATTTTTTCCCTTTCCCCCGGGTCCACTGGGCGACTCTTTGGTAATAAAACCAAATTGCGTTTTTAAACGTCACATAAAATTACAGATTTTTTAATTTCCAATTTTAAACAATGCATAACTTTAGAAATAAGCCCAAAGCACAAACCTACACCAAAAACCTCGGGAACAACAGAGACATACTTTCCATTACCTGACTTTGGAAGGAAAGAAAGCAAAGAGAAACAGAGACATTTTTTGGAGAGTTGAAAGGGGCAAATCTGTTTCTTTTTTTTTTCTTTTTTAAAATTTTATCCCCTTGTACTAATCCTTTCAAAAAAGGGGCGGCCCCGGTCCCCCCAAAACCAAACGCCATCTCTGACACGAAAAAGGGTTTCCCCCTTTATTTACTCGAAAACATCGGGTCATTTTTTTTTCTTTGTTTTAACAAGAAAAGGGGGAAAGCTTGTCCCTGGCATCTAAAATTCCTAAAGTCTAAAACACAAGAAACTCTCACAGACAGTTTGTGGAATGGGGGGGCCTCACCACCCCGGGTTGTTTTTTCGGAAGATTTTTGCCCTTCTGTAAACCAAGAAAGAAATCTTCCCCCTTCAGGTTTAAACTGTTTTTTAAACCCCCCGGGAGTTTACCTTTTTAAGGCCTCCTTGTTTGAATACTTCCCCATTAAAGTAGTTTAAAAACCCATTAAAAACACCCCTTTTGTTAAAAATTTAAAAAATATTTTAAAGTAAAAGTGTTTACAAAATGCCATAATTTTTATATTTAAATAAAGTCAAAAAAAATAATCATTTTTCTTTAACATTCCCCCCCCGTTTTGAGGCTGAGACATACAACCTCACAAATAAAATGATTAACCCTTCCCAAATTTGGGGGAAACCCAAAAAAATTATTTAGTAACTAAAAAACAAAACTTTACCCAAATTTTTATAACACCCCCTTTTTTTTAAACAGCACCTCCGGGTTCCCCTCCGGCCCCATGTTTTCAAAACCCTAAAACCCCCAAAATTCAAAACCCTTATCAAATGTATCTTGCCCGGTCCAAAAATTTTAAATTTACCCCCCCTGATGAACCAAAAAATTTTTTAACCATAAAAACAAAACCCGAAAAAACTTTTCACTTTTTAAAAATATAAAAAAATTTCAAAAAAACTCAGTTATCTGAAAGAAAGCAAACACACAATGGGAAAATCAGCCCAAAATTTATGAAAAAAAAAATAAAAAAAAAAGTAAAAAATATCTAAAAATTTAAACAAAAAAATGCTCAGAAACCCTTAAAAGAAAATATTCACCACAAAAAACTACAATTTGTCAATAAAAAACAATAACAACATCAAGAAATAAAATCATAAACCCCAAAAAAAATACAAAATAGCATAAACACAAAAAAAATTACAAAAATTTTTTTTTTTTTTTTTTTTCAAAATTTCAATAATAAGAAGTTAGATTCGCTCGGGGGCCTCCTTCGATACCTTTCCCAAAAATGAATATGAATTCTTCGTCAGGAACGACCCAAAAAATACGCGAAAAAAGGGAAACAAATTTTCCCCTTGGGGAAGGGATTTTCGCAAAAAACAAAACCACGCAATAAAGAGAAGAAAATTAATGATGATCTTGTACGGGATCCTTCACGTGTTCCTCCTCGGTTGAAAAACCTCATTTTTCCCCACCTAGTTTTCCTTTTCCCACAAAAAATTTGGGAGATTATGCCAATTTAACAGTGAGTTTAAGGAGGGGGTGCAATCCCCTTTTTCCCTAAATTTTGGGGGAAAAACCAAAAACAGGATTTTTGGTCCCCTTTTCGGGGCCTTAAAAAGGGCCTTTTTAATTCGGGAAAAGAAGGGTTTTGGCAGACTTCTGCCCGAAAATGCAATCCTCCCCCGCCCCTGTGATGGCCCTCAGACACCCCGACCGCGGGTTTAAGACGGTAATTTCCCTGTATGCCCTGCGGGCGTGCCCCGGGCTCCTCAGCTGAGGGTGCACGACCCCCAAGGGAACCACGGGTTCTCCTTCTCTCTTTTGGGGAGGGACAGCCTGAATTTTTTTTTTTTTTTTCCCCTTTTCCACGACTCGGAAATGGTCTGCGAAGCGGGGGTTTTCAGACCCCCTTTTTTTTTAAAGACCTTTTCGGGGCGAAACCCGGGTCGATTCCCCGAACTGTTTCCCGATCCGGGGGGGGGGACGTTCCTGTGACGTCTGGTATTTTGTAAATTTTTTGCGCCAGGCCCTGTAACCTTTTAAAGAAATCTTTATGAATAAATGGGGCAAGTTTACCTTTCCATCCGGGAATGGGGGGTAGCAGGCCCGGAAACATCCCCCCGTCGGGAGCTATATGGAAGAACCCGTTGTTTGGGGTTAATAAATTGATCCTAAAACTTTAAAAAACCTTCACATTTTTCCCTTTTTTTTAAAAATCTTTTCCCTTTGGGAATTTGTTTTTTTTAAATAAAATCCTTTGACCCTTTTTTTATATAAGGCCTAATGAAAAATAAAAGTTTCCTATCATTTAAAACCCCAAAAACTTAACTGAAATTTTTAAAAAGCATTCCATAACTTTTAAATTTTTGTAAAATTTTCCAATTTAGACCAATTTAAATTAAAATCATCTTTTTTTCTATTTTTTAAAACCTTAAAAAAATGATCAGCCTGCTTTACATGACCCACTAAATATCAAAAATGACCACTTTTTTTCCCAAATTTCATTTTTAAAATTTCCCAAAAATTTCAACCTTTTTTTAACCTTTGATCCCGTTATTCTTTTGGGAAAACCTTTTTTATAAAATTTTTTAATTAAATTTAAGTTTTAAACCCTTTTTTTATTTTTGTTTATCAATTATAAAACCCTTTTTCGTTTTGGAAGAGATTCAATAACGGGCTAATTTTATTAAATGATGTAAATCTTTGTTTAAAACCTTTCCCGGGAGTCTTATTTTAAAACAACTTTTTTAAAAACTTATGAAAAAGATAAAACAATCCAATATCCCCTTTCCTTATTTTAAGAAAAATATTTTATGTAAATTATTTGTTTTATCAATATTTTTTTTATATTTTCAATTTATACATTTTACTTATTTCATATCCAAATATTTAACTCATTTTTAAAAATCCCCTGGAAACCCCCCCAAAAAAAACTTTTAATGTATTTTGATTTAACTTCAAAAACCCTTTTTTTTTCCGAAAAAAAAATGCAGAGACCCCAAACAAAAAATTTTGCCTACAATCAATCCTTTCATGCCCCCCCTGTTTCTATAACAAAAAAAATGTTCGGGTCATAGAATACAAAAAAAACCTATCAATTTTTTTGGGAATGAAATCCGAATTTTCACCATTTAACTTTAGCCTCATGTAACACATTTGGATGCAATTCAAACACGGGCCCCCAGATGCTTTTTACAATCTGCAAAACCTTTCAAGAAAAAATTTTAAAATTTTTGATTAAATTTAGGGGAAATCAACACAGAATTTGGGTGTTTTTTGCTCAAAAAGTCAGTCATAGACACCCAATCCACTTTAACACCTTAATTTCAAATTCCATTTAAATTTAAATTTAGTTTTACTGAATGGTAGCCACTGTACTATGCAAATAAAAATTTAGATCATCTTCCTTAGTAGATGAAGCGTAACACACAATGCAATTCAGCTATAGTTAAAAAAAAAATGTAATTGCAATAGTTAGTCCCTGCCCATTCTTTTCAGGCAGGAAGGGAAAAAGACACACTAGCATTTTGTGAGACAAACAGAGTGAATCATGGAGGAATGCAGTGTCGTAACAGTTGGTGCACACCAACCCCTAACTGCATCGTAAAACCTCTGACCCCAGGAGATGGGGTTGTCCTCAACACCTAGAATTACACTGCAGGGCTGCAGGACGTGAAGAAAACAGGGCGCCTCAGTGCTATATCTAAAATAAGAAGAGAACAATGGCATCACACACTACAAAAATTTAAAGAAATAACTTATTCACCACTACCAATTTTTGTGGTTGGCACCCTTTTTCGTCCCAACCTCAGACTAAAGGGGCCCCCCAAAGGAGGGGGCCCTTGGCGCCCAGGCCCACATATCAGAGGTAGAATCCAGGATAAAACATGAAACACACAACGGGACCCCCCCGCTGAGCGCCCTTCCTGCCCCAAGCTTTATCTGCTGAATCAGAACGGGTCTAGAAAAGCAGCCCATTCCAGCAGTGCAAAAACATCTGGTTTACAGCCCCAAGTTTTAAATGAATTTTGGGCCCGGCAGGGGCAGGACATAGAAACCACAGCCCCAGTCACCCACTAAAGGGCCCCCCCCGGGTTTTGTCTATGATTTTTTGTGGTCCCGACTCACTGTTTAATTTTCCAGCCATAGAAGACTCCCACAGATAACGCCTAAAACCCTTTTGTTTTCACCCGCATGAAAAACAACAGTCAAAGGAAAAACAAACTGTTTCCCATAACAGTTCGCCTTCACTGACCTTCGAATCCCCTCAACAGCGTTTGGCTTTCATACAGCAGTCCAGCAGAAGATGGGCACAGTTCAGCATCATCATGTCTTTGTTCAGCAACAACAGCGGCCTGATGCGGTAATCAAGAAGATCCCTTCAAATACATCTTCCCATGATCTCTGAGCTCAAAAGACCCTTCCCCCAAGATTGCCATCAAGTCAGAAGGAAGGAGAACTGCCAGAGAAAAAATAATACAAAGTAATGAAAAAGCAAAACTTATATTTACCACATTTTGTTACTTTCACTACTATAAATAAAATGTATCTTGTGATGCCTCCTCCCGTGTGGCGCTAGATTTGTTGTTGTTATAGCACAAACGGCCAACTGCCCCAAATCCTGAACTGCAAAAAGAATAGATAGAAATTTGTTAAAATAGTCCACGATCGGATGTGCCAGAATTAAGAAAATAATGACACTTACTGTTCAAAATCAATAAACGTCAATACCTCGATGACATTCACTCTGCTTGTGCCAAATATCAACTACAAATTCTAAAATCACAACCTCACAAACTCATTAAAGAATTAGAACAAACTCTAGAATGTCCAAGTACTGATACTTATAAAAGTTGTGATGGAATTGCCCTTGGTCAAATAATTATGAATTGCATATTGTTCTACTAAATACCAAACATCCTTATCATTGTCCCACGCTTCAAGACAAAGTCCTATTTCAAAATTTCAGAAATCCTTTACATTTTATCTGAATTTCATAACAGTTTTAACCAAAATTTTCCTCAAAATTAACAATTTACACCCAACTGTATATAATCAAAGTCAGCAGTGATTCAGAAATCTATCAACAATTTTAAATGTAAATAGACATGGCATAGATGTTATTTGAAACCGTTCAATTTGAGATGATCAAATCTAATTTAGTAGAAGCTTCTATATCACATACACCATATTGTAGTAAAGCAGGAAGGCCATATGACTCTACATTAAAGAAATCCATAATTCACTATTGTTGAATCGAAAAAAATCTAAATTATTGATTAACTAATTTACCATTAACCATATCCAAAAATTTACCAGGAATTAGGGTCTACTTCTGCTTCTCCCCCTGTTGATATAATAAAATTACCATTTTGAAAACAATTTGGAATCTATGTCACTTTTATATAATAATTTGCTGAAAAACCAAAATATCATAAGATGTTCCACCATTTCTCCAAATCTTCCATCTAGTATTCAAACTAGACTGAGATTATGTAAATTTCAAAGTTCCATCTGTAATGTCTTATCTTTATAACATCCCCCTGTGTTTTCTTATTTCCAAAAGAAAAACAATTTAGAGGTGGAAAAACAAAAATGGAAGAACTTACCCCCATTATGCTAAAATTTCAACATGTCCAATCAGTCACCCATATGAAATATAAACCAAGTTTATTTAGTTAGAATTTAGGTTAGTTTGTTAGTGTTGTTAGTCAAAGTGGATAACACAATTTCCTAATAACTACATCTATCTGCTTTAAGCCAAGGCTGAATTCTCGTTTCATATTAATTTCACTGCACAAGCAGATGATTCAGCTTCAACCAGATTGTGACACCAAAATATGAAATCGTCATTACCTTAAAATTGTCCCTTAAAGCAGTAATAAAAACATATTTATGAAACAAAACCTTCAGTGTACCTAAATAGTTTAAAATAAGAAAAATATCACACAGCTACACACTAAACTGAGGTCATATTTACATAGAGCATCCTAAAACCCATCAAAGGCCATCAGCCTACACATTCACTCTCATTCACACTCAAGCACTCATCAACACCCCATTGTAAGAAAGATGCAGGATGTTACCCCAGATTTCAAACCAAAATTCATCCTGTAAAAGTCTTAAACACAAATATTATAACACCATGGTTGAAAAAAATAATAAAAAGACATTATTATCCAATAGTTCTAATATTGTTCAGTTTTGAGTGAACCTTTTTAAAAACTCCAAATTATACACACAACCGTATTTCATGATAGCCCACTGTTATTAAATGGCTACCTAGACCCCCTGTAGGAAAACCCAAAAACCGTTCATGTGGTCATGTAATATGCGAAATGGGCTGCACACGAAGATCGTCCTACAAGAAACAAAGTCATTCATTAGCGTTTCAACATGTCCCACATTAACAGTGTAGAAAACACTGTTACGTAGAAAAACATCCATATGTTCTCATTTTTGTTCTCTTACAATCAGTGAGGGTGTTCCATCCTGTCAGGAAACCTAGAAATTTAAGTGATTGTCAATGTTACAGTATTATAATAAACAATTGGATCATTCCAGTGCTCAAGCCTGGAACTGATGCAACACATTTCACCCGCTGAGAAAGTAAAAACATCTGTAAATCTGTTATTTTGTACTTTTCATTTCAACACAAAACACAGTCCTAAAGCAATTCACATCAAAATCCAAGAATCCTGAAAGCGTGAGCTGGAAATAGCACAGAACTGAAGCACTCCCAAAATGCAAATAAGGGGGGTCAATCAGTCCCCCCGCTGTGAAACAAAACTTGCATCCAAAACGGAGACACCGCTGTCCCACAGAAGCACATTTTAACAGAAAGTTAGTAATACAACATCCAGCAAAAATATTTAACAATATTTCAGAACACAATCTTGAAACACAAATCACTTCCGCATAATCTCAGCACAATTCAGACACAGACAGACGAATAGACAGCAGCGCGTGGTGGGACATAGGCTACAGTATAACGGGGGAAGACAGACACACAGCCACAAACACAAAGAAACATACAAAACACAGAAACACAGACAACGTTGTAGTTCAGTCAAGAAAAGACAGAAAAAAAAGAAAAGAAAACGTCAGGAGCCGGCTAAAAGAATGTATGACGCATCTTTTAATTGTCCAATTTCAATTTTACAAATCCCTTTTATTCTCATTTCAACTTCTCAGTCCTACACTTCAGAGCTGGGTCAAGCTCGAGGCGAAAATAAGCCTCAATTTAGTTTATTCGATCACTCAATCCGCCCAGTGACAAAAGGTTTTTTCTTTTTCAGCTGGGGAGAGCGATTGAACCCGTATTAAATCAAATAATTTATTTTAGTCCTTTATACTATAAGCAACCCGCTTAAGGGTGCCAAAGAAAGGTGATCCAACCTGCTATTAGTCCTTTATTTTCCACGAGTGATACAACTCGGTCCAATTAACCTGCTATTAGTCCTTTTCCATGAGTGATACAACTCGATCCAATTAACCCAAATAATTATAAGTCCACTGGAGATGAGTCGAAATCTCCGGCTGATACAAGCCAAAACTAACCAATACACAAATTTCCAAAATACTTTTTCTAGAGGCCCAGGCATTGCTCCTCAGGGTAAAAAGAATAAATTAATCTTTATTAATTAATCAATTAATTAATTAATCAATCAATAAAACCTTCTTTTAAAAAACCCAGCTTAAGTCAGAGTTAACGTAAAGGCTCTGTTTGAACTAGCCACAGTTCCCTGTAATGTGTATTTATTCAAATCCTTAAACAACCGACTCTTCTAGGAGCGATCCTATCTACCTCTGCAGCTTCTGAATTCTGTGAGGCCGCACACAGCAAATCAGCCCCGGTCCGACCACACGGCGCTTCAGACAACTGAAAAATAATCAAATACTGTCTTACCACACCGAAGCATCGGGCCGAAACGGATCAATCAGGACCAAACAGCCGTCCGCCGAGACTCCAGAACCGGCACGAGCCCCCAATTGTAAAGGAAGAAAATATTCTAACATAGTTAACTTTGGAAAAAGATTGGCTTCTGATTCTTCCCTTCCCCAGGTCCACTCGGCGAGCTGCGTTTGGTAATAAAACCAACATTGCGTGTTGACGTCACAGAATTATAGAGTTTAATCCAATATAAGACAATGCATACACTTTAGAAATAAGACAATGCACAAACCTACACCAGAAACTGCAGAACAACAGAGACATACATTCCATTACCTGACATAGGAGGAAAGAAAGCAAAGAGTACAGAGACATCTTTGGAGAGTTGCAAGGGCAAATCTGATCTTTTTCTTCTATTTAGAAAGCTTTATCCTCTTGTATCTAATCCATTCAAAAAGGGCTGGCCCTCGGTCCTCCAATCAAACGCCATCTCTGACACTGCTAGGGCTTCCCCTTATTTACTGCAAACATCTGGGGTCATTTGCTTCTTTGTTTTAACAAGAAAAGGCGGAAAGCTTGTCCTGGCATCTAGAATTCCTAAAGTCATAAAACACAAGATAAGCTCTCACAGACAGCTTGTGGAATACGGGGGGCCTCACCATCCCTGGTTGTTTATTCTGGAAGACTTTTGACCTTCTGTAAACCAAGCAGAAATCTCTCCTGCAGGCTTAACTGTTATTCACCCCCCAGGAGATACTCATTTTAAGGCCTCCTGTGCTTTGAATACTTACCCATTAGTAGTTTTAAATCATTAACACAGCCTTGTTCAAAATTAAGAAATATGTTCAAGTGAGAGTGTTTACACATGCCATAAGATTAACTGTAATAAAGTCTAAAAAATAATCATTTTTCTTTAACACTATTTAGGGCACCAGGTTAAAGAGTTTCTGTTTTTAGCCCTCTCTTTATTTGCTGTGACATGTGATATTAGCCAATTTAACCCGTGAACTTCATTTTAACAACACTTTTCCTAGCCAAACTCATAATTCAAGTCTGTTTTCTTAAATGACCACAGAACTAAAAATCAAGTATCTTCAGAGTTAATAATATTTAGAATTGTCAGCAGTTTTGTGGAAGGAATCAAAGCTGAAAAGAAGAACAAAGAAACAGAATTTGGGTTTAAAGCAACAAGGATTAATACTAATAAGAAACTCCATACTGAGATGCTGAAAAAAAAGAAAGAACTCTCACAAAGAGACATAAAGTTAAGCTGTGCAACCCTCCCTAATCTAGACTAGATGGGGGCTGTAATACAACAACTCATTCCTTGCGGTAGACCTCCGTTTGTCTTTTATCTCCCAGGGACTGTTTACTCCCAGTAATTAGTTAATTCATCACCCTAATGGGAACATCCCCCTCTACTAAATAACTTCTCTCTTCCTGTAGCGGGCTCACAATTCTGGCACAGCATCGAGCAGAGGAGGTAAGACTGCTTCCTGAGTGCAGTGTCAAGGGGGTGCGGGATGTCCAATCTGTCAGTATTTCTTACAAGAAGTCTATTCATCTCCCATGTTGCAAGAGGGTAAGTTGTCAGGGGAAGTAAGGATTTTATATATGATTAAAGAAAGTTTGAGTTCAAATGCTAATACTTCTATGAATAGATTATTTTGAGTGAAGTCATATATTCCTTTGGGTAATGAAAGAAAACAAAATATGGACTCTGTTTACAGTTATCCACCTGTCTTTGGCATATGTACTTTAGGCATGAAATTATCTGGTAATATTGTATTATCTTTATTTTCTAAAGGTGGAAAAAGCAACAATAAACAACTTTAATTGATTTGGTACATACAACATTAAGACTGCTGTGGATGTACTTTCATCTACACAGTCAAAATCATACATACACATACACATATGTAGAATGTCTTTCATCTCTTAGCAAGATACATCTCTTTTACAAGTTGCAGCCAGACTCCAGGCTTTTTGTAAGCATTCTTAATCCCCTCTTGTAAATTGGACTATATATTTAGTTATTCTTCTTGGCGAAATTAAGAGTAAATTCAAAACATTTTTCTTGCTGTTGTCAAGATCTTAAGCATAATGCTCAAATTTTAATTAGATTTAGGGTAAAGGCTCAGGAAATTCCAAAACAGCTTTGATAATAATAATAATAATAATTATTATTATTAGTTTTTAGTTAATTATTATTATTAGTATTATTATTATTATTATTATTATTATTATTATTAGTATTATTATGTTGAAACAAATGTTTTTATTTCAACCTTAAACCAAACTGCCATGTTAGATTATATTAAAATGTTATGATGATCAGTATTAACCAGTGTCACTGTTAGCAGAAAAGTAATCTTCTACTCTAAGAACAATGCCCTTGAGCAATGTGAGCATTGGCAGCCACCCACATCGACAAACCATAAACTTCTGAAAAACAGCTATAAGGTTGGACAAGACAAAGATAAAGCTAAATGAATAAAATAACAAGATGCATGTTTAGAAAATTAAGGCAAGGCACTGAACATGGCACAATACGTCTATATGTGGCAGCATAACCCAGTCGAACTGCTATAGTTCTGGTGCATTTATAGAATAAGTTTAAATCATGAAAACAGAGGAATGCATCCAGGTTTAAAAACTGAATCACGTCATTCGTTTAAGTGTTGAATTTGGACAAGATTTGGACATTTTTAACAGCAAAATGATCCCATACAGTAATAAGTAAATATCATCAATGTGAGATCAATAAATTCAAACAATCAATAAAGTAGATAAATCAATCATGCAATCAATCAATAGAAAAATAAACTTCTCTAGGTACAAAAAAATGTATGTAATGTATGTCACTGCTGCAGTTCAAAGGATCAGTGTAAGATCCTAAATCTATCAATATTTGTGACATTAGTTCAGTACAAACACATAACTCAACATGTCAAGCGTAGCAGACATCAGTCATTTATTTTGTGTGTTTAACATATGTTGAACATATCTGGTTGCAATAATTCTTCAGTGAATAAACACTTGTAAGATGTTAAGGAACAAAGAACAAAGATAAAAGGCCCCAGCATAAGACTGGTTAACTGCTGCAATTTGTTTGGACCAGTACCACAAGAATAATTTTCCTAAATGTACTGAAGAAGCCATTTTTAGAACCCTATAAGTGTTTAAAACAAACATTATTTCATGTAAAATAATTTTCATTCACATGCGATATTGGAATTTAAAAGGGATCAGTGACTCGATTGTGCTTGTCTTTCAGTCCATTGACAGTGCAGATGTGAATGAGAAAAACAGTGGACGATAGTAAGGCCAGATAATTAGTTCTTATTTCCCTCCCAAGAAACTCCACTCTGCGCAGTGGCTTGAACAGAAGCTTGTGTGTAATCTGCACATGCTTCAGACGAAGCCAATGGGAAGAGACTGAGGGATGTATTAACAAAACACTGTTGGGAATGGTCCTGGTGAGAGATTAGTTAGCTGATAGGCCCTGCATTTTATCCATTTCTTTCATTACTCCTCCCTGCCCTTGCATAGGCTGCAGTCAAAAGCCTTGTCTTGCACACCAGGGAATCAGTGGACTGGACTTCCCATCTACCTTTCTGATCACCACTCAGCTCTCATTGGGTCCCTTTGTGTTCTGTCTCTCTTCATTAAGATAGGCTTTATTGGACTTTTTACAAGCTTTTGTGCTTGAGAGGGAAGGTATGACAGGGGTCAGAGGGATGAATGTCTTCTCTTTCCCACCACTCAACAGGTTCAAAAGGCTAAAAGGTAATATTTAAAACAGTTTCTCTTTCAAACTTTGGTCACCAAGATCAAAAAATATGAAATCATGATAATGCAGTTTCTGGAATCTTTTTTTTTTATGTTTTTACTCTAAACGCAAACTCTAATTTGGGTTTGCATTTTTCTTAATCAAATTATTTTAGTTGTGTAATGCAAGGGATGGTAAAATCTGGAGCATTCCAAAACAAAACAAAAATAACAAAAACAAACAACAAGATTTGCTTCACACTGGATATTCAAGGTTTTCAATCCCTAGGGGGAAAATATAACCTAAAGAAAAGATCAGATATAAAATAAAAGTAATCTCACAGTGCCATTTTTTGGCATACAGCTATTTTTTAACCAATCATAGCTTCACTGAAGATTCTTACAAGAGATGTTTTTGTCACCTTCTGAGTTGTTAGAGTCCTTCAAACTAAGCTTTTATAATTTTGTCTTCACAGGTTCAGGTGTACTATTTTACTGTTAAACGTGCCTTCAAAATGATAAATTATATATATTACGTAGTCAAAATCTAAACATAATTTGACTGGTGACTGCTGCTGTTTTTCTGGCCAGAATCTGAAAGGTCTATCTTTATCTATTTGCCATAACAATCAAAATCCAAAACAATAATTTATTTTTACATAATTGTTTAATTATTTTTATTTAACAAACATATAAAAAAAAATATAGTCTCTGTCCTGTTATGCTGATGGATAAAATATAGAGCCGATGGATTTAGGTGGCCTGGTCCTGTTGCATACCAGACAAAAAAGCACTGGGTATTTCTTGATAGATTTCCAATGAATCTCCTACATTAGTAGTTGAAGATTACAACATATTAATTTCAGGATCATAGCCTGGGTCTATCTCTGTGAAGACCTACTGTTTTAATCCTCTTCTATTTTCTAATCAAAGCTCTAAAAGCATATTACAAAACCAAATCTAGCAATTTTTCCGTTCAGCAATTCTGTGCTTTGGGAAACACTGAAAACACATCTTGGGGGAAAATAATCTTGTATGAGCTTCATTTAATTCAACTAAACATAGCATAATGGATTAGACTTAGTGTGAATTAATGACTGCAGAATAGATTTACAAAAGCTCTCTCTCCAATCAGACAAAAATCGGGCTTAAATTATCTTACAATTATTTCTTGGGGAAGCAGTTTAGCAATGGTTTGTAAAAGCTGTTGCAAAACCCTTAAAAGTTGGGGGAAAAGTTTTTTTTTTTTTTTTCAGTTAGGGACCCCTTATAGATATAGACATGAAGCAAGAGAAGGTCCATATCCCAGACTTTGATGGGATATAAACTTTGCCATGACAACTTTTTCAGTAGATGGTCATCATAAACTTTTCTTATAATCTGTGTGTGTATATCAAGCCTTCTCAATTCTGCAAATGCCTTTAATATGGACTTTATTTCACAGCTGCTAGAATCCATAAGACTATTCAAGACCAGATTAAATTCAGGTCTCATCAACAATTCATTTATATGAGAAGAAGCATTTGATGTGCTTAATTTGTGTTCAATCCAATAGAAAGGCTTAGCCAACAACTTTTTAAAATGATATTACTAAGATATTTCTTACCTTAATGCTTTTTCTAGGCATTATGTTTTCTAGAGCTCTTTAAAGTGCAACCCTTCTAGATTTTGGTAAACAAATATCCCAAGACCATAACTATTAAAACTTTAACTATAGCAGCTTATATATGTTTAAGATTCTGTTGTTGTTTTTTCTCTCTGAAGGAAAAATGCCACTTTCTAGATGGCCCTTTTTACATCAGTCTATGGGTGGCAAACCAAAATCAAAACCATAGACTGACTCATATCCAGAGGTTGGCAGTAACTGGTTACATTCAAAAAAGCATGCTTAATGAGAAAACAAGGAAAAATTCGAAACACTTGGACATCAAACTGTATAATATTTATTAAACTACATGGGACTCATGAGCAAGCTTTAGCAATGAGTATTATGAACATCTAGGAACTGGACAAATAGATTAGTAAAATCTGGACTACAAGATATAATGACTCATACACAATACAAAACCATGACAGTCTGAAGGAATTCATTCATCTACTGAAAACAATAAGCGTATGACTGATCACTGAGTCTAAAGACTCCTAACCCTTGATTAATAACTTATTAGAATGTATAACATTTGAAATATGTGAAGAATTCTGTAAAAATCTACTAATTAGTTGTACATATATAGAGCACCATGATCTAATATTGAGGTATTCAAGGATTGGAAAAGGGAAATGTTCCTAACAACACATCAAAAAGTTGTTTTTAAGAGTGGGAACTTTAATATCAATCTTCTTAACCCAAATAAGCGTAAAATCACTGACAAGTTTATCAATATGATGTAGAGAAATAGTTTATACCGAAAAAAATCACCAGACTTAGTAGAATGACATCCTACTGTGCTACTTCAATTAAAAAGAAATTTAACAATGATGCTGAAAATAACACAATGAGTGGACTATTAATGACATTACTGATGACCTACCAATTTACACAGTCTACAGTAGCATCCACAGTATTAACCAGCTAAAGGAAATAGTAAAATATAGATGAGGAGGGTCTACTGTATGAAAGAACTAATGAATTAAAGAATGATCTACTGAAACAACATTTCTGCATAGCTATAGAAGAAAATTTTATTATAGATACTGTAAATACAAAAATGTGTAAATGCAAAACATCTAGTAAAAAGAAATTGATATGAAAGTATTAAAACCTTGATGTTATAAACCTTTCTATAGTCTATCAATTATGACTAAACCAGCAGATGACGAATATTACAAAGAAGGGGTGATCCTGCGTACTGACAGGTTCCAACACTTTGTGACATACTATGCCTTTATGCAGCTTGTTTACCTCATTTGCTAAAGCTTATATTTATATCAATAAGGAAACCTTTTGCCTGTATTCAAAGGGATTATCAAGAGGCTCTAAGTGCTTTAAATTGTATGAATGTAAAGGTAACTTTCTGTAAAAAAATCTACACGAACATTACAGCTTTTAAGTAAACATATCCATCAGACTACATTTATATACATAACTCATAAAAACCACAACAAATGTCATGTATGAGGAACAGAAAACCTTCTAATCTCGTCATGCCTCACAGCTACTGTCAAATCTGGGTTCTGCAACCGGCAAAGGGTTGTACTCATTAGTCAAACCCCTGTATTGCACATTAATGAATTTTATTAAGTAGCTCATTAGGAAGCAACTGAAAGATAGACAAAATAAATTTTTAGAGCATATGTCTATTCTAGTTTCACCACATTTGAGGATGTGACTTAAGTACAAACATGTTTAATCAGGTTTGCTTTGCTGCACACCTTTGAATGTTTCACACAAAGTAATGAAATCTATTTTTGCGGATAAGGTGTTGATTTCTGGAAGTAGTACCTCCATGTTATCAGTTTAGCTATACAACAAAAAACTCCAGCTGTAAATAAGGAATCCTTGTCAAAACCTCTCATATATATATATTTCTATAACTACAAAAAAAAAAAAATATAATCACTAGAATATTCAGTAGGCCAAAACCCTAAAGGTCTACAAAATTCTGAAATACAATGTGGATTTTATTGTATAGATTTTATGGATTCTGGCAAGATTTGACAAATGCATACCTTTAAAATTATGTATTTGTCAAATCGACAAATAATTTTGTTATGCCATTAAACCTGTCTAACTTTAAAAAAGGGAACACTCAAAATAAAGAGAATTGTGGTTTGGACAAACATTTTTAAACACAAGAAAAGCAAACACAAATTAAAGGTAATGATTTTGGCCACTCTTACTTTCCTGAGGACACCTTTCCTCCATTCAAACTTGCCAATAACAAAGAAGATTATGATTCCTGAGAAATCAGTTACCTCGTGATGACTTAGTAAATATTAGCTGGTTTGCAGAGCCCCTGAAGTTTCCATGTTTTTCTTTGCAATCTCGTTGAAATCAGCAAAGACCTAGAGACAGTTTTTATGCTGCAGAAGTTGATAAATGTAACCAAGTGATTGCTGTCTACCAAAAATGACTGAAAAGAATGTCAAGCCATGTTTGATCCCATCTAAAACATTTCCATTTCAATAACCCAGTACAAAGGTTTCCTCGTGGGATTTTAGTATGCCCAACCCCACAATTCTAATTAATCAAAATTAAGATATCAAAAATCCTAACTCTAGTAAAAAGAAAACAGGGAATGTTTAAAGTACAGTTTTTGGAAGTAGGAAGTACTGTAAGTGATTTTGGTCAGAATCAAGAGAACATTGAGCTACCTGGTTATGCCCATTGTTTCTGTCTGTGGTGTCACAGCACCACCAAAGTGCCTGGCATACATACTACAAGGTCTCATTGGTGCTGTGTACATTTGTGTGGGCACAACTTTTTTCTAAGTTTATGTAAATATACCATGTGGACTTTTGTGTGGACTAGGCCTAAAATTCTGTAGAGAAGACTTCAAAAGTGTATAAGTGAGAAAGCATATGTACATTGAATGTGGCCTGTGGTATTTACAGGAAGTGCAACATGTGCAGTCGGAATAATTTTCCTGATGGAAGTGGGAGAAAACAGTGCAAAGGGGTCGGTAGCAATGCATCTGGCAAAATCTATGGACTTGTGCTGCACAAACTGAGCCCAGATTAGGCATCCCAAAATCCCCTGTTTTTCTTACAACCTGTACTAAATGTCATGTTTTGGTTTTGTTTTGGGCTAATTGATACCTACTACATGATTTATACCTCTCACCATTATAATTAGCTCCACCTGCGGTCACTAATTGCCTCCAAGTCAGTCTTTATATACCTGCTTCACTCTCCACTCATTACAAGAATGTGCTCTGTTCCTGTTGCTTCACTAGGAACGCTGCAGCTTCAAGCCATATCGGAACCTCTGTGCTGCTTCAAGACATTTTGAATCTTCACTGCAGATTCTGCATAATCTTTCTGATTCAGTCCAAGTTCATCTCTGCCTGTCCCCATCTGCAACTACCTCACCTGTGACAATGAAACTTAAAAAAACACATTGTGTCAAATAATTACCGTGTTCTCACCTGCAAAATCATGACATTAAATCCTTCCTCTCCTATGCAGTTCCCATACTACACTGTAACTGTCAGACCTGGAGCGGTCTCAGTTGTGGCCCTATATAAGTTTGTGAGCAGAATCCAGATCAATGATCCATTTGTCTTATATTAGATATTCCGTAAAAATTCAAAAAATATCCACTGGACTTGGTTTTCAAGATTTGAAGACGTTTCGCCACCTCTCCATGAAGCTTTCTCAATTCAAATGTCTGGATCCGCCGTGAGTTTGAGTCTTATATGGACAAGGCCTTGTATTGCTTGGAAACATGAAATGGTAACCGATGAATGGGTCGTTTTGTTCCATCGTTAGCCTGTAATATCTGAACCTGTCTATGATTTCTAGGGGTCGGTCGTTAAAGGAGGGATTGCCATTAAGGGGGGGATTGTCTCCTGTAGTACCTGAAACCTGTCTATGATTGTTGTACACCTATGATTGTTGTACACCTACACCTTGTGAACAAAGGACATTCTTTTGAGGACCAGAATGTCCATATTCTGGATAAAGAAAATAGGTGGTTTGAGAGGGGTGTGAAGGAAGCCATCTATGTTAAGAGAGAAAAACCAACTTTAAACAGAGGTGGTGGACTCAGATTCCAGCTTCCAAAAACATACAATTCAATCATAGACATGATCCCTTCAAGATATCACCAAACCCCCCACCCCATCACAGAGGAACGAGGGACCTACCCGCTCCAGCCGGTGAACAATACCTCCTTAACGACAGACCCTTAACAATCATAGACAGGTTTCAGGTACTACAGGAGACAATCCCCCCCTTAATGGCAATCCCCCCTTTAACGACCGACCCCTAGAAATCATAGACAGGTTCAGATATTACAGGCTAACGATGGAAATAAACGACCCATTCATCGGTTACCATTGCATGTTTCCAAGCAATACAAGGCCTTGTCCATATAAGACTCAAACTCACTGCGGATCCAGACATTTGAATTGAGAAAGCTTCCTGGAGAGTTGGCGAAACGTCTTCAAATCTTGAAAACCAAGTCCAGTGGATATTTTTTGAATTTTTACGGAATGACTATGACCTGGATGACTGAGAACCTTCATCAGTATATTAGATATTGTGTAAGTCTATTTTCCTCAGCTCAGTGCTCGTCATAATAAACGTAAAATTTTAATGGCCGTATTCCTTCAATCTAAGCTAGCCTTTGGGGTTTTCAAACACCATCAGTTATGCAAAAAATGGTTCAAAAACAATCCAATGCACTTTGTTTTCAAGTTTGAAGAAATTTCGCTTCCCATCCAGGAAGCTTTTTCAATTTGAAATATTAGGAATAGCCTTGAGTTCGACACCAGTTGATTTTCCCTAAAGTTTCGTAAACTGGTACACAACACGATTTTAGGCTAGTCTAGAAGTTGCTTTTACCTGTCTACTGGACAAAGTATTAAAAAATTGATTAGCAGAAATTTTGTGCTGTATGAGCTATCAGCACTCCATGTTAACCATTTACAAATAAAAATTTAACTTTATATTCTTATCTTAGAAATGTACAGAGACCAGATAAGCACTCAACACAGTCACGTCACAAGGTCAAAATGTGCTGTAATCCACTGTAAGTATCCATCCTCCTATAAAAGAAGGAAAGTGATTGATGCACATTTAAATGAAAGTTCAATTGAAGGACAAGGCCTAGTTATGGCATCTATTCATCAATTAGATCATGATACACCCCCTACAGAAATGATGTTTTTCAATGCAATATTTTTTTTTGTGGATGGGCACAACTAAAATTAAATTATTTTACCAAAACTCCTAAAAGTTACCATAAAAATATGGATTTACCAAACATTTTCATACAAGCATTTGAACTTAATCAGCCAATACTCTTATTTGTCATGATCTCGGCGCTGATGGTTTGGTTTTTTCCTTTGCTCCTTGCTTTCCTGTCTAATTGGTTCTGCTGCTGATTATTGCCGATTATTTCCACCTGGTTCCTCTACTATTTAAGTTGTGTGTTTGCCTCCTGACTGACTTCCATCTGCTGTCTGCCGATTGTTCCTGGAATGAGGATGCCCTCATGGATGTTTTTTTTTTTTTGGCCTGCGGGAAAGCATCAAGGATGAGCTTTCGACCCGCGACTACCCCCGGACTCTGAAGCAGCTGGAGGACCTTGCCAACCGGATCGACCTTCGCCTTACTGAGCGTCGCAGGGAGAGGAGAGCACTGACGACGGCCTCCCCTCATCCTGTTCTTCGCTCCGCACCCTATGCTCCTGCGTCAGCCCCTGGTCCGGCTCGGATGCCAGAGCCCGAACCGATGCAGCTGGGACGCACATGCCTCTCCAAGGAGGAGAGGGCACGTCGAATCAGCTGCCACCTCTGTCTGTACTGTGGCAGTGATGGACACTTCCTCAGTTCCTGTCCTTCTAGGGGTAAAACTGGGCTGGGACGCACCAGACTCTCTGACTCCCCAGCTCTCCTGTTACCTAAGACTCATTTGGTTTCTTTCAGAACCCCAGATCCTCCAGTAGCCTCGGCCCCAGCACCCCCGGAGCCTGGTCCGGGTTATTTTTCTCCCCCTTCTTCTGAGTCTGGTTTGGTGGATTTCTATTATGGGGATAGAGAGGATCTTTATCCCTTCCGTTCACCTCCACCCACCAGATTCAGAGAGGGGGGGGCTGCCTTCACTGTCAGGCGCCTCCTCAGGTCTAGGAGGATAGGCAGTGGGCTTCAGTATTTGGTTGACTGGGAGGGTTATGGACCTAGGGAAAGTTTCCTGGATTCCGGCCCGGTTGATCCGGGATCAGGACCCCCACTACGGGGATCATCCTGATCAGCCTGTTGGGGCGTCTGGAATCCGCCCTTGAAGGGGGGGTTCTGTCATGATCTCGGCGCTGATTGTTTGGTTTTTTCCTTTGCTCCTTGCTTTCCTGTCTAATTGGTTCTGCGGCTGATTATTGCCGATTATTTCCACCTGGTTCCTCTACTATTTAAGTTGTGTGTTTGCCTCCCATCAGCGCCAGGTTATTCTTGTGTTTTTGTGATACGTTCCCTAGCAATCTGTAGTCTGCCTGTTTCCCTGATATTGACCAGTTTCTGCCCTGAGGATTTTGAGTTTTTGCCTTGCCCCTGTCTGCTCTGTTTGTCCTGTCTGATCCTGGATTCTACCGGCTTCTGAACCTGGAACTGTCGTCTGACTTCGGCCTTGGATTTCCCCTCTGGACTCTGTTGCTGCTCGGCGTCTGCTGCGTGCTCTCTAGGAACTCTGGGGGCGTCTCCCGCCGCTACTGCGGTCAAAGCTCCGCAAACGGACTGAACTTTGAATCAGGTCAGTGACTTTGCTCCAAGTCGTGTTAAGCTCCACATCCAGTCACTGATCTGTATTCTCCCATTTCTGCAGAGATCCGCCCCGCAGCAGACGAGCAGCCCCGCGCACCTGTTTGGTTAAATAAACGCTTTGAACATTCCCACTGCCTGTCTCGCCTCGAATTCTGGGTCCTACATTCTGAGATCATTACATTATTTTGGAAAAAAATTTACATTTTGTTTAATATATATATATTTGTATTATCTGCAGAAGCAAATAATACAGTATTATTTGCAGAAGCCTTTGGGTTTTATGTTAGCCTAAGAACAATAATTGATCTGCCCTCTTCGTTTGTCTCACTGTTTGTTGCTTAAACTACATATTCTTAAACTACTTAATTTGACACTTTTTTATTTAAACATAAGTCATGCAAAGTTCTCTTATTTAGATAGACAAATGGGATATGAATCTGTTCAGTGATCTATGGCAAAACAGTGTGATGGAAATTGGCTTGCTTCCAGGGCTATGTCAAGAGAGGATACTGATTCTCTCTGGCTTTGTCCGAGTTTGGCAGCTGAGTCCTCCGAAGGCCAGATTTGTTGGACGATCATAGCACAGTACTGTGGCCTGTTTAAATTCTTAGACTCCTTCATATGCCAATGCAGTATTCTTTCCCCTTGGTTGGAAGGAAAGGTTGAGTGTATCCTGTCATGATTCTGCCCTTTGTGGACTTCTGTTTAAGCTTCTTTTAAAGTTTTCAGTTACATTTAAAGTTATATAATTCTCTGTCATTTGTTTCTTTCCATTTTGTGTTATACTTAAACAGTGTTGTATTTTTTGAGTCATTTTTTTTGTCCCCTTGTACCAGTCTGCTTTCACTTTGCTCCTTCCAGTTACTTCTGTCCACACCCGCTGCCTATCAGCTAATTAGTCCTCCCATTGTTTCTGTATCCCATATATTCTTCTCCTATCCAGTTATACATTGCTAGATCCCCGTGATTCTTTTGGTTGATTCCTCCCTGGTGTCTCCTAGTTTTCTGGTTCTTGAGTCTCTTGTCGATAACTTAAATTTTGCAAGCAATCTTCCCTGCCTCCATCTATTCTGCATTTGGGTCCACAACTACATCCACCAACCCTGACAGTATCCTTCGTGGGCTACCGTGTCCTACAATTCATTACCTGGCTAAGCCGACTGCTCTGTGCTCAGGGAAAAAAAAAAAAGGAAATAGAAATGAATAGGTAGCTACATCTTAAATTAATGAAAATAGTTTATTTAAATGGTCTGCAAGCCAGAAAAAAACAACATAATAATGAAATCTTCCCCACCCCTTACACTGAGTGAGGGGTGGGGACAGATGGAGAAGGCTGGACCTATTCAAATGTATAGCTGAACTCACCTGGCCTTCTTATTTTCATTGCCTTCGATGGACCAAGTCCAGGCAGAGGTGCTTCAGAGGATGCAGTGCCGAATTCAGACCCAGCTTTTTAACTAGCTAACAGACGGTAATGTGTCTCATGACGCTGTGAATAGTTCCAAACATTTCAAATTTCACAGACAGTTTAAGGGGTATCTGGCAGAGCAGAGCACAAAAAACATTTTTCTGTTACCTATGCATCTTTTGGTTGTTATTGATTTTCAATGTTCACTGATTACTTCCCTAACTATACCTTTTATTTTGAGCTGCAGGCACATTTATTGGTGTCCTAAAATTTTTATGGAAAAAAAAGTACCTCTCTAGTCCCAAATACCAGGTGTACAGTAGTTGGTGTTATTCAGCCTGTCTATTATCTCTGTTGGTATAAGATGGAAAATGAGGTAAATAGAAAAGCTGATATAAATGATTTTATGGAAGTCTTAAAAAAACTATAATGTAATTATCGAGGTTTAGATGCACTGAATAGTATTTTATTTTTCCATGTTACTATAAGGAGTATACTACTATACTCCCTGGCCTACAGTAGTAGCCATTCGAATATTGTTTTTGTCATGATTTGTGGACATTAAGATCCAAAGAGAAGCGTCATCTCGTGGTCAGACCCTGTAATTCATAACAAAGTTGATTCAGCGTAAAAAAAATATGTGCACAGTGCACACCCAGGAGAAGAAGGGGGTCACTCCAATGGCTGGAAGTTGGAGGGGGTTTTGCTGAGGGTTGCAGGGAATTGGGCTCCCATTTGCCTGGCTTTTGACTGGGAAGGGCCATTTTGAATGCCTGCTACTGTATACCAGTTTGTTAGTTATGTTGTCGATATATTACCAATAATCATTATTTAATTTATTTTGCCATCTTAGATTAGGGATTCTAATCTCAATTTGACTGCATGATTATAAGCGCTAAATAAGTCAAACAAATGCTATTTTTGCAGTCCTGTAGTAAATAGCAAATTAGAGAAGCCTCTGGTGTTAAAAAGCTTTTGTTCAATTATCATAATTTAGCTTTAATAGTGGATTAAAAAAGACACACATTTTTATCTGTGTGAAAATTTTATATGCTTCAGGAGTTCATTGAGGTCAGTCTACTTAACTTTACATCTTTCATGATAATATCCCCAGTATTATTTATATCAGTGGTATTGGAATAAGGTAGTAGAAATGTGGGGGAGACATTTGCTTCGGTAGAGACGCTAAAGTGCGGTTTACCAGCATTTTTCTCCAACTCGTGTTGCTCATAGGGACTTTACTGGTCTGTTGAGGTTCTCATTTTATGTTTTCCACTGTAAAACCTTTATCTCTACAAGGATCAGTCCAGTCTAAATATTGTCCATCTATTCATACATAAAAGCACCTTAAGCCAACCGATGAGTTAATAAGAATCAGTGTAAGTGGACATTAAATACTTCCAAAAAGTATATGTATATTAACACTATATAAATGTCGAACACTCCATCATAGTATGTCTTTGCGCAGCATGTGTTGAGCCTATGTGTTCGGGAAGAAAAAAGAAAATGAGTAAAAGAGAAAAATTAGAGCAGGAGAAGTGATGGGTCAGAGAAGAAAATAATGCAAAATGACAATTTTCTTTAGATTGTTGTCTACTTTACACCAAGACTAATGATGTGAGCAATTATGAAAAAAAAAATAAAACATCTAATACAGAAAATTACATCTTTAATTTTGTAGCAAAATATCTGTAAAAAGCAACGTGGAGCTTTTAATTTGAAACTTTAAAAACAGTGGCATAGATTATTTTAAATATGTAAATATTACAAGTCTTCTGTAAATTAAGAGTGACTGGTAGAATCACTCTTAATTTACAGAAGAGTGTCCTCAGAATGTCATAGAATAAAGCCTCTTTATTGAAATATAAAAATATGGCCTATTTGCAATTGGCAAAAAACAAAACAAATGTGACCATAGAACATCAACCCAATGATCTTATCAATGTTTTATCAGATTTATCAAGAAGTTCAGTTTTTCAACTTTTTTTACTGGATAGCCCTGAGAGATTACACGTCTCGCAGGCAGGTCTTTTCAAAAATTCGTGAAAATGCTCCACTATACCTTTAAGAATAGTGTTCTCTGATCAGAGGCTGACACTGCCTAAACCCTGTTGAGCCTGCTATTAAGTGTAACACATCTTAATGACTTTTTTAAATTTATCTTTTGGTAATTTTTTCCATCCCTATACATCAATAAATTATTAAAATGCTAAAAACCAAGGGGATCGATGTTAAAATAAGAATGGTGTATTTAACCATATGGACAGCTTTTGTTCCTGAATAAGTAGCCAGATAGACCAGTCTTTCTCCCAATTTCGTTTCACTTCTTTTCACAGAAAGAACAGGCAGGCAGGCAGGCATCAGGTAACGGTTCATTAGTGGTTGTGCAGCGACAAACTCTACCTAAGCTGAGCACTGATAGAGTATAATGGCACCATGCAAAGAAGGAAAATAACTGCTCGAACCAAACACTGTAAGATTTTCACAATCAACTCAGCATCATTTAAAGGAGTCAAATAAAACAAGAAGAGACTTGGTGAAATGTTTAAGATTAATGCAGAAGGGCATGAATGTTCTGTCTCCAACCTACTCATGTCCTTTTCTAAAGAGGAACATGGACATCAGCTGTCCTTCTGATGAGACTCTAAATGAGCTCAGTAATATGTTCTGAATGTTGTATTCACATTATCAGTTTGTGCAATATTCCCTTTAAAAAGAAATGTGTTGGGTGCAAAAATTGCTGGCTAATATATTTCAAGAGTAAAAACATGCGTTGTAGATGAAAATGTACATATTTAGCAAAATAGACAGTCTCACAGCGGTTGATGCTAACACTGGACACAAACGACATGCACCAAAATGTCATTTGGTCATGGAGTGTAACAAGCATGGGTAAAAGAAAGGAAAGAAGGAAGAAAGTAGGCATATAATGCAACTGATATCACAAGATGTCTCCATCATAATCATTATGAAAATATTTTATATCATGCAGCCTTAAAAGTGATCGTTAAGCTGATGTTTTAGATAAAATTTAGCGACAATAAACCCATCTTCTCAGCAGCACTAAGGAAGTGGAAAAAAATTCAAGAAGATACTGATTGTATAGTAAATATCACAAAATTCTCCTATTTTACACATCAACACACAGTGATATGGCTAAAAAACAGAAGCTCTAAAACGCTTCTTTTATATGATCTTTTCTGTTTTTTTTTCATTTGTAGATCACTAAAATAAGATTATTACTGATCAAAATCACTTTGTTGCAGTAATTGAATTTTTGAAATAAAAAAACCCACAAAATTATACTAGTAAGAATTAAGTTTTATATATCTAGAAATGTTTAAACATTTAAATTGGCCGTTCTGACATTTATCAGCTTGACTGAAAATGTATTCATATCTGAAAAAAAAAAAAAATCCTGAACAGTAATATTACGAATATGGAGATCTGAAATTAATTTCTAGACATCCAGAATGTTTATTCTAGATTTGGAGAAAAAAAGTTTGTTTCAAAAATGTCTTTGTTACTTTGTTAAATGGTAAATGGCATGTACTTATATAGCGCCTTTATTCAAGTTAGGAGACTTGACCAAAGCGCTTTACACTACATTCATTCACCCATTCACACACACACTCACACACTGATGGTGGCAAGCTACATTGTAGCCACAGCTGCCCTGGGGCTCACTGACAGAAGCGAGGCTGCCGTACACTGGCGCCACCGGGCCCTCTGACCACCATCAGTAGACAATGCAGGTGAAGTGTCTTACCCAAGGACACAACGACAATGAAAGCCGGAGTCGGGGCTTGAGCCGTCAACCCTTCGATTACAGGGCAAACTCCTCCATCCAACGCCACTGTCGCCCAGTTTTAGTTATCAGGAGTACATACAGTATTCAGTAAAACTAGTACATATCAAAACGGCTTGCCATAGAGGTTATTATTTCTACAATGGTAGTAGACCTATGTATCTATTAAAGTGAAATCTTCTGGCAACAGTTGAAAATGAAGATGATGATACATAGAACCTGTGCATCATCTCATGTGTACCTCATGTTGATTCTGTCTTCTTTTACACAGTAAATAACTGACTGTTTGCAGCCATGTTTCAGATGTTATCGTCCCAAAAATGGCCGTTTTAAGAGGCTATCATCTGCATAGAATGCCCTCAGATTGTGCAAGTAGGCTCATTAGGTTATCATCGAGTAAATCCTAATTCTAGCCCTAAAGTAATTCCCTTTCCCCCGCAGAATTAATTAATCTATTTATGTGTAATCTGCAAATAATTTAAGTAGTTCTTCATGTACTCCAAATACAACTAAATAAAAATAAAATGATCTGCATCTCGCTCATACTAACAAACAAAAAAACAGTAATCTCGTGCCCTGTGAACTGAGTTGTAGAATCCTCTTCCTATAAATATTTTATTCTCTGTGAAACAGTGGCTATCATTCTTCCTCGTCAAACGGACTATATATATATATATATATATATATATATTTTTTTTTTTTTTATGCACAAAGCTACGACAAAGATCGGACTAAACCAAGAAAGCAATAGCGTGATTAATTGCAAGGAGAGCGGAGACAGAGGAAACTACGAGTTTATGGAAGAAAACGTGCTACTGACCAGGTCAGCTTTAGGGCGAATGTTACTATGGTGATTGAAACAGGGGTTTAAAAAAACTCTCTTTGTGAACCAGAAAAGTCAGACTTTCCTTGTTTTCAGGTTTAGACAACTTAGAGTTTACGGTAAACCTACTTCGTGAAACTGACCCCTGGTCACGATCTTACAAAACCAAACTTGAATTTTGGGCTATAGCCAGTTGTCTACAAAAAAATCAGTTTTTCTTTTTTTTTTTTCATTTTTCAGCATGATAACAAATATTAAACAATTACTTCATGATATAAATTTGAGTTATACCATGGCCTAATAAGAGTCCAGAACTAAATACAAAAGGAGGTTGTCGTAAGGCTGAATTCTTGGTGTGCTTATATGGAAAGATTAGGTAACTAAGCTATGAGAAAATTTCATATAATGGTATTTGAGCTGAAATATTATTCTGAAAACTTTTCATTTTTTGTTTATTTTTGTGTGAAAGAATTCTTGAAATATTGTTACAATCCTTAAGCTTTATCTGTGATTTGTTGCCATACTTCAACATTTCATGCAACGGATTGTCAAACATTTACTTTGCTGCTGAGTCTTAAAATTGACACAAAGGAAGGTCTATGCCTTATTCCTCAAATAAAATGGCAAAAAGCTTGTAAGGTTCACATTTATGAGCCAACCAGCAGACAGCTACACCATCTAACCTTTTCCAAAATCCTACAGAGTTTCATTCAAGTCTAGCAGTTGTTTTTATATATTTTTTTACACTTTATCTGCAATACTTAATCTGAAAAACAATCAGGATCAAAAATCCTTGACATTTTGCAGCTTTACCTATGCCAATTCTACCATATATTGTTTCTGAACAGGGTAATCCGTGACACAGAGCTTTGATCAGGAACTTATTTATGGTGCTGCAATCTAAGGTCTTAATCTGCCTGAGAGTTATCAGATAGTGTCATCCCCGGGTGAGGTCGAGTGTATGGGAGAGTGTCTGACCGTGACTCAGTGGGCATTTGAGGAGATTAACCGAGAACCCCACAGAGAAGAAAAGTTGCAAAGAAGAGTAACTACAGTGACAAAATGACAACCCTGTACATGCTTTATGTCACCTAACTATGTTAGTAAAAAGATATGGAGAATATTAGATACATGTTTTACTATGTAAACATGAACTGATAATTTTGCAATAAAGCCCTAGTCTCACTATTCAATTGCATATGGAAATACAAAGCTTTAACCTTAGGAAATGCAACATTATGCCTCTCATGTGATACTGTAGCATTAAAAGTGATCTAAAAAAAAGTTCATCTGTCATTGATTTTTACTGTTTTAAGATAAAACATGCAGAGAGAGTGTTATAGTCCAAGGGTATCACAAATAAAGGCATTGTTAGATTGCTCACAAGAGCAACTCAGAAGTGAAAGCAGTAACCCAATGCATGCCTTACCCTTAACATGTTGTGCCGAGCCTTGAAAGTTTGAAGTGACTCTTCCAGCAAGACTGTACGACCCATTTTCTTCCAATAATTTTATGTATTCATCATTTCAATAGTTTGGCAATCATATACTGTTAACATAGAAATGACAAAAAAAAATTGTAAAAGATCTTAAAAAAAAAAAAAAGATGACTATCTTAAGCTGTTTATGGTTTGTCTGGAATATATATATTCTGCCTTATTGGTGCAAAAATTATTAAATTATTTTATGCCTCCTGTTATTTATTGCAGCTCTTTGTTAAAAAATTTATATCCAGATGCTATTTGTAAATAAAGAGAAAACAACCTCATATATAATACATCCCAGTTTAATTCCAGGTGGGGGTACCACAGGGTATTTGGGCAAACTGCCCCTGAAATGTCTAGCACTCCCCCTAAACTTACAATTTAAAGTAAATTATGCCAAAGAGCTTTTTGCAGCATCAGGTTCGACCACTATTTCTTTGTGTAGTGGACAACTCTCCAGGGTCCTGCTGTTGAGATTCACTTCTGCTCCAGTTTATTTAAGTTATTTTAGAACCAGGTATACATCACAACCATGATCATTTATTTCCTCATCCTTACGCATCCGAAAAACTTACAGTATAGCCATATGAACACATGAATGTACTGCAAGTGTTTAAGGGATGGGCTGCAGGGTGGGGATAAAAAAAAGTACCCATAAGCAGAATTTTTTCTTTTTTTTTTTTTTTCAAAAAGGAAAAAATTCTGGTAGCTGAAAGATGAAAAATAGAGATGGTGTTGTGTACCTACACACTTAAAGCACTAAGTATACAGTCCTTCTGTAATGTGATGCCTTTTACAGGAATAACATTGATCATAAGGTGTGGATCAGTTATAATAAAGATATTTATTGTGGTAAATCTGCCTAAAGCTTTCAGAGCCTTTATCTCCATCTTTGGGAGTCAGTCCAGTCATAAAGCTATCACACTTCAAACCTGCTGATATTTATCCAAAAAGCAATCCTTTTTTTTTTTTTTTTTTTTTTTTTGTGGGACTTCACCTTATTAGTTTGAAACAACTCTAAAATATTTAAAAACTTCAAATTGAAGTTTATATTTGTTAGGTTAATATAAGTACAGAATATATGTCCATAAATAGCACAGCCATCTTAATGTTACCTTTATAACAATAGGGCATAGAAGAAAATAAAATATGTCTTAATATAGAGAATTTTGATGATCACTCTTCATTAAATTGACAATATCAACCTTAGATCATACTTACCTTTGACACTGATTACATTCACTACCAGTTAAACTGAAAGTTAAACTGACATTTTAATGTAAATTGATAAATTATGTTTAAAAAAAAAAAAAGGTAACTGTCATTCGTATAGTAAAATAAGATTCCCTCCATATGGCCATTTCCATCTTTACCTGCTAAACGTAGGAGACACAGCATATTTGCTGTTATACACAAACTCGGCATCCATTAAATCTTTCATTGTTGAAGTGCATTAGTAGAAGCTATTGTAAGTAGCAGGGGAAATACATCTCTCATTATGCATTGCCAATCCACCAACAGCAAAAGAGAGATTAGACTGCTGATTAGTCAGACTCCATTATTCTGCGTCTCAAATGGTTTTAGAATCAATAGTCCAACCCAAGAATGTGATTTTTATTGCAATACTGGCACTTCATATACCGTTTACTGAAGAAATGCTTAATCTTATTTGACTAACATTGTGCATGTAGCAACTGGCAAGCACGATTTTGTATTATTGTCCCATCTTATAAATTAACAAATAATACCTATATTTTGGAATAATGAAGTCAGTATTCTCAGTAACCTTCCCTCAGCTTAGTTAGACAGCCGTTTAGCAACAAATATTCACAGATTAGGTAACATACAACACACATATATATATATATATATATATATATATATATATATATATATATATATATATATATATATATATATATATATATATATATATATACACACTTGTATAGAAGCCAGAGTGAGGACCATTTTTCCAATTTCACCACCATAATGAGGAACAGTTGTTGAAAAATGAGGACATTTTTCTGGTCCTCACAAGGTGTTTTGCTATTGATTAGGTTTAAGGCTAAGGTGTCAATTTGATTAGGGTTAGAGTGAGGTTTAAGGTTAGTTTTAGGGTTAAGGCATGAAAAGGGTTGAAAATGACTGAAAATGAATGGAAGTCAACGGGGGTCAATTTATGGTCCTCACTACATGTAGCACAACAAAAATGTGTGTGTGTGTGTGTATTTCATACAGTACAGAAAATAAAAAGCCTAAGTGGTGATAAGAGTTCTAAAAAAATGTACATGCAGTGGCGACAGTGGCGTAGGAGTTAGCCCTGAAATCGAAGGGTTGACAGTTCAAGCCCAGGCTCTGGCTTTCAGTGTTGTGTCCTTGGGCAAGACACTTCACCTGCATTGCCTACTGATGGTGGTCAGAGGGCCTGGTGGCACCAGTGTATTGCAGCCTCACTTCTTTCAGTGAGCCCCAGGGCAGCTGTGGCTACAATGTAGATTGCCATCTATCAGTGAATGTGTGAATGCAGTGTAAAGCGCTTTGGCCAAGTCTCCTGACTTAAAAAAGTGCTATATAAGTACAGGCCATTTACATGTAAACTGTCGGAGGGACAGTTAGCAACTATTGTGTCCTAATTTTCTTTTAGGAATGAACACAATTTTAATAAATACTTTGGAATGTTTTTATGTAAAACATAAAAAAATAAATAAAAAACACACTTGCTTGCTGGGGCTTCTACATCTATGTGTTTTTTCAGTAAGTGATCTTAGCTAGTTGTTTGACAAAGTGTTTTTTTGTTTTCAGGCCTTTACTCAGATAAATCTGTTCAGTAATTATGCATGTTATTTGGTATTTTAGATAAATGTGAAGCAAAAAGGGAGATTTAATTTTAAAGAGCATTTCATACACAACTGAACAACATTAAAAACTAAATATGTGAAGAAAAAATAGTTTAGATATAAATTGTGGGGGGCAACCATTTTTTCAAAATGATGTTTTTCTGAGGAGAAGTCTGGGAGGAGGATGGAGACACTGAAAAATTACAGAAAAAAAATCATATTAGGGAATGCTAATTTAAAATGAAATTAATTAAATGATGTCAAGTCTGATTTTATCTGACATGGAGGTAATTTGTCTCTCTTTGGCTGCCTGGGGACTGCGATTGTGTGCAGATGTGTGTGTGTGTGTGTGTGTGTGTGTGTGTGTGTGTGTGTGTGTGTGTGTGTGTGTGTGTGTGTGTGTGTATGTATGTTTGCATGTGTAGACTTGTAATTGCTTTCAGCCAATGGGGCTCTTATTCTGCAATATAAAAATCTGTAATTTGAATATTTCTGAATTTGCAAAAGCTTTTCTTTGAGAGATGGTTCAGCTTAATGGCACAGGTAAATGACACTCAGCAACATATTAAGGTATATTGTACATTAATATACTATCTATAGCATCCCTTAAAAGATCAAACACAAAAAAACATTTAATAAAACAACCTTGTTGATTATAATGACAAACGAATAGTGATCTGCAGTCTGGTAACAGACTCCAACCATGGTCTTCTTTTACTTTGAAAAACCCTGGTCTTTACTTCGTAAAATGTTTATCTTGTAGTTGTTGCCAAATATCTTAACATTTTCTGAGCATGAAACTTTAATCTAAGAGCAAATGAGAGGGTGTTGACAGTCAACCTAATATTATACCAAACTGGTTTTGGAGAGCATAAAAACAGACAGACATCAATCTGGAAAAGTCTCAACCTTAATCTATGCATCAATTTTGGTACATGGGAACAAGGTACACATTCTACAGGTTGCCAGTCCATCACAGGGTGACAAAAGCATCTTTCATACTGAAAACCTGTGTTTTTCAAAACCAGGTTAACCCGCTTACAATCGACTTTAGGCTCTTTTCCCATTTGACTGGAAAGCAGAGTCTGACCTTCAGTTGGCAAGCTCCTTGGCTACTGTGTGTTGACGTCCATACTTTGCGTTCAATGGTGTCATGTAATTCAACGGGTCAACCCGGGTCTGGTATTCCCACAGGATGCAGAGCAGAGCCAAGGAAACTTGAACGCAGGTCATTTGACCCAGGTAGACATACGTCAGTCAACTGCTCACACTGCCACTAAAAGCAGATCGTTCCCTGGTTTAAAACGATTTTTTGGCCAGTGCGAAAAAATGTAAAAGAGACATAAAACCATGCACACACACACACACACACACACACACACACACACACACACACACACGCACACACACGCACACACACACACACACACACACACACACACACACACACACACACACACACACACACACACACACTTACTCTTAGAAAGACTCAAAGTCACCAATCAAACTAACAGTCATGATTTTGGACTGTGAGGGGAACCTTTTTACCAAGAACGACAATCCATGCAAAGAAAGAGCATGCAAACCCCATGTAGAAAGACCCTTGGATGGGATTAAAACCAGGACCTTCTTGCTGTAAGGAAATGCTACAAGTGCTCCACTGTGCAGCCCAACTTTAAACCTTTTGAAACTTTGTGGCTTATGTTCAAAAGCCAACTCCCTACTGGAAAACAAACAAAAATATTAAGCTCTACCATTTCTGCTAAGAGTAATCCAATTTTGTGCTTGGATTATGCCATAAGATTGTTAAAGAAAAAATGTCAACAAGGCAGAACTTGTTGAAGAACCTGAGAAAAAAGAATCAAGAGTGAGTATGATTATATTTTAGACTATATGAACATGTCTGTGTTGAATTAGGAAAATTAATTGCAAAGAAATCTTTTGCTCCTAGCTATTCTTTTAAAAATTCAGCAATTTGTTATATGACAAGTCTCCCATGAGAAAGTGTTGCAAATACATCATCAAAAACCCCAAATCAATATCAAACACCAGGAATGAGTGTTTCTGTGTACCCCTATCACTGGGGAAAGAAAAGTAGAAGTGTATATTTTTCAAATACTACCATAAGAGAACACAGGCAATGCAATATCCTAAATTAATGTATTAATGAACAAACTCAAACAGAAGATGCATAATGGCTCTAATCAGACTTGTTTTTGTAATTGCCTACTTACAAGATATTCACAAGCTGTTCTTTTTGAATGGAGCATGTAGTGCTGCAAGAGGAAAAATGCACTTTTAGAGAGACCTAGAGAAAAATATAAAAATACAAACTTGTAAAGCCTGTTCCCATTAACTATGCCCATTCTTTGCACAAATAGCCAGTCTAGAAGAGTGCATTCATTTTCCCTGGCAGTGATCATTTTGGAGATCACTGCCAGGGAAGAAAGCCTTCCTTGATCCGTCCTGTTCCTGCCTTATGTTTTCAGTCTCTTGAGCACCCCCTGCCATGAGGCAAGAGAACTGCCTGCCTCACCTCGAACTTGTTCTCTGCCGTTTATAATCGCTCATTACACGAAACACGTTACACAAACACAGTTGGTGACAAAAAGCTCTGTACATTATATACATAAGCCAAATTATTAGAAATAAGTTCACATATTACATTTGTTTAAACCATTTTATTGACGCCGTACAGCAACATGCTCTCTCCGCTTTGCAGCCAGCGCAGAGCCAGGGGTTGCGCAATCCAAGGTGAGGCAGAGCTCGCTGCTGCCTCACCGGCATCGCTTCCAAGCATTTGAATGGGAAAATAAGAAAATTCAGCGATTTTGAACAAATAAAAATCGAAATTGGTGAAGCTACATGAAAAATGAATATTTTTTAGTACAAACCACCGGATGAATATAACAATTTAAATTACTTTATGATTATATATTTTCTTTCTTTCCATGATGGCTGGTGAGGCACTGCCTCACCTGCCTCCCCTGACCGCACGTCACTGCTCCAGAGATGAAAGAAGAAAATTCTATAGTTCTTCTGAGATTCAAAACACAAGTCCTGGTCTAAGGTAAGACCACAATATTACTTAATTAGTGGAGCCAATTCAGTTCAATACGCCTTCTAAAATACATTATAAATCCCAATTGAAAATTACATTTTGTGACTGATTATTCACATTACTGGCTTATAAGATTTTATTCAGGCAGTTGAATATAGATGATTTTTGATCACTATTTACTAACTAAGAAACTTTTAAAGGACAGTTGCTTGCATTGCAATTTTGTTGAACACAGATTTATATAAATACAGATGGCATTTTTTTTCAAAACTAATGAAAAATGATTTTCTTCACAATTATGAGCAAGTAGTCACATTTTTTTACCTCTGACATTGGGTGGAGGGTTAAAAAGCCATAAAGCGTTTCACTCCTAAAGCAACAGTACATTGCTTTTCAAGAAACATCCAAAATAAGATTATTATTCTCAGTTTTGTCCTGCTAAAATTTAGAATATTATCCTTCTTCTAATGACAAAAATAAAAGTTGGATTATTGCACATTCTAAGATATTTAACTGTTTATGAAATTAATCTGTAGTTTGTGACTAATATTTTGGGAGGGAAACACACATTGGACTTATATCTGAAAAAGAAAGTTTTCCCCAACTTAATACTTCAGTAATAACAGAATTAACTCAAAAGTGAAACCTTTGACTTATGAAAAAATTAGTGTTATTTAGAGTTCCAGAAAATTGCAATGGGCCATTTTTCATGTCCAAAAGGACACAATTATACCTCCACTGTAAGCCAACAAAGGACTGTCATCTAACCATTATGTTACACATGAATAGAGCGGCATAATTGCAATAGAGATTTGACTTTAACAATGACGCCTCCTCACTTAAGACTGCTGCTTAATTAAAATGCAGTGTTGCCCACAATTGGTCTCATTTATCACTGTGCTCACATGTTATTAGTGTATTCCATGAGTGGAAGTCATTTTAAAATCTCACTTCATTACCATTAACTTTGGAGACATGAGGAAATGCTTGTTTTCCTGCAATGCCCTTGATTAATTTTTCAAGTGAGTAATAGGATGCTCTTACACAAAGTTTCATTAGCAAGCCTTGCAAATATGATATAGCAACTTTTTATATTTGAAATTATTTTACACTTCATGGTATTTTGCTAATAATTTAACAGGTCTGATAAATGCACGGTATTTTAAATTCACATGGTACCATGAATAGGAACAATACTTTAGCAATAAACAAAGTGTAACAAGGTGCAATAAAATAGTTAAAAAGAACTAAACTCTAACCGATGTTAATTAATGATAAAGTTGAGGTAACTGTTAAGGTTCACATGTCATTTGCAAACGTCCAATAGCTACTTGTTTGCAAATGACATGTGAACCTTAGTAGTTATCTATATTATTACATAGGTTGTAACTTTAAATTGTGTTTACCTATTTGAAGCATGACTCCCAGCCATGGTTTTGCTTTAAATCTAAACAATGATTTACTTGTGGTTCTATTACATCACTTCATATAGTACAGCATTTCAGGGGAAGTCCTGATATTTTCGGTGAGTATTCTTTACTAATTTTAAGAACTGCTGCAGATTTTATTTATCATTATTGTTAGTTATTATATTCATTTTTATTGTTTGCTTGTTGTATCCTGTTCAATAATTGTTAATTGATGTCTATTGAACAAGATAAAAAATTCAGATTACAATAAATTATAACTGATAATTTTTTATGGTGGATTTTGCTGATAATATCTTTATCTCTACATATATACACACATATATATATATATATATATACATATATATATATATATATATATATATATATATATATACATATATATATATATATATATATATATATATATATATATATATATATATATATATATATATATATAAAATATATGTATAGGGATATTAAAGGATCACTACTCTCTGCCTGAAGCAGCTTTCAAGAACCAATTGATTTTGTGAATGTAACCATAAGAGGGAGTCATCACAGCCAGTGCAAAGGAAAACACAGCTGGACCCTTTGGATGTAAATATTAATATAATCAACCCACCTATTAGACTGTGTTTCCATTCCTAATATTTCCTTTTTTATTTTGTCTACGAAACATTTTCCCTGACTCTTCAGCTCACTCAACAAAACATCTGTTTTCGCCCTCGTAAAACTGCTATTATTTTCTTCTATTAACTGTGCTTGCCATTGGTAACGATGAAATAATATGCATCTGTTATTCATAGCTAGCAGCCAATGTCAAGCCACAGTACAGAATTCTGTAAAAAGTAGTGAAAAATTACATTACTATAGTTGCGGTAAGCGGGTGAGTGACACAAGACCAGTTCTAACATTTCTGGCAAATTACTCCTCAGTGGCAGTTTTCTTGAGGTTTGCTAACCTACAGTACTGGACACTGCTGCAAGGATTGATACATTACTGGAAGTGGAGCTGATTTACTCATGTATTGCCTGAAGGAAGATGTGAGTCATTTGTGTGGTCAATCCAGAAAAATAAACTGGCTTTGACAGGATTTATGTGATCTAGGATATAGTTCAATGATTTTATGAAGATAAGCAGCTTAGAAAGTCCATCTGACCTTTATTGTCTGTTTAATTTGGAAAAGAAAAGGTAGTTTTGTTGTTGTTTTGTTTTTTTTCCAATGTCCTGTCTGACAATGTGGCAATAAGAATAATTTTTTTTGCTGCCAAAAAGAGCCCAACAGATTTTACTTTCACAAGTGGAGCAGTACGGCTATTGCCATGGTGTTCAGCTTGATTTATGCATATAAATTGCTTTATTATAATTATGCATGGAGTTTTACAGATTATATGGACACTGCAATGTAAGTAGTACAGGAAAGGAAAAACAGGAAAAAAAAGAGAAAAGATGAAAGAAAGAGGAGATAAACATGCGATAATGATAAAACATTTTCAGTCTACTTCATCACCTGCAAAGAGATGTAAAAAGAACAGCACAACCAACGGACATGGTGCAATATATACAAAAGAAAGAAATGGTAGTTAAATGTCTATAGATACCACCCTATGTGAAATAAGCCATGCTTATTACCTTTCTTAACTGTAAAGGAACTGAAAATATGTTGGCATGAACTGATGATATGGGGAACCTTTTGACAAATTATATATATAAAAAAAAAATGGTTTTACATATTCTGTTCATTGAAAATAATTACTGTTTCCATCACTGATGTATGGATTTAGCAAATTCCAGATGCAAAAACAAAGGCACTTCCTCCTGAAGATGATCATTAGAAAGAACAGATTTAGTGTAGTGTCAGTAGGAGCTTGCCTAACGAAGCACGTGATAATACTAAATGCTGAGTTGCTCATATCATCACTACTCAGATGAGCTGTATTCCACAAGCTGTGTGCAAATTACCAGTAAGATTGTGGTATTAATCTTAATGTTTGTGTTGTCAAACAGCACTTAGTTTAATGCTGGATAGTTTTAGGTTCTCTCAAGCTTAAAATTACATTTTGAATACAGCCAAAATAGAACAGCTTATGCAAATCTTAGATAAATTCTAACATATTTCTAATGATAAATTCTTTTTAATAAACATGATGGGGTATGAAACTGTATATAGCAATTGTCTTTGCTGTTAGTGACTTAATTTGGAAATCACCAGTGACGTGCGGTCAGGGGAGGCAGGTGAGGCAGTGCCTCACCAGCCATCATGGAAAGAAAGAAAATATATAATCATAAAGTAATTTAAATTGTTATATTCATCCGGTGGTTTGTACTAAAAAATATTCATTTTTCATGTAGCTTCACCAATTTCGATTTTTATTTGTTCAAAATCGCTGAATTTTCTTATTTTCCCATTCAAATGCTTGGAAGCGATGCCGGTGAGGCAGCAGCGAGCTCTGCCTCACCTTGGATTGCGCAACCCCTGGCTCTGCGCTGGCTGCAAAGCGGAGAGAGCATGTTGCTGTACGGCGTCAATAAAATGGTTTAAACAAATGTAATATGTGAACTTATTTCTAATAATTTGGCTTATGTATATAATGTACAGAGCTTTTTGTCACCAACTGTGTTTGTGTAACGTGTTTCGTGTAATGAGCGATTATAAACGGCAGAGAACAAGTTCGAGGTGAGGCAGGCAGTTCTCTTGCCTCATGGCAGGGGGTGCTCAAGAGACTGAAAACATAAGGCAGGAACAGGACGGATCAAGGAAGGCTTTCTTCCCTGGCAGTGATCTCCATTGAGACAGAGAGACTTTTAAAACTGAAGGAAGATAAGGAGGACTTCTATTCATTTATAAGTAAAGGTAAGACAGTAATAACATTTATTTTGTTTTGTTTTTTAAGGAAATGTGTGTTTTGTGAGCTACAGTTTGTATGTGTAAGGATGCAGAAGTGAAACATAACCTGTAAACTGCTGTCAATCTATGCATCTATTTGCAAATCTGATTCTGATGACGTCAGTGCCTCACCAGCTATGAACCTCACCGCACGTCACTGGAAATCACCACTAAATGTCTGTCTGCAGTCTGGTAGTTATTTGATGGAAAGAAATGCTGATGATTATCCCTAAAGGAAAAAAAATAAAACAAGAACTTCTGTTTAAACAGCTGACATATGTTATACAGATGAATAGAAGCATTTTTCTTTTTATTTTGTTAATATTTTAAAATTTGATTGACACCTACCACCAGTCACGAATTCAAAAACCTATGACTCTTTTCCCCTTATCAAATATTGATGATCCTGACCCTACTGACCGTCTTACTCCCCATTTCCCACTCTCTGTCTTTCATAGGTTATTCCATCACATATTCTTTAAATCCTTAAAGCAATCTGATTTTGCACACTGATATTTCAGGTGAAACCCATAGAAAAATTGTATTTGTTTAAGGTTATCCCCCCCACAAAATTCAAAGCAATTCAATGCAATAAATGCAATGCAAAAGTCAACCAGCATCTATGGATGCTGGTTCCCAATGTCCAAAAAGCATGATCACAGCATATGGCAAAACAGGGGGGACCACCCCCAGGCTGAGGCTCAGGTTGAGGATGTAGCTGAGGACCTCCCAGAGCTTCTCTGCACAGGTTCTCGGGGACCTTGGGGGGATGCCGTACAGTCCTGAGGCTTTCCTCTGTTTCAGCCTCTCACCTGCATTGAGGTTACTTTGAGGGGGGAGGGAGGCAGGCTCTTAAATAAATAGAGCTGGAAGTTATAGCTTAGTGATAGATCACACAAATCAAGGGTAAAATCAGTTAATGATGATTGGTTAACATATAATAACTGTATTTTGCTCTCTCATCAGGGTTCTTAGTCTATAAGGTTGGTCTATTTAAGTTCCAGTTGTCTTCACCCTGTAACACCTTAGACTGTGGCTATTAGCAGAGATATTAATCACTAACGAAAGTAACTAGGGTTAGGACACTTACGAAATGGCTGCAACCATAGGGCAAGTAATGAGTTAGCTTGGACAATGAGGTAGCTTGGAGCTAACGATGCTAGCCAGTCCAACCTTAAATTGTTAAACAACAGGACAAAGAAGAACTAAGCATACAGCAACACGCAGCATGGAATGTTCAGTCAGGTTCAGTGAGCATTTTCATTTAATTTGATTTAAATATTTTTTTTCAGCATTTTTTTTCTCATTAGCATTCAGTTCAAAACTGCTACTTAAAAACTAGTGTTGCACCGATACAGATACCACACTGCAAAAACTATCTAGAAATAAGTAAAAATTTCCTAAATTAAGTGTATTCACCCTTAATTTCAGCAGGTAAATGAGATAGTTTGCCAATGGAATGAGTAATTTTACTCTTAAAATAAGATAATTAGATAATATGCACTTGAAATAAGACAATGCAATTGTGTTTTCTTATTTTAATGTAAATTGTCTTGTTCCATTGGCAAAATGTCTCTTTTACCTCCTCAATTCAAGAACAAATGCACTTATTTTAAGAAAAAATGACTTATCTAGATTCCGATTTTTTGCAGTGCAGTATCGGGCGGGGCCAAGATACTGCCCTAAAATGGTGGTATCGGTATCGGTGAGCAACACTATTAAAAACCATCATTTATATTAGAAATCTTCTTCCTCTTTTAGATAAGACACAACCAACACATGTAAAATATCTATTTTACCTATCTTTTGCCCAAGCAGAGTATTTGTTAAGTATCAAGTGAAAGTGGGGGAAAGATGTTTACTTGTTGGCTCAGTTGAATGAAGAGGGCGGGGGTTTGGTCTAGGGCTGCAACTAACAATTATTTTGCAAATCGATTACTCTGTTGAATATTTTCTCGACTATCGATTGATAATCGGATAGACAAAGGTTCTTTAAAGAGGATTTTATTTTATTAAATCAGGTGAAACTAAAACATTCACTTGAGGTGCTCTGGAACCTAATTGCTAATTTTTTATATATTTTTTTACAATTTTGATATATTTACTGCTCTAGGTGGGTCACTTTCTCAGCTAAAGGCATGTTTTACATCTTCTATACACCTTAAACGATTGGTTGTGAGAAGAAGTCTTTTTTTGATTCAGCTCAGGAACACAGTCCACTCATCAATGTCTTTTTAACTCCTATCCAATTTTTTTCCATGTCACACTGTGTATAGAGAGGCTCCGACAATGCAGGGTGAGCAGATCTGTGCAGGTTTTTTTTTACTTCAATGAAATTTGCCACACAACTTAAAACAATTTCTCACATTTTTCTGGGACAGATTTTGAAAAGTTATTAAATTGATAAGTTAAAAATGCAACCGGTGCAGCTATAAAGCAAAGCCCCACCTAATGCATCTGTGCAGCCTCTCTACCCAGAACAGATAGGGAATTGTTATACCCCTATGTTAAAAACATAATGGGAACTATGTTCAAAGAAAAGAAATAAGCTGCAATAAATGCTGTGGGACAGTTTATATGCTAACTGATGCAGTGAGAGGTTATTTCAAAGAGATTTTTTAAGTTTGTCGAAGTTTTGTTTTCCGTTTTTTCATAGAGGAGAGAGTGGTGAGCTTTGCTCAACTGCACGGTGTGCCCTTCATTATTTTGCTTTTGGTGAAGCTCAAAGAGTTTTACTGTTTTACTATATCCGTTTTCTGTCCTTAAGTCTTTTTGTCTGTTTCGAGGAGAGTGATAAAGTGCTCTACCTCGTTGTTTTCGAGGCTCAAAGAGGATTGCTACTTAATCCCTGTTCTGTCCTCCTGAACTCCTATCATTGCTAAAGCATTCTTTTCCAATATTTCATTCATTATTTTTACAAGAGTTTGTCCAGCTTGCTATATAACGTGATGTGAAACTCTAAAACTGACTGTTTCCCCATGCGATTGACAGATTTTATTAAGTTTTTACCTCATAGCGGTGTTTTATTGTGTAACCACATCTCTTCCTGACAGACCAAATAAATTACTGCTGAATTTCTGCGTAGTCCGATTAAAATAGACCTGGGATCTATCTAGGTCAGAGCTACACAAGTCCCCTTTTGGAAAATCATGTCTCTCAAGTGCTCGAGTGCTAAACACTTCAACATCGTCCAACATTCAGTCAAAAGGGACGCAAAATCGTTGCGTTCGGGGGTTTATTCTGATCAGCCCTTTCGGCCAGGGCAGGCATGGGCTGGGCACCCTGGACTGGAAAGTGTTTACTTTATTAAGGGTTTTGTTTTTTACTCTGGAGTGGCCAACTTTTTATAATTCCAAATGATTTTTTTCCCCTAAAGCTTTGTGTCTTGTCAATATTTTGTTTGGCAAATTCCAGTCTCTCTTTTTTTTTATTTCAACAATGTTGTCCTCCTCAAGTCCACATTGTCTCAAACAATGATGGATGGTGCCATATGACACTAAGGTTTCTTGACCTTGAAGTTAACCATCTCTTTAGAACTTCTGTTACAATATGTATTATTCATCTCCTTTATCAGTGTTGTTCCTTTCCATAAAGGTTATGAACAGGACAGTTGACAGAGGGCAGCCCTGTCTATTCCCAACGCACCAGGAACAGGTTTGACTTAATGCTGGCGATACAGGCTAGAATCTTGCCCTGCTTGTACACTGACTGGGTGGCCCCTGGTAAAGGGTCCTATGCCCTTGTGGTGCCTCCCACAACCTTCTCCAGGTCCACAAAGCACATGTGGACTAGTTGGCAAAACTCCCTTGAGCACTCGAACATCTTGCAGAGACTATAGAGCTGCTCCACTGTTCCACGGCTGGGATGAAAATCATACTGCTCCTCCTGAAGCCAAGGACCGACAATCAACCGAAATGGCATAGGCCTTCCCAGGAAGGCTGAGTCGTGTGATCCCCTATAGTTGCAACACACCCTGTGGTCTCCCTTCTTATGCAAAGTAAGCACCAACTCAGTCTGCCAATTCAGGGCCACTGTCCATGACTTCCGCGCAATGTTGAACAGTAGTGTCAGTCAGAAAAAAACCTGACAACATCCATTTTCTTTCGCATTGAGAGGACATCTCAGAACTTGCCTTACTCATTGCAGTTATTTGGCTGCTGCTTTCCTTGTGGCAAGACACTTCACCCACATTGCCCACTGATGGTGGTCAGAACACTTGGCCTCTTGAGTCGTTGAGTCATAGGCTTTCATTTACTCGACCTTGGCTGTGCACAGGTTTGCTTGTCTTGCTTACAATCAAATATTCTGTCAATCAGTATACTTGGTGTTTGGCTCTTCTGGTGTTTTTATGAATGCATTTCTGTGTCTCTGTCATGTATTCATCTGTATACCTATCTTACAAACAATAGCCTGTGCCTATCAAATAGCTTCCAATTTTATTGTACAGACAGACAGACAGACAGACAGACAGACAGACAGACAGACAGACAGACAGACAGACAGACAGACAGACAGATAGATAGATAGATAGATAGATAGATAGATAGATAGATGTGTTTTTCTTGTTTCCTTGCAAGGGTTATTGCCCTCCAAAGAAACACAGTCTGTGAGGAGAATCCAATATGCTAGTTATAATGAAAGCTCTTGTAGGGGATCTCAGTACTGCTTATTAGGCTTTGTGCAGTCCATTCAATCAAAGACTTCCTACATGCAGGGATTTAGAAGCTGTCACCCTCAGCAGTGACCCTCTGCAAGAAAAGAGATAACAATGGTAAAACTATGAAAACAACAGAAAAAGGTAATGGAGTTTTGCTGCTTTCTTTTTACACCATATAACTCATTTCATTGGTTAATAATTTTTGCAAGAAAGGTGACCACATTAGCTTGCAGAATTTTCTTCCAAATGAATCAGTGTTTTTATTCTGTTTATGCCTTACATGATATTTAAAAGTTTCAGACCACAGGAGCAGTTCTATCATTGGACAAAGATAGTTTGTCCAATATTTAGAAAATTCACTTTTACAACAGCAGAGTAAGACCAGAGTCAACCAGAAGTGTAGGACAAACAATAAAATGGTTTTTTTCCTGCTTGAAATGTTTTCTGGCTTGTTCTATTAGTTTGACACTGATCTTGTGCTTATATTTGAACAATAAAATTTCTCTAAATAAAGGTTTTCGGAATTTGAAATGATAATTTAATTTAGGGGAAGCAATCTGACCCAATCAACTAGGCCCCCATTTGAATAAGTAACCAATCAGCAATCAGCCAATCATTTACAGTCATTTGTCACATTTTTGGAGAGCTGAGTTATATTTGTATAAGCACAGTTATAACGAACCTCTTAAGTCAAGAAATACCTTCAATAGAACATTTCCAACAATATAAAGTAATACATCAAAAAGCAAGACTTTAAGCCCCAAACTTGGTAGTTATTGATTCAATTTATCGAAAGATAAGACTGAACATTACTACAAGACTATTCTATAGGATTTCTGATTCAAGAAAACCACAGTAAGAAACAATACATTTTTATTTTTAAAAGGTGGTAAACACTACTAGAGTGTTTACTAAAACTGGCATAAAAGTGCTTGCTTGTCCCCGTTAAGATCAATACTCATGATTCAACAGTATGTGAGAGGCGAAAACCGGAACATGACCGGAAAAATAAACATAAAAGCCCTTTTAAATTTGAAAAAATAAGCTAATTTCAATTTTCTGCAAGACCTTTAGGATTATGTTCTGAAATGATGAGATCAAAGTGACTCATTTTGTAAAGAGTGTGTCCATGATACATTGACCCTAAAACTAACACAGCCTTCCAGTAAAAGAAAATCAGTAATATAATAGTTTGGGTCTGCTTTGCTGCATCTGGACCAGGATAGACTTGGTGTAATTCAAAGAACTGTGAATGCTGTTGTCTAAGGAATATTTTTTTTATCATCCATTCCCATCTTAGTCCAGGTCTGGACATAAATTAATCTGAATGTTGGGGCTGCTGTGAACAGACAATGTGTGTTTTTACAAAGCCTGCAATATAGATGAGTTCAAATAAATTTCTTCGTAGAAAAGTTAAAGAAATGTATGTATTTGTGGATGATTGGTGCAATCTGTCACTTAAAAAATTCAAAACCTTTTAATACCTTTTTATATAGTGCCAAACCAGATTTGAAATCTATTTTACCAATCACAATTTGATTACTTTTATCTGATATCTAAGACAAAGCAATAGCGGAAGAAAGGGGATAGATTCTTGTTGCAAGCTCTGCAAGGGAAAATGGGTAGCCATCAGAGTATTTGTATTAACAGCAAAAATGTCTGGTGAACAAACAAAACATCAGTTCTTACACAGTTATTTCATTAGCTTTATATGTTAACAGATTTACAGAAACCTATTTCAGAATGGCTTTACAACGAATGATCAGAGTATGCTTTAGTGACAAATTATGTTTTGTCAAAGTGAGCTCTCACTTTTACTTGCTGAGGGGCATCAATCGATTCAGATAAAGACATCTGAGATAATTTATACACAACTGCTCTGATCATTGCTCATATCAGATAAAAATCAGTACAGTTTGTCAGGAGAGCTGCCATGGGGAATTGAGAGGACAGGCAATGACAGATTGTTTCAATCACACTCCATTACCATCTTAAGGCAGGTAATCTGACTTTTCATAGGGCAAGGGCTCAGAGATGCTAATCTTGTTATTGGATTTCTGATGATAATGCCATAAAATGTCATCAGCTCAAAAGGAGATGCATCTATCATGCAGAAGCAAGTGTCAGAGTAGTGACACTTTATTTTTGCGGCTCTTGCTTGATTTTATGACAAGTGCACAAGTTTTTGAGCTTATTCGTGAGTCATAGAGAATACCACTTTAAATGTCTTGTGGGGGAAATCAACAACTGAGTTTTGAAGTCATGTTGAAGAAAAATCCACCTGTCTCCCTCTAGCCTAAAAGAATGATCTTATGAATGGTAAGAGGAATCTGCAGCTTCATACTGCTAAAATGAAGATGACATGCTGTGACTACAGGATACACATAACTTCGCTATGTCTAGGTGAATCCTTTGAGAACCAACTGACATTCTGTGCATAGGGCACAAAGAATCACAAGGCTGAATTATTTATATGAAAGCCAAAACAGTAATTAAGGAAGTGGCCTAAAGCTCTCAACTGACATGAAATTGAGCAAACAACATATTCTGGTAATACTCAAAGTAAAAACAAGTTATTTTGGTCAATCAGTTATGAAATGTAATCAAACTCTAAATTAAAAAATATAAAAGCAAACTGGATTAAAAACAAGTAGTGAGAAAGAAAAAAGTCACAATGTAATTGTTGGATACAAACAATGCTGGAACACATGATCACACCCTTGTGCCTGGGATCTTGCCCCTTCTAGAAAAATTACTGCTGGCCAAATTAACAATGCAGGTCCCCTTAAATCAAACGGGAGTAGACCCCATGACTGAGGTGCGTGTGTCCCTTTCACTAAGGTCCAGCTGGCTCAAATGACCATGATTTGAGCAGACCAAACCGCCAGAAGTAACGCCTGTGAGATCAACCCACTGAAGGAGAACTGTGATCCAAGCAAGACAGCCCTCCAACATCATGCAGCTTTAAAACTAACGCGCACCTGAGCATCCTCTTTTCCCCGGGGCGACCAACCTGAAAGAAGAGAACGTTTCAAGTGAAATCCTATGAAGTCGGTTTGCGGTCAAACTGAGCCTGCTTCTGCCATTCAGAACTTCTGGTTGCAGTGTATCATCGTGATTCCTGCCTGCTGTGAATTGGATATGAAAACTGAGTTTTCGCCTTGGTTGACCAAAACTATCCTGCCACGGCCACAAACTGGAAATCAACCTGTTGTGAGGGGCCAGCATTGCAGTGTATCATTTACGGGGGGAGGCCCTGTGACAACGCAGTAAATTATCAAATCCATTGAATGAATGGACTTTTGGACTCCTCTTTCCAAATTATTTGATTGATCTACCTAATATTTACTTTCCATTAGCTTGTGTTGTTTGCATGGATGTTAGATTTGCTATAATGCTGGATTATTAGAAATAAAGACATATATATTTTAACCTGTAGTAGTGTCTGTTTATTCTGCAGCAAAGTTTTATCACTCAGGTCAGACTCCCCCTCAGCTTGGTAACATTTGAACAGACAGAGACAGTTTTCTTTGGTTGGTGATTAATAACTCTGCTGATAGCCACACTGCAATTTGGTAAATTGGTGGAAACAAATGGACAAATAACAAAGTTCAAACGACCAATCCAGAAGTCTAACCTTTTGGTGCAAAAGACCAAGAACCCTGGTGAGAGAGTGAGTTACAGTTATGAACATTCAACTAATAATAAATAATTGATTCTACCCTCAATTTTAAAATTATGTATTAATTATCTAAAATTTCAAGTTGTAGTTAATAATATATTCATAATCTATTAGTAAAATATGACAACTTAATAGTGTGTAGATAGCATAACTAACTTAATGTTTTAGCCTCTCTAGAGTTGAAGTAAAACAGGGGCGTCAAACCTATTTAATTATTGAGCCACATTGGGAATAATCACCTCTTTAAGAGGGATGGTTGCAGCTGTATAAATTAAACTTTTGATTTCATATTTTCATTTACAATGAGAAAACCACTCTGGTAATATAACTTTACTCTTATTTTTCTGTTGTAATCACTCTTTAAAATAACATATGCTTCCACTTTAAGATGCAGCATGACTTTGGTTGTTAAAGGCTACATAAATTACCTAGACTGGCCAGATTCAGTGTGCAGGCCTTGAGTTTGATATGTGATATAAAAATCTATTTAAATTCACCAAACATATTTGCTTATTTAAAATATTTAAATGATAAATCAGTATTTATAATTAACCTATGTAGCAATCTGTTTCCTTTTGAGGGCCTTTAAAAAGGTTTCCCCAAGGAATTTCCTATTACCTAGCTTAATAAATATTACGCTCAGTTCTGACTGGCTTCCCTGTCATTCTAAAATAAAGAGCCCCCACAGGATGACACTGCCAATAACTTGTGTATAGGTAGAGTGCTTAGGGTGTTTTGTTTTTTAATAAACATAGCCTTAGCATGCAGATTTTTCTCACCTAAACAGAATGTCTCCTTTTACATTTTGTTCTGGTCCCTACATTGGTTGCGGCAAAATGCAGGCGAAGCTGCTTTAGTCTGCCACTTTTTTTGTTGATCTGTTATTAAAGTCTGATTGTTTGAGTGCAAGACAAATAGAACTTTATTATCGCATGATTCTCCCGCCTAAGCAGTGGGTCTTCACAATTTCTCCCAAGCTGCCATGGGCCTCCTGCCTGCTTGTCTAATTCATTCTTGTTGACTAGCCTTTCTTGACAGGGCAACAGTTGTATCATACTGTACACTTACAGTGAGACTACCACTACATTTTTCAGATTTCTGTTACTTTTTTATGCTCCTTCTGGTTTACATTTGTATGTTACATTTTGTTGATCTACAATATAGTAACGCAAAAACATACCTTTTACACTTCGGTTGTAACATTACAAAGTGTATAATATTTGAAGGAGTGTATGGTTTGTCAAAGTATTTATAGTTGCTCAACCTATAAACAGGTCAATTTAAGCAGGTGGATTATTACTGGCAATACTCGAAGTTCATGTAGAATAGACAGAAATATCGTTTGTGTTATATGATTGCAGACATTGTGAACAAAAGTGATTTATTTAAAGAAAAAAAACACAAGAAAAATAATAAATGTTTACATATTGACTGATCTTTATTCATATTGAATTAAAAATATACTTTTGACAGAGTCATGTAACAAAACAGAGAGGGGATGTATTTGAATGTTCTAGCTGGGGAGAAATGGTCAATAAAAAGTATCACACATAATGTTAAAATGACAAAGTACACCCTATAAAACTTTGTTCTTCATCAACCTAATGAGTAAATACGAAGAATTTATGACTTTAATGTAAGAAAGTATTCCCTTGCGAGGCTCAACACTGAACAGACTAAGCAAGGTCTGAGGAGCTTTCTCACCACACACACACACACACACACACACACACACACACACACACACACACACACACACACACACACACACACACACACACACACACACACACACACACACACACACACACACACACACACACACACAAGTTAATACTAAAACTTGTAAAATTAAGTCCCACCTAAATCTTGTGTGAAAATGCCTGTATACTTTCTAATCCTACCTGTACATAAAGCCTGAAGGATGTGTCAACAACAAGAATGATTTAAATATAAAAAAATAACATGATAAATATCAGTAGAATCAACATTTTACAAAGGGTGAAATTCTGACCTCAAACCAAGAAACAAAATTATAATATTCAATATTCATAGACCAACAAATGTGACCATAAAAACACAATAAATGGCATAAAAAATAGATTTAAGTGCCTTGCAGATCAGACATGTAAATGTGTTACTTTTATACTGTAATCCCTCCGTAAATAGCTGCTTTGCAATACAGTTCACATCATGAGCTGAAGCAACCTCATAGTTTCAGCTCTCGTTAAAAAAACAAACCCCCCCAAAAAATGTGGTATAGGATTTCTAACACCCCAATTAATGAAAATACATTTGCTACAATGGGAAATTGAAAGCAGTTCATTTGTCATAATGATTTTAGAGGCAGTTTTCCCTTCAGATAGTCTTTATGGTTGAATATTGACCTCAAATAGCTGAAAATACAATTTTATATAAAAGAGGGAGTTCAGAAGCCACAATTGTACTTCAATGAAGTTTGCCATGCAAAATAAGTTTCCTTGTTTTGTCCATTTTGAGTACTAAACCACTCTTAGGGCCCCACTTTGATATTGCTTCACTAATCAATGCATATTGCCCTCTTAATAAAAAAAAAGAACAAAACCAAAAAAAGGTAAGTAAACATGGAAAAAATATTTGGAAAGATATTTTCTTTAGGTCCTTAAAGTATGAAAATTAAGTGACACTGTTGGAATAATAACATCTATTACAAATATTAAAGATGAATATCCCTAGCATCGTAACAGTAAAACATGTACAAAACAAAAAGGCTTCAAGAAGTTAAGTTACTTTGAAATAAATTCCACATAGTTCTTCTGAGAACACAATCACAAAATCACAGGGGCATTGATGGCTGGTGGGTGACAAGATAACCTTTTTTAGCTTTGAAATTTACTCTTAGGATTGCATTTACAGGATATATATATTTACTGTATTTATATATAGCTATGTACAAAAAGAAAAAAGGAAAGATTAAAATGCTTGAAAATAAGTCAATAATGCAATGGGGAAAGAAAAAGTTATCTAGTGAAAAGCATAAGGAAAGAGATAAACTATTTACAGATACACCTGACCAACCATTTTCGCGCTTATAAAAATATTATCTTTTTTTTTTCTTTTGTTTGTTTTGTTTTGTTTTTTTTAGTAAAAGCTTTAGGCAACTCATTTTTGGAGCAAAGTATTTTTTTTTTCCAATAAATATATGTTTTAGACTGTAGACTGTGCTTACCTAACCATTCATTTTTATTCCAATTATCATGGCACTTGACAATGTACAGATGTAGATAAACACAGTGCTAAAATTACACCATGAATATCATAGTTTTATTCTGCTAAATTTGCAGAATGTTTCAGCTGCTTTATCTTAAAAGAAAACCTTTTAATGCACTCAGCAAAGCTGTTTCTGTTGATTTCTTTCTGGTATTTGTAAAAAAAAAAAAAAAGATGCAGTTTCAATGTAGAAATGTGGTACTAATATGAAAGTCAAATATTGCAAATATAGAGAGCTATGTAGAGCTCACTGTATAAATACAGCCTCTCTGTCCCAGTTTAAATTTCAAAACCTCCACAGCCCTAATTTCTAGACCAGATTCTTAAAGGACAGACATGGGGTGTCCCACATGAAAGCTTTTCAGAGAAACAAGACATTTTTTTATGTTGGATAAATGAGCCAGTCTGAGATTGTATGAGGCCATGAAAATAATTAGCATTAAGGAACCCTTCCAATACCATTGCTTAACACATCTTGACATTTTTTTTCTTTTTTAACCAGGTATGAATGTGTATTATATATGTAATGTTAGGAATATTTAGGTTAAAAACAAGGATTAAGCAAACATAAACTTAAAGTGAATCTATCCATCCACTGTTAAGACCAACATAAGGTCTCCAGGAGGTCTTGTCCTATAAACTGAGAGGTCATTGATCGAGATGCAGAATAAGCCCTGGACAAGTCACAAGTTTGCCTTAGGGCAAAAAACAGCACAAACACACCCATAGGGGCAATCTAAAGGAACTAATTAGTCTGCGTCTGATATTTTGGGACTTTGGGGAAGCCAAAGAAAGAAAAGTGAACCAGGGCATTTAAAGGGAGAACATGCAAACCACATGCAGAACAGATTTGAAGGCAGCACAGCTACCAATCGAAACTGTCTGAAGCTTAAAGTGGCATTGTGTAACTTTTAGCCACTAGGGATGCTATACTTGTAAATTAAAGGTTTAGCACCCCTTAAAGACACTGGCAACACTGCACTATCACTGAATTATATGAAACAGTCTCCCTGTATGTTTTGGAATCAGATGGCAGACCACTTTGGACCAGCAGACTGAGAAGTCATGGAATTACTTGTAAAGAAAAGGCAACATTTACCCCTCTAAATGAAATCATTCATCACAGAACCAATAATATGTTTAATTAGATAAACATCTTTTTTTTGTTGTTGGCTTAACAAATTTTAGCTAAGCTGGCCTTTTAAGGGAAACTCAGCTGTAAAATGGGCACTGACCGATTTAGAGACAATCTGACCCTATTAATGTAATTTACCTAGGAAGGGCAGTGTATTGACCTGAAAAACAATTTAATGTATCTCAAATTAGGCTAATACATAGGCTATTTTTTGCTCTAGATAAAGACAAGTGCTACAGTACATACAGTAGTTAATAGAACATGTTTTCAACCTGTTTAAAAGTTCATTTAAAATGCCCTTTTTTTTGCTATTCTCAGATAAACATTTACTGGGGAAGCAAAGGATGAACATTATTAAACAGATTGCTCTTTTTCTATAGGTGATACCAAGGTGCTTGATATGTGTAAACATGACTACTTTGATAATTTTGTTGCTATTATGCTCTACTGGCTCACAGCGGGTCCCAAAGCATCTGCGTGGTTTGTATTCCTTTTTGTTGGGTCTGATGGATCTTAACATCCTAACCATTCTGAAAATGTAGAAGAGAGGGGCAACCTCCTGATGATGTAACTATACGTAACATATGTGATAACTTCTATAGTTAAATTACGCAAAACATCTGCGTTTTCTAAAATTTAAAGAGTTTTGATTAAACCTGGTTTATTTTAACATGTAAACATGTATGTATGCAAAAATCAATAAAAAACAAAAAAAAAGAAAACTTGTACATTTAAAACATCTAATTGGGTATACTTTCTGCTAAAGCATTTCTAATTCAGTCTTTCAGTAATAAACAGTTAAATGTTTTGGAGGCACATCTTTTAAAATGTATGTTAATTTTGTTCAGTAAAGTCCTTCAGGTTCTTTATGGACTTGAGTTATAACAAAATATTTTAGCTATTTAATGATTACACAACTACTATTTCCAAAAAAAAACCCAAAAAAACAATGATGCACAAACAGGACTAAGAAACGATAATTCACCTCTCTAATAAAATTTTTATTAAGAGCCTAAATTGAAATAAATAATATTTAAGAAAAAAATATAAAGTTGTGTGTCCTGAAATGTGCACAGTACTTACAAAAACAGACAAACACAAACAAAAACCAAATACTTAAGTTAAACAATATTTTCACCATACGCTTCATGCAGCCCATCTGCTGCATCCCAGTTCTTGTTACAAACAATTCAGCAGTCACCTCTGAGGAGACATAAACAGTGGCCTTTTAACTCAGCCAGTTACAGTGCAGTCACACCAACACATTCCCTCCTGGTGTTTGTAACATTTATGCATTAGCCGGGTAACATTTCTTGAATGCCAATGCCATCGTTTTAACCTCACTGCAAGATTACAACCAATTGCCTGTTGTTCTTGGCTTCTCAGCTTGTGTGCTGGGTGAAATGTTGGGTAACATGATTTCCCCATAGAACAACAATGAGAAAGTAGATAAATTAGCATCCGAAAAGCTAAAAGCCCCTGTGATGGCTGCCAGCTGAGAGCACCAGCAGCTTTTCTCTTTTACAGATTGGGTTTATATTCCCCTAGAGATCCATTTCAATCCCTAATGATGAGACTTTACTGCTCTTATTGCTCTTGGATGCATGGTCATACCGTGGTCTACAAGCGCTGCTACTAATACCTCATGGATGATAAGCTCAAAAAACAGAATGTTCAACACGGAGAGGATATTTCTATGCTACACACAAATGATTTGGGCAAATTCTTGTGTTTCTTCATACAAAACTCTATTGAAACACTCACACAACCTCAGAAAAATATTAGCGGATTTAGAACAGATCAAAGGATTAGCAACAGAGAAGAGAAGCAAAACTGTAATTAGCACTTTTTAATTCGCGATTAAACTCACATTGCAGGTTGCTTTGCACAACCCAACAGAAATGTGTTCATCTACTGTGGTATTATGGCACCAATCTATCTTCCAATGTACTTGTATTTCAATAGGTTTGAAATCCCTTTATGATCGGGCAACACATGCCTCAGCTGGAGCTCAAATGGATGATTATTTTGTTCCTATAAAACCTGAGAGGCAAAGAAAACACTCTGCCAGGGCAACATCTGTGCTTGGTAGCACAGTAGTAACTCATCAATGCTGCATATTTAAATCTTTAATATAGAGGCACAAGGTTGTGTAATAGCACTTGTACATTGGTGTGTAGCAATAAAAAGTCCATCAGGCTAATCTGGATACTTACCTACAGTATCTTTTTTCTAAATGGGGAAAGCAAGATTGCGAACTCAATTCCCTTTTTAAGTCATGCCGGATTGAAAGTTGTTTGTCAAGTCACAGGAACTATTTTCAAACCACAAGGTTTTATTGTATGCATGGAAATATAATGTCAGTATAGTATAGTGTGATAACAGCTGTGCCACAATAAATCACAGCAAAATGCAAAAAACATCAGTGTTTGCAGACCCAATTCTATAATTGGCTTAGAAACAACAAAATAACATGATTATGTATATTGTTTTTCTTCAAACTGTGCAGATCTATCCGTCTTAAAAATGTGCTCACAGTCATGGGGAGAGCATCGGGTCACATTTAGTTTTGGCTTGGGATTTCCTGATCTGATCACATGATCTGGCTCCGGTCCAGATCACAGCAATTTATAATGAACATTAATGGGAGTCTTGAAAAAAATTTAAACTGTTGGTGTCTCTGGTTATAATAATTGCATGCTTAGTTAGATGCATTGCTGCATTTCTGGTACAATTTCTGGCTGTTTACCTACAATTACTTCATTAAATGATGAATTTTAAAGGCTTTCTTAAGTTGTTTTAGACAAATATATCAAAACTGAATAGTACCTGAGGAAAATATAAATTTACATACTATGCACTTGAAAGATGTACTCACTCTGCATAGTATGATGTTCATTTGCCTGTGTCTATTAGGTATCAAGTTGAGGGTTGGGATGCACTGCTAAAAGATGTGGAGACCTACTGTGAGGCATATTAATAGAATATTTTTCTTCTGAAAGACAGAGCTTTTATTTTGTCGGAATGGACCTAAACTACTTACAGACATTTAAAGAATCTCAGCCTTTCAACCCTCAATCCAGACCACAAAATGAGCAATACTGAATCCAAAAAACTTATTAGATCCAGTGAATTGAATAGCTAATTATACAGGATGCTTCCCTGATTAAAATCGTGTCACTCATCTTCATATAAAGTTATTGAACTGCCAAAGTGATGAAAATTAATTAGTTAAATGCTGGTGAAATGAAAATAATAGTCATGCTAAATTATGCTTGCGCCATATAAAACATATATGCGTGAATTGCATTTTGAGGGAGAAAAACAGCAGTTAGCTGTTGCAGGGCATTAAGCGCAATTCAATTATCCAGTGATGGTTAGGCGTTACCGTCTTTTTTACTATAAATGCTAGTGGTCTCTGTGAGGGTTTTATGTGGAATAAAGTAGTAATGTTTAGTTACAGAAATCTTAAACAGTAATTAACAAAAAATGTCAAAAAACAATCACTGCTTATACTTCATATTAAATGGGGTGGGTGGAATTAAAAAGGGATGGTAGTAAAAAAAATAAAAATATTGAAAAAGCTTCCTGAATGGGAAGCGAAGCATCTTCAAACTTGGAAAAAAGAAAACAGTGGCTTGTTTTTCACTTTCTTTTTTTTGGAGTTAAAAAGCTCTTTAAACTTATTCGCAACCCTTTTTTGAGATTGCATCAAGTTGTTTTGAGTTACTGTTATACATGATTACAGTTCATGTATCCTATATGTTTTGTATACAAATTCCTGTCTTTGTTCAAAATAAATTTCTTTCACATTAAAATCAAAAATGTGAAAGGCTGGAAAGGCTCTCCATTTGGCACAACCAAAGCAAAAATGAGAGCAGACACTAAAACAAGGTTCATTTGAGTATTTCTTAAAAAATAGTGGTGCAAAAATCTTGTTTTGCCTTTGATGTGTGAATTATCATCCTCAGAAACTGATTTGTCCATACAGTCTTTTTCCTCTCAACTGTCTATCTGGTAATGACATGTAATTTGCTCATTATTACAGCTCTTAGGGCTGTAATCACAGTCTTCTTCCTCAGTTGTCAGAGCAGTTTTCCCCCCACCTTTATAATTTAAATACACAGTATAATAAAACATTGTGGTTTGATAAACAAAAGCTACTCCAATAAAGTTTCTACTAAATCTTTTTAGAAAAAACTTTTCCCCAAAATTAACTTCTTTGCAATATATTAAGATAATTATGCCATTGGGTCCAGGTTCACTGAAACATTAAACATTGATATGGCAGGCTGATCATTTTTTCACTTTTTAATGCATACATTTGTCTGATTTAGTGGAAATATATTTGAAATAAAAGTTGTAATTAAAGTGATTGTTTCTAAGTATTCACTTTTTAACATATCAACAGATCTTTTGCATCTTAATCAGAGATCCCTGTTCCACAGTTCTGGATAACTGTCTGAACCTATATTTCTTCCAATGTTTTTGATAAACAGAACTTGGGGATGCCTAAAAAAAATTACTGTAAATGTTAACCTAGCAGCAAGTAATGTTAATTACAACAACAATACTAATATTCAGAGGAAAAACTTTTGGGGAAATGGGTTATAATGTCATAGAGCAACAAAATCTGTGTAGCTCACTCCATTCCTCCATTATGATGATATGGAAATGACCCAACAAAGAGGTCACCAGTACATAGATTTTGACTACCTTTTTCTCCTAGAAATGACCTCATTTTTCACAAAATTTTAGATGAGACAGACTAATGTACACATAAACCATCCATGAGTTATTTCAATATTTTTTCTTAGTCCTTATGAGTATAAATATGTGCTCTGCAGACAACATGACAGACACATGCAAGAGCATCTGCATTTAGTTTTTTTGTTTTGTTTATTTTTGTATGTTCATAGGGAAAACTGTCCAAAAAGAAAACCTAAACACTATTTTCCAAAAGCTCATATTTACCTTCTCAAGTTGGGTTTTAAAAGCCTAGTTTTGTCTTCTATGAGTTACAGACTGCTGTTTACAAGAGCCAGTAGTAAACCTCTAACAATCCCAGAATGCAATCTGTTGTAATATCAGTCCTCATTCCCTGTTGTATTTTGTGCTTTTTCATACAGTTGTTTCCCTTTCCTTTCCTTCAGTTACCTCTTGAGCTTGCATTAAAAGGTTATGTCCCAAAATAAGGATAAAGGAAGGACAACATGAAGGGGTGGAAAACACAACCTAAAACAGCTCCATAATTGTTGGAGCAAAAAGCAAAACAAAAAACAAATGTATAAACATCTTGATTTTGGAAAGTGTAAATAGTTTAAATTAATCATGTTACTGTACTGTGGACAGGACCAAAAGCTTAAAATCACACTATCAAACATTTTGTTTCTTCTTATCTGCCCTTCTTCTGCTTAGAAAAACTGTCTGCTTTCTCCTGAAAGATATTTCAGTACAAAATCTAAAATAAACTACTTCAGAATACATTTCAAATGGCAGAAGGCTGATCCGTTGGTACATCCATCCATCCATTTTCTCTGTCAGCGTTGCAATGGGGCCCAGAGCCTATCTGTGGCAGTCTATGGGTGAAATGGGGAATGCACCCTTGAGGTTGATACATTTATGTGCAAATTAATGTCTGGTTACTGTTGGTGTGTCAGGCCTTCAGGCTTGTCCAAAGTATTACATGCTTACTTGTATTAGAAAAAGGGAAACTCAAAGAAGTGGGTGGGTGGGAATGGAAACTACTGTCCATCAAGCAAATTCAGCATGTCTTCAGTTCTGTATAAAGACAAAATAATTCTCTGAAAGCATGTTTCACATTATAGGCTGAAAAAAAATTAAATGTGCATGACTAGTTTGTTAAAAAAAAATCTTAAAACATACAGAACAAAAAAACTAAATCTTACAGTGTCAATGAAAAGAACCCTCATCTGACTAACAGTTCATTTCTTCTTTGTCAACAACACAAGTTTGTTATGTCTTCTTGTATTGTTTCTGTTATTTAGTGAAATATGCCATAACAATTTTCTTCAGACCCCTCCCTGCAGGAGATGCCTCTAATTTAGGAGTCATGTTAAAAAGGATGGTTTAAGTCTTAAATGCAGCTGTCAGTGACAGTCATTTAGGTCTACAGTGAAAAGGCAGATTCAAACCACAAGAATAGAGGACTTCCAACCAGAGATGTTTATGAAACATTTTTAGAAAAGGTGCAAGGAGGGCCCAGGAGGATAAAATACGGCATTGAAAAGACATAATTTCTTATCTCCAGATGCTACAGATGGGTCACTACACCACAGTGTTCCTCTGCCTGTACGGAGGGGGTGGCAAAACATTGCCAGCCTTCATAGCAGCCTCAGACAAATATTCCTGGTTTTCTGCCACAGCAGGGCGAATGCGTCCATTCTGCCGGTAAAAGAAACGAGTGCTGCAGTCCTGCAGGTATTCAGGATTGTGCAACGTGGACTTGGGGGGGAGACTGTGCTGCCAATACTCAGGATTGTCAAAAGTTGCTTTCTTGGCTTTCTTGTCAAACATCATTGTGCTACTGCTGATGCCTGTGTGCAGGGTGTGTCCTGAATGCCCTGGATGCAGGGTATGTGATGGATAAGTTGGTTGGGGGAGTAGGCCAGGAGTAACTACATATCCAGTAGATGAAACAATGTGGCTTGATGTGGAAGGGTTTGCTGTTTGCAAGACTGATTGTGCAGTAGAAGATGTAGAAGCAGAGATAGAAATTGCACCAGCTAATCCATTCTTGTCCCCAGGGTTAAGGAATGTATTCAGGTACAGTGGCTCATTAATATACTCATCATCACCATGGACAGACTGACTTTTTGGTCCTGCCGAAGCCCCAGCTATGAGTAAAGTGTGGCAACTTGCTCCATCCATCACCACGTGGGCATCACCATTTCTACGACGCGTCACAAATGGGTTTTCCTCAACAGGATGGAGATCTGCGAATAAAGAGGGGATCAAAGATATTACTACTTGTACTGCTTAGTCCTATAAGTTGTCGGTTAGTCATTCAGTTGCTATAAACCATTCATCTATTGACATTACTTAAAGCATCAAACAACCACAAAACAGGCTTTATGTGGAAGGCACCCAGACTTATAGATTGCTCTGGTGCGAGACACAGAATAAGAAAAAAGACTACTGAATAGATATCGAAACATGTTCAAAAAATTGATAGAAAGTCTGGTTGCCTTCCAATTTAAGCCTTTTTACTGGTTGACTGATAATTTATACGTTATAAGTCTTAAAGAAATTTGTAATTGAAATTGGCATTCATTTTTTTTTTATGTCATTGATTTAACCTGATGTGTTCTTTTTTCTCATGGAAACCGTGTAGCCATCCTTGTCTCCCTTTTCCCCTCGCTCTGTCAGGAGACCGGTAGGATCTGCACTGTAGCGCTGTCCACTACTGTCCTCACCACCTTGAGAAGCAAACAGAAGGGATGAAGTTAGAACTTTGTTTTATTCGCAAGATAAGATCTGTGAAGGCTAAGAGGGTAGTTTTTGGATACATATATATTTCATTCAAGTCATTGTCAACAACAGGATAAAAAAAAATGCATTCTTGTACATGGCAGTATTATTCAACAGAGTTACAGTCAGGTAACTGATAAGCACACTGTTCTTTTAGGGCTTCCGGTGTGTTAAAGAACTGCAAGACATCTGATTATATTCGTTTGTTTTTAACTGTGCTTTTTAACATTGCTCAGTTGGCATCATCAAATGAAGAATCAGTCATGTTCTAGTCAAGCATACAGTATATATATATTTTTTTACAAACAACAATATATTTTCATATATATTTTTTTTTTTTACAAACTGCATTATATATATATATATATATATATAAAATGCTGTTTGTAAACAGTGGTATGAGTGCTGCCTTTCAACCAGCTTTACCTTGTCCAGCAGCGTGGGTAGAACCAAGCGTGTTTGACCTTGAGGAAACCTGCTTCCTTAGAGTGCCATTACAACGAGGGTCATCCTGGTTACCAAGGTTATATCCACAACCAATCTGGGCCCCTGCAGTGTCCTGTGAAGGGAGGCTGCTTCCAGAGTTCGGTTGACCCACTCTAGGCAGAGTCCCCAGTATGTCACCCATGGTGAAATTTGGATCCTGGCTGCCAAATTGGTTCTGAACAGAATTAAGTTGAAAAACAAAAGGTTTTGTTGGGATAGGGATGAAGCAATGTGCAATAAAAATGTATTCTTTCAAAAGCAATGTATATGTGTGTATGTGTATATTGTGTACAAATAAAATAACAGGTAAGAGACATGTTAAAAAAACAGTCTGTGTTGAAATTGGATTTCACTGGTTTCATGTAAGTTGATAGTTCTGTTTTTCCTTTTTTTTTATTTTTTTTTATTTAAACATTGCAGGCAAACGAGAGAAATACCTTTGCATCAAAATGATATGGAAGCCTGACTACCATGAGCAATTTAATTAAAGGGATTTTAATTAAAAAAGCTTAAAGTGGCGATATCAGCTTAGCCCTGCTGTGTTCATTTATATCTGTGCTCATAAAAAAAAGGTTATTTTCAAGATCCCCTGTAAAGCTTTATACTGATTTATCTCTGTTTCTCAATTTTATTTAAAGGTTGGATTTGTTCAGTTTTATTTTCATCTTTATTTCTTAAGAGCCTTGGGCCTTTCGTCATACTCCAAAGGGAAGTTGTTTGGTTAATTGCACACACAGATTGGGGAAAAAAATGTAAAATGGCATCTTCTATTCAAGATTATATTCAACTAATTGAACTTTAGATATTGATTCCACTTCTAATCAATACTTTTAATAACTTACTTGGTATATAAACAAGTAAATATGACATTTACAGTTCTACAAGAAGGTTAATACAAATCAGATGGAGCTACACCTTTGCCTAGAGACGGGACATTCACTGTTTGTCTATGGTCCTTTTTCTGTTTAGGTGATACAGAGTTGTAAACTTTATTACCAGTCTCATTGTTTGTGATCTGTTAAATAGACTCTTGTCACAACATAGACTTGGTCACTAAATACATTTGGGTTACCACTAATTAGAATATGTACAAAGCAAACTGTTATCTTTCATATTCAGATTCAGATATAACTGTGTTCTAGATTTAAGTATTGAAGCAACAGAAAATATAAATTCTAACAAAAATATAAAAAAAAAAAACAGTTTGAAGGAAAGGTTTTAAAATATCATACAAATGGACAGAATCTAATTTCCAAAATATATTAGGAAGAGTTGAATTAGGAAAAAATCAAATAAGAAGACAGACACAATCCTATAGTAAAATATAAATCCCTTTACTGTATGTATACCCCTTCAACTTTCCTTTTATTTCATAACCGCAGGATTTGATAGCGATAATGCGGCACAGCAGACAGTTCAGTGATAAAACAAATATAGATTTCTAAGAAGGGTTAGTTTGTAAAAAAATATTCCAGCTTCTACCATCACACAGCACATTTCAGCCACCACATGGAAAGGAAAAGAGCATGGCACAACTACAAGCCTACGAAAACATAGCTGTCTATCTAAGCTGACAGGCTGAACTAGAAGTATGAGGCCATGGAAACTCAAAGTTCTACCTTCTATCTATCAGCTGGCAAAATGTGTTGTCAGAACAATCATGCATTATGTAACTGTGCATTCTTTTTTTTATAAATCTGACTACTGTGGAAGTGTATATTTGTACTGTCTGAAAGTGTACACGCTTTTTTGCTATGTATATATTTGCTTATAAATACCATATATGTGAAAATAATATAATTCAACATATATCTTCATAATAACGCATTTTGTAGGAAGTTATGTTGTATGTTTAACACTAGTATGATACTGACTGACTGAACACAAAGAGACAAGAATTTATTTGCTTTTTAGATGATGGTAAAGCAAATATTTTTAGTTGTAAAGCAACAAAGATTTGAAAAGTCCAATCATAATCACAGAAGACTACTAAAATAAATAGAAATATGTCTGAATCGAGTATGTTTGATGAGCCTGAAGAGAGATTAAAAATAAATATTCACACTTTTAGAGACGTACATCGTTTTACTTTACAAATTGGACAAAAGGAAGAGTTTTCATGTTCTAGAAAGGGAAAAAACTCAACTATTATGAGATCCGACATGGACAAGTTTGCTTTAAGGAAACTGTCATTTTTCCCGAAGAGTTAAAATTCTTTTTACCTGGAGAAATTTGCATATACTAAAATTATTTACCTTGTTTGTATCCATGCGTGTTCGAGGAGTGTATGCCAGAGGTGAAATATTGAACGAGTGAGGAACCAGGTACTCCTCAGCATCCATCAGATCCTCCAGCTCGTCCTCTTCTAGCAGGTTCTGAAAAAACTTGCTATCATTGGGGCTGGGCAGCTTCATGCGGTCATCACCCTGATAAGTATATTTAAGTGTGCATTTTTCAGATTATTCTAAAGTTCATGTAAAGAACCACTGATACTATATGACAAAACTGATATGGTACATCATTTACTTGGTAAAGGTTTATCACTAATTCAGTTCTCAATTTTCTCATTTTTTAAAGAGTTTCACAGATTTCAAATTTTCTACAGAGGTATACCCAGTTTAGGTCCAAGAGTGAACAGACAATCTTTTATGAAAAATATTTCCTTATATAATAGCTGTGAAATTAAATGAGAAAACCAACCTGGATGACCAAGTATCGCTGGGGATCCCGGGCCATTCGAGTAAACTCTGCGCCTAGCTCCTTGAACTTGGGTCGACTATCTGCATCAATCATCCAACCTAAAAAACAAAAGAAAAAGTATATATATTATATATATATAAAAAAGTGTGTGTCTGGCTTTAAGTTGGACCCTAGATGTCAGTATGCTTATTGGATTTTTTTTTTTAGTGGAGCGGTATCAAGCAACCCTTATAAAGCTGAACCAATTCTCTACAAGCTCATGAAGAAAAACGTTTTTCATTTACTGTCTTTATGTCATCTGTAATATGCACAACTGATTTTCATTATGGTATTTCACAGAAGTAATAATAACTCCACTTTTTAACATTCTGTCATATTGTAACCAAAGTCAGTGCATATACCGGTAATAAGGATTTCATGTGATAGACAGGCATAATTTAATGCATACTTGTAAATTAGAATAAAAATGACATATTTTTAATGGTTTATTAATAGAAATCTAAATATGTCAAATGCATTTGTATCCACCCATCATTATTGTGATGGCTAGAGAAAAAAATCGGTTGCAATTAGTTAATAGACTACCCACATTATGTTATTTATTCTTAGTGTACTGTAGATTCTCTGTAAAGACCTCATGCTAGTTTGGAAACACTGCTGAATGAAAAGTATCATAAACACAAACAAACACACTAGACAGAACAGGTATTAAGTTTTGGGGAAGTGTAAAGCAAATTATCAGTAATAAAAAGTGTATAGTACAACTGCAAACCTACTGTAATAAGACAGGTCCACCTAAACTTTGCAAGGAAAGCATTGTTCAGAATGATCCGAAAAACAGCCATGGTAACTATTTAGAAGTTGCAGATCTCTATTAAGCTTTTTCGCAAAGTGCAAATGTGTTGAAGGAAAAAGTATTGCTCAATCTCTCTATTCAAACCTTTAAAATTCTTAAACATTATGTCAGGGTTGATCATAGGATGATGCAGCTGAGTATATGGGAATTCAGCTAGAGAACTTAAAAAAGGCTTGCATAAGACTGACAAAATGTGGAAGAGTTCAAAAGATATGAATACTTTGAGAAAAACATTGTAAAATCCTTTACCAAATTTTAACTCCCAATATTTTTTCTGCCTTGCATACAGTATTTATAAAATAGATAAAAAAAACATGTGTATGTATAGCATCATTGCTTTAGTTATTAATTTTGCTTAACTGACAGGCATGAACTTAGCATTTTTGCTTTTTTTTTTATCACATTTTGTATTTTTAGTTTTGTGAAAATGAGCAAATACACATTTCCTATTTAAAGGTGTTGTTACATGTCACATATTCAACCTAAATATAAATACTGTTTCATCACTAGAATTGCCATATGGAGAAATATCCTCTACTGCCAATTTTACTGGTGGACACATGGATACAGCACCAAAGCAATCATGCGATATTACCTTATCTGAGCATCATTGGCAATATGTTGAAATGAACACTGAGGCTGTACAAATTAAGCAGAAGGTGGTATGAAATAGCTTAGTAGTAAATAAACTTTTTTTGTAAATAACAGCATATAACAAGGGTACTCTCTACTGTTTGCCAAGTTGGCGCAGGAACTGGGGGTGGGGGGTGGCAGAAAAAGTCAAGGTGACAATGACAGCCAGAGGCTCCATGTCACTGAGCAGTGGACAAGGCCAGTCGTCAATTGGCAGCAAGTCTATACCCTTGCAAAAGCAACCACATGTTACAGTGCTATCTGATGGCATTCCATGAGAGTGTGGCAAATAATGCCAACAAGTTGTTAATACAGTTATCTGTGATGTAAAATACAAAACTGGCCTCTCCCTGTATATCTATAGATAGATAGATAGATAGATAGATAGATAGATAGATAGATAGATAGATAGATAGATAGATAGATAGATAGATAGATAGATAGATAGATAGATAGACAGACAGACAGACAGACAGACAGACAGACAGACAGACAGACTGCTGTATCTAAGAGCATAATTTTGAAAAATCAGTCACTAAATTCTCTAAGAAACCCAAAGTGATATAAGGTAATTTAAAGAAAAAAGTATTTTTCTAACTTTATTGTATTTGCAAAATTGCTGGAACACATATGATGACTAAAAATATAAACATTTCAAGACCGAATCTCAAGAACACCCAAGTTGGTCAAATCTGTTTCTACTTCTACTTCCTACTTCTTGGGCAATATTCCCATAAATTTAAAAACTGCTCAATGAGTGGCTAAACAAATGAAAGCCACCTCCTCAGTAGAAGACTCAGATCTGCACCTATGCCTTAAAGAAACCTCTTTTAAAGGATAAAAATCTGTATAGTTTTGAAAAGAACACATATTGCTTGAGAAAGGAGTGAAGGGAACCATTTGTGTCAAAAGAAATACTATCATTACATCCAAACTAAGTAGAAAGCCTCAGATTTCAGCATTCAGAAGCCTACAGTTCAGTGTTAGGCCTGATCCCCTGTCAGTTTCAAACCAATTTACAGTTTCTTGCACACAACCAAACATCTCCCAGTAAGTCAGATTACTAATGGCAATAACGATGTCCTGTTGTTAGGTGAATCAAAGTGGAGTTCTGCTTGTGAATCTGATCAGCAAAAGAGCACTTGCAAAACAAGCTTAAAAGCTTGAAAATGTCCCCTAACTAGCTATGATTAGAAAAGTCTTTTGGATAAATAACTAAACATTTCAAACTACAAAATAAAATGTCCAGTTTTCCTTATTTAATTTTTTATCCTTTCCTTTTTAATATCAGAAGATAATATTAGAAATATTAAATTCTCTTTGCTGCCTGAAAAGTTTATGTTGCCTCATGCACATTAAAATTAGCTGCAGATGTTTTGTTTGTACATACATTTCACCATGACCATATAGACATCAATGGTACAGATTGGTGGCTGGGGAAGGCGCTCTCCTTTCTCTAGCAGATCTGGAATGTCTCTAGTAGGAATTCCATCATATGGCTTTCCTCCAAAGGTCATAAGTTCCCATATGGTTACACCTTTAAGTCAAAAGATGGATGAAAAAGAAATATCAGATTCCATATATGGAGCAGCTTGATCATACAGAAATGATCAATACAATGATCTCAACAGATTGTAAAAGTAACTCACCATAACTCCAAACATCACTCTGGTGAGTAAACTTCCTGTAATGGATACACTCTAGGGCCATCCATTTGATTGGCATCTGCAATACAGAACTATGTGTTATTAATGCATACATGTAAACATTATTGACAAAAGCAATAAGAGAAATAAAAAACAACTTTGTGTGCAAGAAAACCGTTTTGCAATGTTGATTTCAACTTTAATTTTGTAAGAACTAACTATTTCAGCCATGTTGGGCAGTAAAAAGTGATCACAAATTAAAGGAGTTTAAAGGGAGTGTTTTACAAACACGATATCGACCTTAAGCTTTTAAAGTTTTGTCATACAGTTTAAGTTCACAACTCACGATGTATGTGCAGCATGAGGCTCTGATGCGATCTACCTGCTCACACTGTACGTCTAAAAAACATGTCTGACTCAGCTCAAGCAAGATGGAGCTACTCTTACTCATCTATCCGGTAGAAGAGGAATATGAAGCTCACTAGAGTAAACGTTGCTGCCTTGGCAATTGGTGTAATTTTGTACTGAAAGCCCTAAAAAGAAAAAGAGAGGATGCATTTGGACAAAGTCATGGCTGAGCAAACATGGCAGGGTGAAGAAAAAGATGAATCCTTGTTTGCACATGCCCACTGAGCAATTTGCCCTTGACGGTTGGGACCTCACCTCACGATTCGTGATCGGGAGGTGGTCGTGAGAGGCTGATCGCACCTGATAACCCCCATGTACACTACACGATGCACAATCAGGCTGAAAGTCGGGCCAATCGGAAAATTCTCGCATGTCTGGAAAGTCGCCCCGAAAAGAGCAAAATAATCAAACAGCGTAAGCCCGACTTGAGCACCTAAATACAAAGACAGGCACTCATGTACTTAGACTTAAATGCATTAAAAAAAGACAAAGCATAAAGGAGTGTGGTCTGAAATAAATCTTAACACTGTGATTAGATTTGAAGGCCAATTCCATTGATTACAGTGATAGAGCTCAAGAGAAGAGGGAATGTTGAAGGTTAAAGTGCCTTTATTTTACAGCTAAGGGGATAACACCTTAGCACTCATCACTGAGAGAACGCTGAGACAGAGAAACCACAATAAATGTAAGGAGCGAGAGAAGAGGAATATGTTTGCTTTGGTAAAAGAGGGTTTCAAAACAATTTATTAGTCAGCTAAAGGATAAACAAAGATTAGAAAAGGTCAGAGATCTGTGCTCACACAGCCCCAGGGACAGATTTATTCACTACGTTTACAGAGTTTTGAGATCTCCTCTCCCCGAAGGTAAATAAAACGGTTCAATAGAGCAGAAGAGTATTTTACTCCAAGAAAAAGCATCCTTTGTGATTGGTAATGCTCCTCCCTGAGGCTATGAAATCCTTATTAATGTTAATGCCTATTGTTTCATTTTATAACTCATCAATGCAGCAGTCTAAAGGAATTGTTCAATATTTCATTTCCATAACCATCACATGAAACTGCAGAAAATAAAATGTGATAAACTGCTCTGATTGCAGAACTAGGATTGGTTCTAATGTATGAACTTAAATCACCCCGTTGGAATAAAAAATAAGTTAGTTCTAAATATATATAAACGGAATCAGACAAGTCCTATAAAAAGCCAATGCTTTGGTAAAACACGTAGTTATTGTGCTTTTAAGTTCTTAGAAAGTTTGCATTTACTTTATACAAAAATAAAATAATTCTGAAAAGTAAAGGGGAAAAAATATGTAAATTTTGTTCAATTATTTCACATTTATCTTAAGAAGAAATTAAGTCAAGATAGCAAGCAAGTTTTTTCAAGCTACAGTTAAATAAATATTACATCATGGGTTTAATGCACTGTGAAGAGCCCAATAGTAAATTGCAATAATTCAAACATATAAAAAGCATTACAGTTTTATTTGTTGAATTATATGGGGTGGTGCAAATATTTGTGAAAAAGATGCTGAAATGAACCTTTCCCCCATCAGCATTGTATTCTTTTTCGTTGACATCCAGCAGCCGAGCCAGGCCAAAGTCTGTGATCTTGATGTGGTTTGGAGATTTGACAAGAACATTCCGGGCTGCTAGATCTCTGTGGACAAGTCTGCGCTCCTCCAGGTACATCATTCCCTGCAATGAAGATGATTGATCATAAGAGTACAGACAAAAATAACATTTTATATAGAATACAACTGTCATGACTGTCTGGACTTCTGTTTAAGTTTCGTTTTGAGTTTCCAGTTACACTTTGATATATGTCATTCTGTGTTTTCTTGGTCATTGGTTTCTTTTTCATATTGGGTCATTCTAGTTGTTTTCTAATTATATTTCAACAGCGTTGTATTTCTTGAGCTACTCTCTATTGTGCCAGTCTCCTTTTCCCTAGCTCCCTTCTAGTTACTTCTAACAAAACCTGCCTACAATGAGTTTATTTGCCCATTCTTTGTTTTCTCTCCCATAGATACTCTTCCTGTGCAGGTCCTTATTGCTGGATTCACATCTTTACTTCACTCCTCATGTCTGTTTCTCCCTGGCATCTCCTACTTTTAGGTCACCTGTTTATTATTCCGGATTTATGCTTCTGCTACCATCTACACCTAAATTAAATCGGCAAGAAATCCTCTCTGCCTCCTCATTTTTTGCATTTGGGTCCTCAACTAACTTCCACTAAACCTGACAGCAACATAAAAAAAAAAAAAACATACTCTATTGGCACTGATGTGTTTTTTTTATATGCTTTTGAGCATTTACTTTTAGGTCAAAATGCTCATAATTGCTCTCTTCTGAGCATCAGTTTTGAATGAGACATTATTTCTTTCCCAGAATGTTCATCCATCACATGAACTTCTAAATTTTATAGGGATTTATAGAAATAAGGGTATAAAACGTAAATTGTTTTAAGGGAATCTAATCCTTCTTCACAGTGCCGTACAATACTCTACAGTGTATAAAATACATGGTCTGACTCCCTGATTGTGTCTTCAGTTTTTTTGCCATTATAAACAGCACCATCATCATTACAACCGTCAAATCTATTTTAGAGTTGTGATTTTTCTTAGTGTCACTGTCATTGCAACCATAATGTTATTTCTTGAAAATATAGATTTTCTATACATAAATCTTAGCAACTACCACAATAAGACCTTCTAATCATTAAAAGCCTGGTTATGTAATAAAACCCTCACCCACAAACATGTATAGATCCTTAAAAGGAAGAAGTATCGAAGGAAAAGATCCTCAAAGATTTTTTTCTGAAGAAATTTTTTCAGCACTCCTCCCTTCAGCTCAGGTTAAATTACTATTTTAAATTTCTGCTGCTGTGTTTTTTTCCTCTAAAACGCATATGTGCTTTTATTCATAAAGCATAGGCTAGAATTTGAAGGAAAAAAAATCAGTGTACAACCCACTTTACTTGAACAAAGTACTTTAGCCTAACCTCCCTGTCTTGGATTCCTTCTTTAAAAAGTGCCCTTTAGAGTCTGTAGTCATGCATTTTTCCCATTACCTTAACCAGCACGCAGTGCAATGCATACATTTTATCCAACAAACACTTGCTGAGTGGTTCCTGGTTTCACTGAGTAAAGTAGGCTAGTATTAGAGAATCAACACCCAAATTACACTTTTTTCCTCAGACATAGCAAAACGGTGATGCCCAGAGCTTTAAGGGCTGTACTTTTTCTCTGGGGTAATAGTGTGCTCAGAGGCACCCTGCGCAAATAAGTAACACAAAGGAGAAATAATCTCTGGTCAGGCCAGAGGCTCATATAACAAACCTGTTCTGAATCAAGAAGACAGATGTAACCAAATTTAACAGTTTAGAGGAGCAAAAGAATGGAAACAAAATGATTAAAATCAGTAGCCAGATCATACGTAATGATGCAGCATAACAAGCCCAGCTTACCTAAAGTGCAAGTGAAGATAGAAATAAGCCCTGACCACTTTAGGCTTTATGAAACTTAGGAGTCACTAGTGCTTGAGTTTCCAAGTCATCTTAAGCGAAAAGTCCTGGTAATTATTTCCTTCAGTCATTTAAAGATAGTTACCTTAATTGGGAAAGTTGCTTTTCCTCTCTGTCTTATCTGCCTACATCTCCTCCATCTAATGATCATATCTGCCATGTCCACACTGCCTTTACCAGTTGCGGCTGCCTTTAGGATACGCAAAATACAGTACAAGTAATGAATGCATTTGTTTGCTGCTTTAATGGCCTGTGTCTGTCTGTCTGTCTGCACTTATTTAAAAAAAAAAAAAAAAAAAACTATTTGCATCCTCTCCTAGAGTTTTATTTTATTTCCAACTGGGGAGCAGCAAGTGTTATTTGTCTGGTCTTAAAAAATAAAAAATAAAAAATTATTTATATATATATATATATATATATATATATATATATATATATATATATATATATATATATATAGATATATATTGCAGCGCTAGTCCTTGTAGATTAACACCCATACACTTTGCTGGCCACTGCTGTTTTATCGTCTATTGAGTGACCGATTGCTACAACCTAGAAGACTTCTTTGACTTCTTTGTATTCCAAAATGGCCCATAAAATACCATTTGAAAAATGTTCATTCCAAAAACAAAACAAGCGATACCAACATGTTAATTTCCGGCCAAGTTGCTTGATGCAACTGGAAGACTCAAATAACATGCAGATATTAACAGAAACTTTAACATTTACATTTCTCAATTTTGTAAATGCCAAGGATTTTAGGTCAAGATTATTACTCACTCTAACTTGGTTGTGTCTTATCTTTAAAGTTGGTGTTTTCATTTTTTTGGACAGTTGTAAGATGTTTTCTAAGTGCACACAATTATTGTTGCAGTGCTGTAATTATCTTCACATACTGTAGATAAATTGTGCTGCGAGTTCAATCGAGCTTCTTTTGAAAAACATTGCTTAGGAGCAAGAAGTGCAAAGATTTGAACTGCTTTGGTTATTGACCAGCTGGCTCCAGCGTATATTAAAACATTGTAACGGTTGTTTTCTTCTTAGAGAGCTGGAAAGAGTGCAAGCTTTTAAAATGGTAATATCTTCTTAAATTATTTTTGGATTTTCATAAGTTTGATATAATTAATTAGGACATGTGAATTATTTTAAAGGATAATTGGTGAACTTTGGAGAACATACGTACATACATACGTTTCACTACTTACTACCCATTTTTAGACATTCAGACATATTGACATGGTCAATTTGTTTTGTTATATGTATTGCTATGTGTGCTTAAGTATACATGTATACATTTATATATGCATGTATATGTGTGTATATATATATATATATATATATATATATATATATATATATATATATATATATATATATATATATAATAAAAAATAAATAAAAATAATTGGAAAACTTAGATTCCACTTTTTCAGGATTTTTAAGAAATTCAAAACAACACCAGGTAGAATTGTTAATGCACTTTGCTGGATAGTAAATGCAATCCATGCAAATCATTGCTACTAGATTTTAATGCATAAATCCTTTTTTGCCATGAACTGTAAAGCACAAATACACACACACAGATACGCACCCATGTTATCTCACACTGGAGACTTTTCATTGACTTTAATTCATTTTGCATTAATTTCTATAGCCTAACATTGACCCTTATCTTAACCATTACTATACCATACCTAACACTAAACCTAACCTAAACTCAAATCAAACCTTAGTCCTAAACCTAAACTCCACCCCAAGAACAGAACTTCTCCTCATGGGGACCAGTATTTGATCCCCAAAATGTATTTGAAAAAAAGAAAAGCTGCAACATATTTAATGAAATTGCTGCCCATCAAATACATACAACCTCAAGTGTGTAATTGGTATTATATGCTTTGTGAATACAGTGCAGCCCATGCAAGCTGCAGAACACTTCTAAATAGAAGGGTTCTGTGCATTCCCCTTTGGCCTCAAAATTTTATCAGCACATTTACTAGCATAGTGAAACTATACTTGAATCCACTTAAATAGGTTGAAATTTGAGAACTCACAGTGTGTGCTAATGATTGGTCTTTCTTTCACTTGTCTTACAGGATCAAAAAGGTTCTATCTTGGGTGCATCCTTTATTTCAATCTATACTGTATTGAGCATTAAGATAAAAAATTGTCAAATGCCCTTTCTTTGTATCCATGCTGATGATACTGTACTTGTATGCTTTGCCAACACACTTAAAGCTACAGTGTGTAATAATTACAGGGATATAAAGTCAGAAATTTAATATATTATACATAACTATGTTATTTATCATCACCTATGAGCTCAGCCATTTAACCATAATATTTGCGTTGCCTTAGAATTCGTTATTTATAATTACATAGGAGCGGGTCTCGCAGCCATGGAGGCTGACATCTTTGCGCTACGGCAAGCGCAGAGGCAACAAACTAGCGATTGCGAGATCGCCCATTACGCTCGAAAATAACTACGGCAAGTTGAGAGAGATTAACTGAGACAGTACTGAACAGTAGATGGCAGTACTATGCCTGAGAAGCGTTTAGTCTGCCTGAAACCAAAGAAGAAGAAGAAGCAGGTATACTGCGCCTCAGTAACAAGAAAGGTGAACAAGGCGGCAGGCGTGAGTGACTTTGCAAACTGTTTGGCACTGTGTGGCCAAACATCATACGAATGGAGGATCATGCCTACTCTGTATCACAACGAAAAGCGGCGGGCACCGAACCCCCGTCATCTAAGAAGCGGAAACACGACGAGAATAAAGCAAGCGTGACAAGAAACGACAAAAAACACGGATCAACATTGGCACGGCATTTACACGATGGAAGTCACTGATGGAGGAAAAAGGTTTTCAAAGTGACGCTCAAGTTGCCAGTTTTCTCTTGGACAGGTAATTAATCCTACACACACAATTGTCTAATATCACTGCAGTTTTTGGAGTACAGAATGCTCAGACCTGTCTAAAACAATAACATGCTGCGTGATGATGCTGTTACTCTCCAGTATACTTATTCAGCAACGTCCCTGACGTTTCACAGGTAATGATTCAGTAATTTTCTGTAAAATAATTTTCTGGATATATACCTCGGTTACTTCTCTCCGGCTCCTTTGGAGATCTTCAAGCCTTTCCTCCTCTGCTCTCACCCCGCTGGCTCCCCTCCCTCGCCTGGCCCTAGCTGCACGCCCACCCCGGCCTCTCTGCCCTCGCCCTCTTCCTCGCCTTGTAACCCCCGTGCCACAAACAAGACTTGGACTCTGTAAACGGGGAATATATATTCTTCCAGCGAACACAATCTTGCTGTTAAACTAATGACTACAATTCCTTCGTCTGTTTATATCACCATGCAAAGCAGCTCACCAAAACGTCACAACGATGTAGAAAAAATAACGGGTATATTTATTATCTAAAGTCTACATGAAATCTATACCCTACACAGACTAATGAAATACTATCTGTAAAATTATCTATGTAAACAAACCTCATCACTTGAGAAGGTAGGTGATTCCGACGTCGTGGAAGACATTTTGTCCCCTAACGCTTGCCGTACTGTTGGGGGGGAGAAGCGGTGGGGGGGAGACGTTCATTTTGCTGCAGTCTGCAGTCTGGACGTTAGATGTCGCTGAAAATTACACACTGTAGCTTTAAACATCCTTTTGGAAAACTGCCAGCAACTTAAAATGTACTTCAGTACAAGTCGAATGATTTAAAGTTCTTTTTAAATGTTCATAAATGTAATGTGGTTTTCCCATCTTAAAATCATGTCCAAATCACAGTTGATGCAGCCCATTATTATTTTTTAAGGCATCTTGTTGCCACCTCTTTTCTGCCCAATCTGGGCTATGGCAATAGTTTACATGCATGCGTATTCACACTGGTTGTTTATGTTGGATGCTGTAAATTATTATGCATTAGGTTTTACCATTGGTCTTTAATATCAGTGTGATTTACCTGGATAATTAATGATTACATACATACATACATACATAGATACACACATAGATACATACATACAATCTGTTGCTTATGTGCTTTTACACATACTGTAACCATGTCAGTGAATAAATAGCATGTCAGTGAATCTGGCAATCCTGATTTTGAAAATTCCAATATAGTCCTCAGGCTACAAAAAAATAAATAAATAAATAAATCATCACTGTACATGCCTTTAAAGGCCCTTCAATTCTATCAGTACATCTTTTGCCAAAAATGGAAAGTCTTTACTGCCATTTGTAGACCACTGTAAGAGTGGACCTGAGGAAAAGATGGGTCAGATGATGGGAGAGGCGGAAACAATTTCATTTTGGACAAGCAATAAAAGGAGCTACTTTGTTTGAAGAGGTGAAAAAGACTGAAAACCCAGGCCTTATTTGGAACCGTAACAAATTACATTTAGCAAGAACTGGATAAAATGCAAGGAGAAGTGGATGGGGAGGTAGAGAGAAGCAGAGTAGTCAAAGGTGGAGCTGAGCTAGAGCACTCTAAAATGTGAGATTACATTGGTGGGGCTGTAATCACCCCGTCTCATTTGACTTCCTCTCAAAGAGGAGTGGGTAGTTTCAACACGCACCTGCACATTTACATACAAGCTGAAATCCAAATATAGATCTGTAACTTACACAGTGAAACCCTCACATGCTGCAGATGGCTGCCAATTTATTATTGTAAGAGATCACTGTGATATATAAAACATTTATAACTAAAAAAGCAATCCAGATGTAATTGTGAGCTATAGGCCATAGAAATGTACAGTGTTTCACAATATGAAAGTTTTCCAACCTAAATTACTTCTCCTCAGTTTGATGGAATTAGTAAAAATAACGCTTCTTTACAGATATATTAAGTCATTCAAATTTAGAGAGCAATGATGTGTTTTTCTTTGCACTAATGCATGCTGGTCATTTACTTAACAGTTATCAGTGTTTTGTCTGAAGTGCTGCTGTAAGGGAAAATCTGACTGATGTGGGTTGTAAGGTATTTATGTTGGCCATTACTCACAGTTCCTAAATCATCAACACTATAGCTGTTTGTCTATCATATTGTATGCTGCCAGATTTTTGACAGATTCTTATTTATACATAAATCGCACCCAGTAATCCCTTCAATTTTCAAGACAATTAAGCAGTGGAGGGAGAATAGATGGCTTGGCAACCCGTGAATTTTAATTTACCAGCACAATGAGACTGAAAGAGGGGAGTTGATGGTGTGTGCAGACTGAGAAGTAGCTGTAGACGTGCAAAAGAAACAAACTTTTTTTTTTCTTTTTGCTTGGTTACTTTCATTTAAAACCCTCCCATGTGGGTGGGATAGAAACAAGTAACTGCCAAGATTTGAACTTGCAGTAAACCTGAATTCATCACCCACATTGATGCCAGCAGGGTAGCATGTATTTCAGGTGAGTCTGGCACCAAATTGACATTCCTGGTTTCATACTTACCCTCTTTTAATCACACCTTCAGAAATAAGCTGCCCACAAATCCACAGGGGTCCTAACCATCCCCTAAATCATCAACACAGTTATTTTATAAGAGGAAGAAAACAAATGGAGCAGTAAGCACCACTATTTTTTTCAGTGCAGCCTTCTGCATTCCAAATGGTTCTAGCAGACCTTGAAGATTTAGCCAGTGTACGCCAACGTCCTAGCATCTTCTAAAATGCTGGCATACATTGAAATTTGTATGTTTTTTTTTCAATTTTGCACATATACATGGAGTATTCATAAAGATTCCAGAACGTATGTCCAATGAAAGCCTAACTTTTACATAAAGCACAGCAGCATAATGCCCACGATATGTCACAGGCCAGTGTTCTGATGGGGGGAGGCCAGGCGCAGGCCGGAGGCGCCCGGCCTGCATAAAAAGCAGAAGAACATTGCACTCGCAGTATTAACGTAGCTACTCTTTATCGCCCATTTGCAGTCGCAGCAGATTCAGCGTCATGTCTGCTAAGAAGTTTGTTGGTGGGGGAATGGGCGACTATATAAAGCGGGCACGCAGGGAGGATCCATCACACCCCACCTTTGTCTAAGCCTTTCCGAATCCTCCATCTCTTGTGGAACGTCTGATCACCATGAAGTTTGGAAGAGTACTGACAGTTTCCTCCTGTGAACCCCCTTTTATTCCAAAACGCTGCCAATACACCATTATACAGTAGCTGTAAGTTAGGAACACATTCAGTGGTCGTCTGGAACACGTCAAATATACCTGCATACATCGATATACACTGAAGGTAAGTTATTGATAAGTTATGCATAAGCTATGCCCAAGTTGGCTATACACCATGATTTATGAGTAACTTACAAATAACCTGTCAACGACCACATAACTTACTTGTAACTTATGGCCCAGATATAAACATTCACTGGCAAACTTACTGTATGTCGACGTGTGCCAGCGTGCTTGAGCGTGCTCATAAGCGTGCTTATACAAAGCTTACCCATAACTTCTCCAACGTCTGCCGGTGTTTTTGACACATTTTTAATACATCGGCATATGTTGGCTAAATCGTCAAGAAGTGACCGCGCCAAAAGCAACATATTTTCTTTTTAGAAAAATCTAAGGAGTTCAGTTCAATGCTCAAATTAATAGAAAAAAAACACTTTGATAATACAGTTTTGAAGTTGCAAAATGACCAAGTTCCATGTTTGTTCCACCATCCATCAAAATAGACCTGGCTTTTTCTGACAGACTGCCATCAGTGTTCATGGTGGCGTGTGCATCTGCAGTGCCCACGTGCTATCCCAAGAAAGTGGTTATATATTCACCTGAGAAGAGATTGCCTGAACATTACATGTGTTTTCTCGGCTGGGGGCTTCCTACAGTGTATATCTGAGTGTTATTGTTCAGAAATGGGTCATCAGTCTATCACAGGAGAGCACAGAAAAAGAGAGGGCAAATTATCATGCATCCATACACATCTCTAAGGGCAACTTTAAGTTAACCCAACAGTTACGCTGTAACACTGGGAGAGAGGCCACACATGCACAGTGGGATGCAAAGTCCATTAATTAAAAAATTCATGTTGCTGGGATTTGAACTCGAGCTCTTTCCTACAGACAGCAATTCTACCAAGCAATCATCCTGATATTTGCCTTTTTTCCTTTGACCGCCTTTTTTTTTATTATACTCTTCAATAACCCTGACCAGAGAGGCTTATTTCGTGATTTATGTCGTAAACTTGATTTAATCTTATTATTTAATTTTGGTTAACCCACAGTACTTTCTGGTGATGTAAGTCTTTCCAATGGCTACTGAGCTGTTGATTCTAAATTAAGATTCCTACCTTTCATTCAGATATTGTTTTGTTTTATAGTCTAGTAACTATTATCTTTATTAGTAATGTGTGAGCCTGTCTACTTACATTTTCCTTTGCTGCTGACATAACATAGTTTCCCAAATCTGAGAAAAAAAAAAAAAACTATTTTCCTGTTCTATTCTTTTGTTCTCTTGTCGTTAAAACTTTTCAAAGATTGAGAAATAATAGACATATGTGTCCCTTAATATGTCTACCCCAAGGAAAAGTAAAGTACACGTATTAATACTCAAAACCTATCAACAAGAAAGGCTCCTACATGCTTGGGCACACTTAAATCTGCGGACGTCTTCTCATACTCGAGGCAGACGCAAAGCTAGCATGTATATACGTGTTTGTCAGGCTGTAAACTGCTTGGCAAAAGACGATCATCTCATGAAACTATTTCTAAGTGTCACTGAGCAGGCACTTGCAAGAATATACAGCATCAAAGCCATTTTCTGGGCAGGTGGTGCCTGGTGCAAAATAAACAGCATTAGGGGCTTAACTAGCTCATTAAACTTGTTAGTACCCATTCCTCTTCTCTGTCCTACTGGTAGAGCGGGGTAAGAAATGTAAGACATTTTAACCTAGAAGTAGGAATTGATTCACCAACACTAAGCTTTGTCTCCACCATAGGAACTTGACACTACAATGACAGGATTATTTTTTATTTGTAGCACTGCAAAAAAGCAAGACAATTTGAAAGAAGATAAACTTGTGATATAAAATAAAAAAGCATGAATAATTTGGATTTGAGGTTAGGTGTATTTCTGCTGTGAGGCTGCCTAGCAGCCATTGATTCCAATAAGACTCAACTTCTTTGCAGTTACAGGTGCTGTAAAAGCTGAGAAGGCAATGACCTTACTTCTGCATGCTGGTGGACTTACTTTGTGCCGACAACTGTCATGGAAATAATATTAACAGCCTTGGAGAAATAAGAGCTCATGAATATTATTAAATGGCTGAGAATTTGACAGGAATACATTGCTTGTTGTAAGAATGTATCATAACAATTTAGCTGACCTCTTGATCCCACTGTGCGTAGGTAGAGACAGCAAGGTTACATTTCATTGGTTTTTCAAAAAGTGGAATGAATAGATAGCTGGTGGTGTCTGATCAGAAATTTGATTTCTTACACCTGTACCTAAGTGCCAACGGGCAAAACAGTGTTTTCTGTTATCCTTTCCAATGTAACTCTAGTCTTGTTTACAGTACGTTTATACAACAGAACTCGCATCCAACTTTATTTTTCAAAATATACCCCAGACTATCTAATTCAGCCTTTAGTAAAGAGAATCAATTCCCACATACAGTAAGAAGAAGTTAAAGTAAGTGATCAACAAAACCAATAAAAGGTATTGTGGAAGATTTTTCGGCAATTTTTAAAAAGACCTCAACCTCTTGACAAAAGAAATGCACATGCACAACCCTGTACCCGCTCCTGAGAGAGCACACCTATTAAACGCATGCGAGAGTGTGCACAAGCCCATTTCTCCTCATGCACACTATGTTTTAAAGTTGCTGTTCTCATAGATCTTACAGGCTTTCTGTGCCCAAACGTCCACCCTAACCCCTAAATCATTATATAGAGTGGGGACTATATAGTGGACTTTATAGTGAACTCAGTTAACTTACTGTTCGGACAGATGATCACTACTTTTTGCTCCCTGTTGGGCACGTGACTCCTTCTCCACTGCACGGTGCCCACGCCATCTTTGTTATTAGTTGCCGCTGTCCGATAGCGACAGCAGGCCACTGTGACAGCAAATCCCATAATGCTATTCAAGCTCTCTGCGCAAAGCATTCTGGGATATATGTGCCTCTTCTTACGCCTTTCTTTTGTTCTCATACAATTTGTAGACACTTTTTCTCTTACAACCCTCTGCCATTGCAAAAAAGGTGAGCTTCATCGATTGTCTGAAAATGTAGCTTAACACAGATATACGCCTGAATGTTCGCATGCGTAGAAAAAGATTGCTAACTGGGGGCGAGCATGTAGGATGGCCTTACTTAAACACATCACCAGAATGATTGAAAATTAGGAGGTCCACTTATTTAAATGATCTATCTGGAAATAAAAAAATCGTCCTTTATAACTTGAAGAAAAAGAGCAGTGTTCATAAGAAAATAATAGGATCTTGTAACATAATTTTACAGTCCTTTATGCACTAGATTCTTGTTGTGCAATTAATGATGCAGGGCTGCAGCGTCTTCATACGCTCTCACTCAGTATCCCCAATTTTCCAAGCTAAGAAACGACGGATATTAAACCTTAACTCCATTCTACTTTTTTTATGTATAAAATTAGCATGCTGATAGACATCCAGTACACGTTTTTCAACTCAACCTTAGTGCTAACACATGAGGACATGCCAGGTTCATACCCAGTCTGTATTTTTGCACCAGCCCACCTATTCACTGTGCTGAGAGCAGCGAAGCTGAAAGACCTGTGCCATATAAAAAAAAAAAAAACTGGAATTCTGAGCAGTTATTACGAGGTATGTCATATGAACTTTTATCTTTGTTTTATCTGGACTAATATAATTCACTTTGTGAATTAATTAAGGTTTAAGCAATCTAGTGCTTGAGTAAATATGAATAAAATATACAGCAGCTAGCTTCAATTATTAATGTGGAGACTGAATGTACAGAGCTGCCAACTTTTCACCAAACCATGGAGTGAGATTTTGAAATAGTTTGGACAGGCAACCCTTGTCAGGATGAGATTGAAAGACTATGAGGCTATAAAATTGATAATGTATATCTTATGTAAAAAGTTCCACATAACTACAGATCATTTATTGTTATTCAGTAAAATTTACTGTGCTTTAAAAAAATCCTAGATTTGTTCACTTTGTTTCAGTTAAATCCTCTGAATACCTACAACCTATAGCTGCACCTATCATCATAGCCTATAAATCTAACCATGACAACGATTTCCTGTCCAAACTAATTCAAAATCTCACTCCCAAGGTTTGGTGAAAGGTTAGCAGCCCTGATGATGTATACCTCTTGGCCTACATAACCTGCTGAAGGTAGTTTAGACAAAAATGCTTAAGCAGTGAAAGATGGATTAAAGTACTGGCAAGGCCATACCAATAAAACACACAGTTCAAGCTTTAATAGAAATTAGCTTTTTGCATCAGAGAGACAAAGAGAGAAATTATCTTGTCTATTTAGCTAGATAATTAAAAAGCTATTGTAGTAGATACTTTTTTTTTAAACCAAAAGAAGAAACAAAACTAAAACAATTCCATGTACTAAGTAGAATTTTTAATCAAGTGGAGCTTTAATCTAAACATTAAATAGTTATTTTTTGCCTGTAGATTTTCAGGTCCCTATGACTGTCAGGATTGCTTATATTTTTTCAGAAGTGCTTCCTAATAACATGTTATATGCTTTCTAAATGACAAATTATTAAAAGTATCTTTTATTAAAAAAGTTAAGTTGATTTGATCAATCCATTACATTTTAGGCAGAATTAGGGAGGAATAGGCATCTTTATGTATTTTTTATCTTTCAATTTTCAAAAACATTTTTATTTATACAGCTCCCAAACTTTTGAATCTTTTCAACCAAATTTTGCTAAGGGAGAAAGGCTGGCAGAGTGATGAAAGTCTATCATCAGCTTCAATGAGCATGCTTTAGGCATTTGGTAGAACTGAGGAAGAGAGTACAGAGTTGCACCGATAAAAGCTAAGACACTAAAAGCCTAAAATAAAAACCTATATAACAACAGACATTTAGAAATATAAATATATGAGGGATATTGTTCCCCTTACTTCTACAAACATGCTAAAAGTGTCTCTCTATTTATAACTACTGCTAAAAATGTGCAGGTGCATGTTTGACTGCTGAACTTAAAAATAATTCAGAAAAATAATTAGTTTAAGTTTGTTGTCCGATCTTTCTTCAATTTATTATTATGCTACTGCAATGTAATTTTCTTTATGTGCTGCGTTTATGTTCTGTTCTATGCAGCCCTTTAGATCGCTTCTTACTTAAATGTGATTTATAATTACACTTCCCTTGACCTACTTTTTTCAAATGTATTTATAGTTGATTTGTATGTTTAATATCGATAAAAAATGACAGCATATGGTGAAAGGAAAGCAAAATCAACCCCAAAAGTACTAGACTGCTTTATTTGTATATATATATATATATATATATATATATATATATATATATATATATATATATATATATATATATATATATATATATATATATATATATATTTATTTTTTTCTGTTAATCTTTCATAAGTAATATTTCGGCATAATCTCAAATGGTCAGCCCATAGGTATTTTGTTTCTGTCTGTCTAGATCACAAGGCATAGTACTCTACCGCACACCTGGGGACCTTTGATCCACATAAAATGTGACAATGAGAGTGCATGGACTGTCATTGCTTGCAGCGAATCCCTTTTAAAATAACATCAGATTTCTGATGCTCTACCATTAAAAGCTGATTCCATGGCGATGAAGCAAGACAAGAACAAACAGGAAGATCAGTGACAAAAGCAGAGGGGGGGCAGAAAGGTGTTGCATTTTGTGTTTGACCCAGATTGCACCATCCACTCTTTCATCCTTGTGGTTTACCTACACAGAATCACTCCTGCCACCCTGCCAGCATGTTGTGAGCACCAGGTCCCTACAGGCATCTTTGGGATCAGGTGGCAGATTCATAACATACGCCAGAAACATGACCTTGTCCTGGCAGAAACCCACTCAAGCCCAGCAATAAGGCAACAGGGCCAATGAGATGAGTGAGAATAAGAGAAGAATGAGACACCACATGGATATGTAAATGTATTTGGCATGCTTTAATCTGCTTCTCTGCCTGTCTCTATCATGCTCAGTCTCTCTGTCAATGAGGGAAAAGCGGAAGGAGATGTCATTCTCTTAGCTCTATGAGGGGCTGGTCAGGTTTTGTAGGAAACCACACAATGGCTGCAGTTATAAATAATTACTTTTGCGGCAGAGCACAGCTTAATTTGTGTCCAACGTTATTAAATAAACCTTTATTCTGAGTAATGCTCAATCTTAAAAGGAGGAATATGACTACTACCAATTACTATTGTGCTTTCAATCACTGCGTGAACACAAAACTTCACATCTGAATGGCAATACAGTGATCCTGTGTGTTTTGGTTTTCCATTGAGGGAATGGCTTAGTTTATTTGAGTATATGTTCCTCACACTGATTCACCTTTCGTGCATTTTAAGTCTATGTCTAAAGTACATCATTTGGAAAGTTTCATGTTTTTTTTTGTTTTTTATTTTTTGCTGATCAAATAAAAATTGTAACACTCAAGTGAATAATAATTAAATAAATAATTGAATGCATTTGTTGGTCCTTTAGGAGTGAAGTATCCTTTGTACTCTGTTTTTCATTAAGCTGTAAAGGAGCTTAAACCTTAATCAGACAGCCCCACACATATCTGGTCAAGCAGCCTTTGAGACTTTTATAAAAACTAAATCAACTTTAGAGAGAAGAGAAAACCGTCTGTTACTACACTCCTGCCAGTCAATAAGTAGAATAACTGACACTTCTTTTATTATACCATCCCTTTTTCGGCTCGGAAGTAATGAACTGTAATAGAGAAATGATAATAATGATGATAGTCGTAATTAGTGGGAAAATAACAGGGCAATCACAATGTGCGTAACGGGAGGCATTAACCATGATCTATGATTGATCTGTTGCAAGGGTTGGAGCCTGGTAATCGAGCAGGAAATCCCTGCAATGAGGGATGCAAAAACATTCCAGGGTTCAAGGGTTTGTTCATTATTATATATCTGATAGCATTTTATTTATTTTTTTTTGCATCAAAAGTAATGCATACTATATTTACTACATTAGAACTTTTATCACATTTTACTAGCATTTTACTAGTGTTTTACATTTACAAGTATTTTACTGCCCAATTTTTTTCTGCTAACTTAAAATTGCTATTTTATTTTCCATCATGCCTCACGCTTAAAAATGTTGCTTGTGGTTGTCAGTTCTCAGGCTAAACTATGAAAACCTTTACTATACATTTGTTCAGATAACAAATAGATCGTGTTGCAACACATCCTAACTACCAGTGGAGTATATAAAAATTTAATGCAAAAGATCAACAAAAAATATGTGAAACTGGTTGTAGTTGTAGTGATAGCAGATTTATTTTATCTATACATGTATTATTGAGAGGGCTGAAATGTATGGCAGTGGCTAGCACTGTGGCCTTACAGCAGGGGCCACCAACCTTTTTAAGGCTGAGGGCTACTTCATGGCTACCGAGTCATAGGAAGGGCTACCAATACTGACCTATGAACTGGAGGGATCACTGTTCACCTACAGTAAATCTCATCCATAAAAACTCATTTTTATTCTTATTTTATTATTTTATTCATTTCTAATTTTCTTTTTAATATTGTCATTTTGAAACCACTGAAATATGATGAAATAGTTACCACGATTAAATAATACATAAATGATTAAAAAGAAGAACAACAGAATAAACTTAACCCACTGAGTGAGTTCTTCTGTTTTCAGAAGACAAAGAGGGCACCCCATGTGGTCCTTGAGGGCCCCTTGGTGCCCGCAGGCACAGCGTTGGTGACCCCTGCCTTAGAGTAAGAAGGTTTTGGGTTCAATTCCCGGCCTGAAGTTTTTCTGCATGGAATTTGCATGTTGTCCCTGTGCATGTGTGGAGTCTCTAGGCGTACTCCGGCTTCCTCCCACAGTCCAAAAACATGACTGTTAGGTTAATTTGCTTCTCTAAATTATCTTTAGGCGTTGAGTATGTGCGTGAATGGTTGTGTGTCCCGTTTGTCTCTGTGTTGCCCTGCGAGTGACTGGCGAACTGTCCAGGGTGTACTCTACCTCTTCTCCATTGACAACTGGAGATAGGCACAAGCACCCCTTGTGAGGAGACATAAACGTGACAGAAAATGGATGGATGGATGTATCATTGATTTTGGCTGAAACCCTTCATGGAAAAGCAGTGTAAACAGTGGATGGATGGGAAGATCAATGGACTTCTGTGTGCAGGTTATGATGTTCTGGACCAAAATGCAGACAGAGACTAGGAAGCTGTATGATGAGTTGAAAACTCTGTTAAATTATAAGGTTATAAAAAGAATTTGACAATAAGAGAGAGGAGGAAAAACAGGAGAGTATTAACAGATTGACAACTTCAACAGAGCAGGGAAAAGGTGTAGAAAATGGGAGAAGACTCCATATGGTAAGACAGCAGCTTAAGAACTCTTAACAAAATCTTTGTCGTGTCATGAACATCCTGTCATTCATGACAACAGCTATAGACACAAAGTTTATCTTGACTAGAAAAATGCTTCTAAGTATGTTGGTCCTATTTACGCAGCCACTGGTTCTGACTTACAGAAAATATTAAACCACTCAATACAATATAAAAATAAAACTTACTCAACAAACATTGCCATAAATATAATTATTGAAATATGTTTTAACAATTCGGACGTTATTACCCATGGAAACTAAAGAGCTTCCATTTATCCACAATCAGAAAATATTCTATTATGAATGACAAGGATCGAGTATTTAACAAATGCTATAAATCCATCCATATTTAAATCTACAAATACAAATATGCTGCTTTATTATGTTTACTGGCTGCTATAAAAATGAAACGACAAATTATGAGAGCTTTTAACTCTTTGATTGGAGCTGTACTCCAGTGTGTGGCTCACTGCATATTGAATTTTCAGTGTCCATTGACCATTCCCTTATAATTGTAGTTGAATCTGGAACAGTGGCAGGGATGCATTGGGAGAGCAGCTAGTCCTACCTAATTTGAGTACTGCTAAGCTTATAGCACGTATAAGCATATAGGCCTGATGACTGTATAGCCATATAGGTAAAAATCCATAGAGCTATGTGTCTCTAGCCCACTTAATAGATACATATCCACAGCTGTCACCAAGATCCCTTTTGCACCTAAGTGTAGAAATATTTTGATATTTAAAATCACAAATCTGTAGTTTCAAAGCCAAGTAATAGTAAAAGAAAATAGAAATAAAATAATATAAAAGCATATAGGCAAGTGAAAAACTTCTAATTGTGAACTGTGAGTATTGCGCTATCTATTAATATCTATTATAATATCATAATCCATTAGAAAGTAAATTTGAAATCTATACAGAGTAAAGAAAAAACACCCAACAAAACAATCATGCATATCTGGATCTTCAAAAAAGATAAAAATAAGAAAACAGTAGTGGTTTAACATAGTCAGAATATAATAACTTAATTATTTATATATTACTTTTTATTTACTTTAAGGCCTGTGTAAAGTTATGCATTGAATCTGTTAAATAAAATTTTGAGATGTACCCTTTTTGTAAGGTTGCATCTTCAGGTACCAATGTCTCTACAAGGGTTCATTTAACAGTGTGAAAGCGTGTGTGTCTAGCAGTTACTCGTTAGTGTCGACCTGTCTCCCTGAACCGCCATTCTCATCCATTGTGTGGGCTGCCTTCAGTCATCCATTTCCCCCCCTTCACCCTTCTTGGGCACATCTATCTCTGCTCAGTCAGACACTTCTCCAACTGTGTCACTGCTGTAGGTGTGTGTATAGCTGAGAGAGGGAGACTATACATGATTGAGTAAGAAAGTAATACAGATAAATGGAAAAAGGAGTATCTTTCTCTTAGCTTGATGGTAAATTGCAAGTTAGTGTAGGTCAAATTCTCTTTCTTTATTGGGCTGTCTTAAATGCTTTTCATTTGTTAGTTGTCTGATGATATGTATTGCAAGTTAAGAGAACTAATGTATTGTGCATGAACAGCTAACTGCTAATATCGAGTCAAGACACATAAAACAAACGCTCACATTTCCTCATCCCTATTATCACAAACAACTTAAGTCAGCATAAACTAAGTGCAGAACACAAGTGGGTGACATAGGGCCACTATAACCAGAGTATAGGTTGGCAAATCTCTCCTCAGAGGCATTTCTCCATAACTTAACACTCACCAATGTAGTGGAAATACAGAAGATGCTGCTGAGAAGATGTTTGCCAATCTGTAGTATTGCATTTCTGACTCACTTACTCATGTACTACACACAGTGATTTGTTTGTTTTGTCATTGAGTCAAAAATTGAAAAAAAAAAAAAAAAACTTGAAACATAATGTACTGGAGCTAAAAATGTCATTTGCTGTAAGTGAAACTGATTCACTCATTAGCATACGGAAGGAATGAACTGAAATTGGACAGTCGTGATGTAATAATAAGAGTACCAAGATCGTATTGATCTGATTTATGTGATAGTTTTTCACTGACGTAGTCTAGAAGTAGATCATTTGCAATAGGGATTAGCTTTCGCTTTAAAAGTCATATTGACTTGTTCTAGGGTCTTCTTTTTCAGTCCTCAGCAACTTGCTACCAATTTCCAGAACTTCAAAAAGGTAAGAATAGAGCCTTTACACCTAAAAACGTCTGTCTGTACTTTCTTACTGTAAAGGAACACAAAAGGCAAATATAGCACAATAAAGGTATTGTGGAGGATTTTCTAGAATATTTAAAAAGACACTCCCTCTCCACAAAAAAAATGCGCGTGCAAGAGCATGCACAAGCCCATATTTCCTCGTGCTCACTCTGTTTAAAAGTTGCTGTTCTCATAGCTTATATAAGCTTACTGTATCCGAACGTCCACTCTAACCCCTAAATCCCTCAATCACTATATAGAGCGGGAACTATACAGTGAACTCACTTAACTTACTGTTTGGACAGATTATCAATGGTGCCTGCGCCGTCTTTGTTATTAGTCACCACTGTCAGGTAGCGGCAGCCTATGGTGACAGTGGGCCGCTGTGACAGAAAATCCCATAATGCTTTGCGAGGTAAGCTCTCCATGCAAAGCATTCTGGGATATATCTGCCTCTTCTGAGGCCTTTCTTTTCTTCTCATACACTTCGTAGACACTTCTCTTAAGACCCTTGACCACTTTTAAAGAGCCAAAGTGAGAAAGGTGAGCTTCAATGACTGTCTGGAACCGTAGATCACCACACATATACACCTGAAAGTGCGCATGCACAGAAAAAGATAGCTAACGAGACAAGCACACAGGACGGCCTTACGTAAACATATCACCGGAATGATTGACAATTAGGAGGACCACTTTAGATCATCCACCCGGAAATAAAATATCATCCTCTGTACCTTTAAGCAACTGATCTTCAAAAGATCAATAAAAAAGGCAAAATTGTTTGCACATGTAGACCAGAAAGAAATTGCAAATAGATTTACCTATGCAATCCAATATGCTGCATGAGCAACCATTTTTTTTTTTTTTTTTTTTGCATATGATTTTTGATAAATAGATATATACAATACTAATGACCACACAAAGTTATAGGTGAAGGATATAACAATTTAAATACACATCAAATGTGACTTTTCACTACAGATGCAATTTTTTTATTCTAAATTTAGTATGAGTGAAAACCAGTTGGAAACACGATACCCTTGTGGTTATTGTGTTCACAAATATAATTTGTGAAAAATAAAAACAATTCTACTGCCTGTAGTTACACTGTTTTTTGTCACTTTTACTTCCCCTTTAGGGTTATTAATACACTGCTATAAAGAAGTTTCATTTGGTTCAACACCCCAGTTCGTAAAGATAAATCATTTAATTACATAAATTCTAATCAACGAATTCAGCTATTCACCCATTTTGAATTCCAGTAGAAAGCTGTTCTTATCATAAATTAAATATTTACCCATAGGGATGGAGGCATTCTGGTCGCTAACACAGCATATACTTATATAGTTACTAATGCTGTAATGAAAGACCCCGGCAGAAATATTTTAGAAATAATTAGGACAGACATGAAAGAAAGGCAGGCAGCAAGAGCCAGAAATGGAGTGAGGAGAAGGGAGATAGGCTGATACTTGTTGACATTTCTAAGGGTTGGGATAATCAAAGGCTTGATTCCTGTGATCTGCCTCTTGCTCTGTATCTTAACATCCAGTCTAAGAGCAGGGATGTTATCTGCCATGGATAGTTGGAGCCAAACATATGAAAGCAATTTAGATGTTTTCTCTAAGAGTGTGTATGAAAACATGTTTTTTTTTGCACGGGCTTCGGAAGATATGTTGACATTGTTAGGTAATATTTATGACATGAAAAGAATGACAACAAACACTTCACGCTTTGGTGTGTTTCTTTGAGGACACTCACAAGTGTATCTAAGTAATAATGATAAGTGCCGTATATATTTTTGGGAGTCTTTCCTCTTTTTTCATATTCAAAGCCAATTTCACTGAATTTTCTGCAAGATACCCTTGTATAACAAAATGTGATAATCTAGTCCCTTGTCCAGGTATAATACTGCTAATGAAGGCCATCTATACAGTAGGATAAAGTTCTCAGATGGCTCTGTGATTATCTTGAAAAGAGGATATTGTAAATAAATCATATGGAGGGTTCATATCATAAATTTAGATAAAACCAAAAGCCAAGATTAACTGATACTTAAGTAAGATCACCACTACGGATGCCCATATTTAAGAAAAGGGAAACACAACTAATTAACACTAAGTCCTACATGACACAGGGGGATTGGTTCAGCAGATGTTTACTGCTGCTGCCGGTAGGATTGCTCAATGGTTAAACATGCCCAGTTAACTGAACAACAGCCATAAAGTATGTTTCTCAGTGCAATACATTTTGGTGCCATACAAGGAGATCTACACTGTGAATACAACAGTTGAGGTGATAGTGGATCCACAGATCCCCACAAGTCACAGACCGTGACAGAAGACTGGTACCGGGGTTCCTTGCTCCCTTATGTCAACTTTGAGATGGAAGGAGACAAGGAACAAGTAACTGATAACACGGGATAGGGAGCTCACATCATCGAATGTCAATATACAATGACAGGGTTTATACAGGAATAAGTAACTTTAATTAAATGCTTTTAAATGCTCTTAGAAATAATTTTAATGCCATCAACAAATAACCATGACTGTCATATATATATATATATATATATACAGTATATATATATATATATATATATATATATATATATATATATATATATATATATATATATATATATATATATATATATATATATATATATATATATAATTATAATTAAGGCCTTAATTAAAAAAATAATAATTTAATGACTTATAATGATTTTTAATGACCCGTGGAAATCCTGCAAAGACAAACAGGAAAAAGGTCAGGACTGTTAGGGAAGCTTTGCATTTGCAAGCAGGGATCAAGGTGTGTTTGTACATCTGAAATGAAATAGAGCAAGGTGAGCCCTTTTTGAATTTAACAACTGGCTTTATCTTCTTAAAAAGCCCTATGCAGACTTTCTCCCACTTAATCCTTCATCTGATGCCTATTATCTCACCTATCAAGTAGTAGTAGAACAGGAGCTTCAATTAAAGATGCACCCACAAGTATGATGTGTTTCCTGGAATTTTACTTTTTTTGGCCACCAGATTGACCACTGTCCCAGGAAGGCCTAACACCACCTTGGACTGCTAACAATGCCACTCTCACCATACAGCAACGGGGAGATATCCTGGATCTTCAACATAATCTACCTGTGAGTTTCTGGAGTAGAATCGATGTAAAGCGGGATTCTTGTGGAATATAACGGTGGGATTTATTGTCCTGATTATTAGGAACCATTACTAGGTGCCTATTATGTGGTTTCATTGGCAGGAGCCCTGCTTGCTATGCAGCTGCTTACATATTTAACCAATATGCAAATTATGTTGTTGAACATTAATTCCTCAAATCAGCTCCCACCTATTTTGTCTCTGTTTTAACTATTAGGTTTTTGTAGGTAACTAAAGACATTTATATGTTAAAACTGTCTACCAACACTTGACACATGGGAATGCAACGACAGCCTCTGGTATGGATGGTATGCCCCTAGCAGCTAAAATTACACAATGTTGCTTTAACTAGATGGTGCATTTTGAAAAATAAATCTAAGGAAATAATGTTTTGATTTTTGTTGTTTAACTTTTTTCTTTTTTTTTTTACAAGACCAGCGACCAAAACAAAGTATGGTCTTCTTTGAGGGAAATAACGAAAATCCTTTATAGAAATAAATAAATAGAAAAATAGAAAGAAGGACCTTTAACCTTTAATAACATTAATATGCAAACACTAGCTGCCCACAGAGATGCATAAAAGAAAAAGAAAAACAACATTTGGTCAGTGGGTAGATTAACTGAAATATTTATATACAAAAAATTGAGGCTCTGATAGGAATCTGATGATAGCAGCGCATGTGAATATACAAAGGAACAAAAGGAAAATAAGTGTCAATGGGAGACTATGGTAGTTGTCTATTTTTTTTGTTAATGTTCACAGGGGCAGAAAAATGTAGGATTCACAAGGTAAACTGAAATAAAAACAAAGCAGAGAAGAAAGTGGGAATTGAGACAGAGTGTAAAGGGAATTGGAGTAAAGTGAGTTTTCATGGAAACCCTTGGGATGTCTGTAATGAGCTGGAGGGAGGCATGTTTGCCTTGCGTGCTTTACAGAGAAATATGACCCTGTGATTTACACAGTGGGGCTTTTTAACCACTCCCACACACATCCACATAATACCGGACTCAAAGGAAACCCAAGGCAGTCATTTTGATGAACACAGACTTACCAAAAATGAGATTTTGCTACTGTGTAATCGAGGTTTCTTAAATGTGTTGCACGGAAAGAAAACAATAGAGAAGAACCATCGTGAAGTATAGTATGTAGCTCACACAAGTAGTCCTTGGATGGCAGAAAACAAACCACTCAGAGTGCGTTAACAGGACATCATTAAATAGAGTCTGTTAAACTGATATGTAAGAACTACTCCAATCATTTTGTTTTTAATTAATGTGTTTGGGCACACAAAGTGTACTGTTTTTATTTTTGGATTCTGGTACATGCTTATTTTAAACGGAATAAATTATTCAACTTTAAATGGTGATTATTTCTTAAAACTGAGGGACATGCTAAAAAACGTCACCGTTACTCTTAATAAAAATGGGAAAAATAAAACCCACCCCCCTAACAGTCTAATTTCAAATCAATAAAATAATTAAAATGTTATGGTTTTGGTTTCTATTTGTTAAAAACAAACCAATCAGTGTTCAGATTGATTTTTTTTGTTTGTTATTTTTACTTTCTTCAATTAAAGCTAAGTTTCTAATTTTCAGGGACATCTGATGATCAGATTCCAGATTGTTGCAACATGACGCGCTCCCCCTACAGCTTCTACCCTCCACCAGTAATACAGAGGCCATCATGGTACAAAATGGCTTCTGCAACGTCTGCATCACTTATCTTTTCAAGTGTTTAGGGGGTTTGTTCACATAGGTGATTGTATAAATAGTATTTTGTTAGTCTGTGTAGGATATAGATTTTATATAGGCCAAAAAATTGCGATTGTTTCACATCATTGTCATATTTTAGCAAGCTGCTTAGCAAGTTGATACACATGACTAAGTAATCGAGGTCTTTAAGTTTGATAGGAAGATTATACAGTAGCATATACAGTATTATCCTCATTTACAGAGAAAATGCTCTGTGCTCACCCACTCCTATATAATCATAAACAGCAATTTCTAAGGCAAAGCTAACATAAAAATTGAGCCTTTTAGTTCACAGATCATAATAAATTACATACTTATATATAATATAATACATTTCTGTCAGCAAATCCCTGTAATTATTACATGCTGCCGTTTTACCGAAGATTAAAAACATTCACATATTATTAAGTATGGCCTTAAGTAGAATTTGGGTTAAAAACTTTACATCAGTGGTTCTCAGTCCCAGTTCTCAAGTACCACTGCCCTGCATGTTACAGATTTCTCCTCGCTGCGACACACCTAACTTATATCAAAGAAAGATTGACAAACTTCTGTAGCACTTAAAGGCTGCTGAGGATGTCATGAAGTCATTTAAATTAGGACTGCTGCAACAGAGAGACATCTAAACCTTGCAGGGCAGTGGTAGTTAAGAAGCAGGTCTGAGAATTACTGTTGTGCTTAGTAGTATCCTTGCTAAATTCTCTCACAGAAGTTTTAATGGACTATTTTCCCAACTCCACTTCCTGAAGTTAATTGGGTATGGCCATTCCGTTCATTGGTATTGAGATCTAACAAACTTAGATTAATTAGTTTGTCAACTAATGAAAGACAGGAAATAGCCGAGCTGGCTTATGTTCAGGAAGTACTTGAGTTGGCCATGTAGCCCATTGTGGCTGAATCTTCTTGAACTGGTCTAAATGAGTCATGTTTGGGGTGACTAACTACAATACAATACATTTATCTAAAAAGCGCTTTATAACAAAAACATAAAAATGAGTAAACTGCATGGAAGGTGGTATGAAAATGTCACTTTTTTGAAACTGCTTAAGTGTTTTATTATACAATTTTTGCCGTATAACCCTTAGTTATTTATTTTTTTATATTAATCTATTCAGAGACATTGCTCAGGTTACCCTCCTCCTGCTTACACCTGTGTTGCTGCTAGCTCTACAGGCTGAATGATCACTGAAGTGAATTTTCCCCTGTTTTGGCCTCTTCAGAGAGGGTGCAACGCATTCACCGTTGCACTCTGAAACATATCAAAGTCAGCTCTATGGGATAGTTTGGCTACCACAAGAAGGCAATGGCTTGGAGAAAGAAGGATGCCCTACCTGCGTTCAAGCCATGGCAGTGAGAGTATGCATAACGGCTAATATGCAGGAGTATCAACAAGCGCTATTTGCTAAATTCAAGGTAAAGTTCATACCATCTTCTTGAAATAAACTGTTACCTTTAGCATCAGGCATTAGTAAAACAAACTACTACCATGTCATTGAGGTAGAGAGTTTGTAGAAGGCTGGTGACAACTTGTTAACCAGAACTCTCTGTGGTTGTTGGATTGTTTAGTTGATTCCTTTTAGGTTTTCCGTAAAAGTAAAAAAAATATCCACTGGACTTGTTGATGAAGGTTCTCAGTCATCCAGGTCATAGTCATTACGTAAAAATTCAAAAAATATCCACTGGACTTGGTTTTCAAGATTTGAAGACGTTTCGCCACCTCTCCAGGAAGCTTTCTCAATTCAAATGTCTGGATCCGCAGCGAACAGAAACACATCAAAGATGCTCTCCGAAACTGTGGATATCCAAACTGGGCTTTTATCAAATCAGCAAGGAAATCCAAAAGACACGCAACAGAAGACAGATGGGAAAATTAAACGCAAAAACATCACAATCCCTTATGTTGCTGGGGTGTCTGAAAAGCTCAAGAGGATTTTCTCCAAACACAAGATCCCAGTACATTTCAAGCCAAACCAAACCCTTAAACAGAGGCTAGTGCATCCTAAAGATCAAACCCCCAGACCGAATATGAGCGGAGTGGTATATGCTGTTCAGTGCAGCGAGGAATTTCAGCGAGGAATTTCAGTGCTAGTACTGGCCATAGTCCAAATAGAGATCTTATTGGAAAGAGATACAGTAAACTATAGTTAACAACCCTATTGACCAGAAAACCAACCTACTTGAATGAAGTCTTGTGTATGTCATGAAATGCATTCAAATATTCCCCGAACTTTGAGTATGGATATAAAATATGATTTCCTAGCTGTTAAAAAAGTTATAATTTCTCAGCAACTTTCTAATGCAGGCCTAGCAGTGTAACTTAAATGGTGAATTAATTGAACCACAAAATGAATCTTTACTCATACAGGAAGCGTAATAATTGCAGAGGAATGTACATGAAGAGAGGTGTGTAGATTTATATATTTGACATTATTAGAAGAAAGTGATCACCTCGGTAATCAGCGAAATAAAAATAAAAACATGCAAAACTTGCATCATGTTGCATTTGCAGTAAGCCAGATACATACATACATACATACATACATACATACATACATACATACATACACACACACACACACACACACACACACACACACACACACACACACACACATACATACATACATACATACATACACACACACACTGTCATGGACAACACCTTTAACAGCAGATCAGAACGAAAAATGTAAAAAAAAAGACAACCAAGTTAAGTTTCACTTTGTGCAAGAAGATAACAATAAGTCTAACTATAATTTGTGTTTGCTTTTCCTGTAAAGACAAATTATTTCTATGTGTCAACAACATATGTGAGTATATAAATTCAAAGTTATGCTAGTGACCAGGTCTTTTAAAACATGCTGGGCAAAATTTAATCTTGGAGGTCCCCTTAACATAGGGATTAGATCCCTTTGGTAAGAAAAAAAAAAAAGAAATTGTGCAGGGGCATAAATGTGTCTCAAGTTTAGATGATGACTTAATATTTCCTTTGGAAAGTCACTGGAGAACAGCAAGCTTATGATTTAGCCTAAAACAGCAACAGCAGTATTTGAATAAGATATTAAAAAGAAGCTGTATCTGTTCCTAAGTAATTTCCATTGTTCTTTATCAATCTTGTCACTCATTACATTGCTCTCTGTGTAAGACTACAGTATGTATGCAGTCAATCATAAAATGCACCACGCTTTGGCATATTCAGTATCCTTTTACAGTAAGACTATATAAAATTTTTGATTCTATAATAATGCAATGAATCTTTTTTTGTGAAACAGTGCAAACAAGAAAAAAAAAAGCTATCATTCTGAGGATTATTCTGGCATTTTTAGGGGATTGGCTTTTTTAAAACTTTCTGTGATTTTTAATTTCTGTCAGTTTGCAGTACAGACATAGAGAACACTCTTGCCGGCATATGTACAAATATCTTTAGACAGCAACACTTTAATTATAAAGCCTTTCTGCATTTATAGCCCTGTTATAGTGAGTTTATAACCCTAACATTTACTTGAGTAAAGCTCAGCAGCAAAATAAATAACTATTAATCTCAGTTCTTTAGGGAAACTGAAAATTCTAAAGCAACCTGTTTGCTTAATCTACAACCTTTGAAATGACTTTCAATTTTCTTACCTAAAGATATGTATTATTTTACATGATCTTCATTAGTACAGGCAGAGTAAGACAGTTTAAAACTTATTTAACTATTCAACCAAAGCACAACATTGTATTTAACTAGCAAATACTTATATCAAGTACCTACAAGTCTCTTAGACAAAATATATAGGTAATATAGGTATATTTCTTCTTACCTTGGCAATCTGGACACACCAGTTGAGAAGTAGCTGTGATCCAATGTTGTCTTTGTGCTCGTGAACATAATCAAGCAGGCAGCCATGAGGCATCAGTTGTGTCACCAGCTGGATGGTGGGACTAAGGCAAACACCCAGCAGCCGGACAAGGTGAGGGTGCTCCATGCTGGCCATTATCAAAGCCTCCTGAAAAAAAGAAAGATTCACACTAAGGCATGCAGGGTGATCTAGGCATAGCTAGCCAATGGATACTTCAAAACATAGAAATATTAAAAACAAAAATGTTTCAACACAAGATAATGTGTTACATCTCTGGTGATCTGGACCAAAGAAAACAATGGTTGGCCTAAATATGTGTTGCAAATGTACATTTTGTGTAAAACGTATGTAAATAGGTACTATTTTGCTCTCCACCAATCAATCAAACAAACCCTTATGCTTTTATGTTCAATAGTTAGGTTGGTCAAGTTAATTTCATTTATAACTAAATGCTTTATTACTTTAGAGAGAGAGAGGGGAATAACTATTGTTTATACTCAAATTGCTCACTTTAGAGAGCAGTTTGTTTTAAATGAACACACAAAACAACAATTGCCAGTCAAATATATATACAACAAAACAACATACACACAAAAAAATAGACATTATCCACAAAACCTTATAGGGACTGCCATAATCTGAAGATTTCTACACGATCACTGACAGATGAACTTATGCACAATAATAGCATTTTTCCTGCAAAGGAGAAAATAAAGTCGAAAAGTTAAGTTGTCTGAAATATCTATTGGTAATTCCCAAATGAAAAGATTGTCTAGACCTTGCTCTTGAAATGTCATTTTGTGTAAAGGTAGTTTCCCTGCTAATGTCAAAGGACACATGCTCAAACATTCTCACACACTGAAGCGTTCATCATGTCTGCTATTGTAGACTGTACTCCTGGAGATCACAGGACCCCTTATTCTCTTTAAGGCTGAAGTTCCTCTTGAAGTGAGCAGCAACGATCCACTCAGTCAGAAACAGTTGAATTCTATTCAGTGCAAAGATCAAAGTGACTCGCTACTTCAAGAGATTTGATGTTCTTCATAGTAAAATAAAAATGAGGTAAATACAGCAATGGGGGCAGGGGTGGGTTGGGTTGGGGATTGCTGTGAATCATTAATACCTGCCAGCGAGATTTTAGAAAAAAAATGGGTGATTTCTACTTGTTTACTGATATTTTGTATAAAAAGGAAGAAATACAGGTTATATTTGTAATAAATGCACATCTGTAGTCTGTCACATTGCATGCAATTGAGATAACATATATACTTTACGATTTATTCTTTTCATTAAGATAAAATAATACCAAAGGCAAATACTTCAATAAAATCAATGAATTTAAAACACATGCTAAACATGTTGGCAAGACGAGTTCTGAACTTTTTACATGACAATTAAACCACAAAAAAAATAAATGTAAAAATGTATTTTTGCCTGTATCCCTTGTTCATTTATAGGATAGCTGAAGGAAAGGCTGACGAATCAAAATAACATTTGGCTTGAGGGTTTCTGCTGCTGGGTTTCAGGTATAAACCTTGCAGAACTGGTAATTATGTCTGACCTTTTTTTTTTTTTTTTTTTTTTTTTTTTTTAACATGGACTAACAGAAGTACGCCCTGTACAAGATTAACATTTTACAACATAAGACTGATAAACCTAAGGGTGTGGGATCTCCAAAGGTCACTATGAACAAAGACTATCAACAGAGAGATGATGCTCTGGTGATGGAGGTAAAGTATCCCCTTTCTTTTAATAAAGTGAATGAAAAGAACTACAGTGCGTAGTCTTATTACAGGGGGTGGGGGGACAACACAAGAAAACTTTGCAGTACAGATCACAGGTTTTCATTTAGATAATTTCTGCAAAGTGTTGAAACAAACAATATTAAATACTATAAGCTGTAGTAACTATGTTACATTTACAGTAACTAGCATTGTACAGTAACTAATTTGTTTGTCATTAGTTAGTTTGACATTAGTTTGACAGTAACGCGTTAGCCATGACTAAGCTTTAAAAAGATTTGTCATTTAAGGTGCATGAATAAGGACTACAGTTTCCTAGTTTAAGTGCACGTGTCAGCAATGTGCATGTTTACTGTAAGTAAATTTGGCGCATGCACATGCTCTACTGTATGCAACTTCAGCAGGGACAGAAAGGAGAAATTATGGAGCAGAGCGACCGACTGAATATAGTTGAGTCAGTAATGATATTTTTTTTGCTTGATGACAATAATTAATTTTCAGCTTCATACCTATGAGTTTACTACATGGTTTTGTTTTCTTTTTTTAACAAAAAACCTGGGATCAAGATCACTTCTATTTCAGTTTAAGTATATATATATATATATATATATATATATATATATATATATATATATATATATATATATATATATATAGTTATTTATTCATTTATATATTTATTTATTTTTTGCTTGATGACAATAATTAATTTTCAGCTTCATACCTATGAGTTTTGGTCCCTAAAGTTTTGCAAAAAAAAAAAAAAGAGAAACTTTATTTGATCATAATGTACTACTCAATTAACAGTTGGCTTTACCTCAGTTTTTTGTGCCTCATTGGTATATGGGTTTTGTTTACCTTCAACAGCTGTGGGAGGGGAGTACCTTGGGGGTCTTAAGAACTCCCACAAAAAAGCTTTGCATAGTAATTATAATTTAACTTTATTGATCTCACATTGTAGAAATTCATCTCTGCATTTAACCTATCCCGGGGAGCAGTGTGGGATTGCCTGTGGGAGTGGGTTTTGAACTCACAACCTCAGGATTCCAAGCTCTATGCCCTAACTACTTGGCCGCCACTCCCCTCCCTGCATATATAATATGCACCATTTGAAAAGTGTGACAGTTGACAAACTGTTGCCACTGTCTGACTTAATGGAATGTGGAGTTCTGTTTCTCCTTCTTTGTTTGCAAACAACAGGTGATTACCACCCCCTGCTGTGACCTAAAATCAATGAAAACATTTTCATACAAATGGAATTTAAATAAAAAAAATCTTCAAATTAAAAAACCATTGTTGTTAGACAGAACACAGCCAGTTTATTTAGTCATGTGTCAATTTAAAGAAGTCAAAGTCCTTTCAAGAACTGAAGACAAATGACAATTGTCATTGTCAGTCCCACTCATCCTCTGCCTTATTCTACCACCAGTGTCCGTTTTTTATTTATCTTTTCAATACGTATTTTTTAATTAAACTTGAATTGAATGTGTTATATAAACAATCTCCACCTGAGATGTCCCTCGTTCCGCTCCAGCAAATCAACTAGGGGGCCGTGCGTTCTCCGAAGCCAATCATCTCACAAGATCCCCTTCATTTAGCTCCTGGCCCAATTTCTCTCTCTCGCAGACAAGCAAACTTTCATCCACCTTCACCCCATCTGCTCCCTCATTGTCAGTCCCACTCATCCTCTGCCTTATTCTACCACCAGTGTTCGAGCCAGCGGGGCGACTACTCTAACCCTTTTCTAGGTTACTCATTTAAGCATACTTTGATTCACAGCATCAAAGTCTTTTGCCTTAGCCCGAGTGCTAATGAACTTATTTTGTTTATGTCTTTATCTGCTTCTGTCCCCTCGAATCTGAGCCTACCTCGACAATGAGTCTGGTTCTGCTGGAGGTTTCTTCCTGTTAAAAGGGAGTTTTCCTCTCCACTGTCGCTTAACATGCATGTTCGGTGCGAGGGGTTGCAGAGAGTCAATGACTCCTCCCAATCAACTAGTTTTCCTTAGATAGAAATATTTTGAAGAATATGATTGTTTTACCTGTATAAATAAATGTAACATTTTTTTAATTGCAGCTTTTCACTGTAAGAGTTTCAAGGGTTGGTGGAGGTTTTTGATGACTTTTGCTGTTTAATAAAAAATCCCACAGGCAACTGGTGCAAAGTTTAAAAACACAAAATACTGAAACACAAAAATCCAGTTAACGTGAGGGAGAACACAAAGATGTGACGGTGAAGCAACAAACCAACAAGAAACCAGCAATAAGGAACTGCAGGTGGTGTATATATGGGGAACACAAGAAAGAATGGACTAATGAGCTGATGTGGAACAGGTGTGAATAAAACTAACAAGAAGGAAGCCAAGCGAAAAGGGGGCTACAGAAAGTATCTAAACAAAAATACAACACAGCCAGAAAACAACTGCAAAGACATAGAATTACAAATAAATGAAACATAAACCTAAGCAGAGGACAGAACCTTGACAGAGAGTCTTTCCAGGTTAAAATAAGAATAGAGCTATTTATATTTTCTTTACAGAAACAAAATGCCTTTAGCTTTGATAATAAAAGCTTTCGTTTTTACAGAAAGATTTTTTGAGGTGGTGAGCTGTAATTGCCTTGCAGCTATTGAAAACTAAAACAAACTAACAAACTCAATTATAAACCAAAACTAAGTCCCAGAAACTTATTAGCAAAACCAACAGAACACTTAGTGCCTCACACCTTCACTTATCTGATAAAATTAAAGAAGCACTGCATAACGTCAGGTTTAAAAAAGAAAGAAGCCACAGACACCTAACAACTCTTTTAATTACAGGCAGCTGTGTTTATGAATTTATCTATAAATTGTGTGTCATGTCAAGCTTGAGTTAGCAGTGAAACATTAATGCCGACCCAACCTAAAACTGGCTGATTATAAGTTACAGTTATTCACTTACAGTAGCAGCTATTCAAAAAGGGCCCTTCCCAGTCATATGCCAGCCGAATGGCAGCATACTCCCCTCCAACTCCCAGTCCATGGGCTTCTCTTACATTTTTTTTTACTCTGAATCCAACCTTTCACAGAATTACAGGGTCTGAACAAGAGATGCCACTTCTCTTTAGATCTTAATGTCCACAAATCATGACAGAAATAATATTTTAGTACAAAGATTGATGTTTACAAAGGAATTGTAGGGGGACCAACCAAGGACCAGCCAAGGGCCCATCAAGGAAAGTGGGGAAATTTTGAATGGCTACTACTGTATGTTCACCCTGCAATAAATCTGACTGTTTTCCCTAAAAAGCATAATCATAATCATTATGAGGAACAGATAGCAGAGAATCTGTTATATGAGTAAAAAACAATACAGCATGTTATATTTTCCCCTCTTGAAAAAAGAGGCTTTTCTCTGGCTTGTTTCAGCTTGGCTTTTGCTTTTTGTTTTACAGGTTGTTGGGTCATTAAAAATATCATTAGTCTTTTGTTAATTTCTATTAAAAGAATTTGGTAAAATTGATTTCATAACAATCAGTAAATACTTCATATCTACAATTCTAACATTTTCAGTATCAATCCCCCCCAAAATGTCACAATTTTTATAATTCAATCCCCTAGCTGCATCTATATATAACCTTCAGTAGCTGTGTCAGGTACATCACTCCGATTTTCTGATTATCCTACAAGCCCCTAAAAAAACACAGAGCATAAAATTAAACACATGCAGGGAATTCATCCAAGCCATCGTGATTAAAATAGACACTCAAACACTCTCTTTTTGACTGTCAAACTAAGTGCAAGTAGGAGCGCAAGTGGGTCGCGTTCAGTGTACGTGTGTGTTGATGAGAGTTATTTCATCTGCATTGCATCATTATAGTGTAATAATTCTGATTTTTTTTTTTTTTCTTTTCAGATTTCTGTTTTCAGATGAGCTAAGCTGTGAATGTTTTATAAATGGGACCTTGTGGACTGTGCTGGAAGCCTTTTGTGTGAAGTGTGTGCTTTTCTTTACAGGAAAGGCTCTTAGAAAACCCTGATTGAGACTTATGGGGTACCAGCTTTCTTTTTTCGGTAGCTTCAGGGTCTCCTTTGACTTGTGTTTTGATCCAGAAAAAAAAAACAGTTTTCTGGTGATTGCTTTTATGAAGGTAATTTCTGACTCCAAGTAAAGAAGCAGATCCCTAAGAACTGAGATTGTGTTCTACATCAAATCTATTGATATCTTTTGTAGATTTTTTGCACATGTTTTTCTATATGAAAAGTAACTAGTGTTGTCTGGCTTATTGACTGAAAACTGCCAACGGGGCAGTCAAAAGTTAAATAGGCCAAACTAAAATATTGGATATACAGTGTCCTGTAAGACTATTCATCCTTGCCTGTCTCAGACCATAGGTAAAGTGGCACAGGTTTTGCTTACGAATACCCTTGTGTTTAACACTTTTCATCGTACCCTAAACTTGGATGAGTTTACCGATACACAATATACCTGTGATTTAACCACCTAAATGCCAATGTACCAGGGCCTGCAATTAATTTGCTAACTTTCTTAGAGAGAAAATTGCAAAAAATCTCTCTAACCACACCAAACCAAATAATGAGAAAACATCATAAAAGCAGATAAATGGCTGTATTTCACTAACTCAAACAAAAAAAAAATTAAAGAAATAAAAAAAAAACAAGCTCATCATCCTTCAGCTGGAATCCATGCTTTTACACTGGAAAAAAAAATCCAAATCTAAATAACTATTATAATTGTTTTTTTTTTTTTTTATTAGTTCAGTGATCTTGAATTGAGGAGGTGAGACACTTTGCCAATGGAACAAGACAATTTACATTTACAATAAGAAAAAAAACAATTGCATTGGCTTACTTCAAATGTATATTATCGTATTTTAAGAGTAAATATACTCATTCCATTGGCAGAATCATCTTGTTTATCTACTCAAAGTAGGGTTATATACATTTAATTCAATGTTGAGTTATTTCTAGATCTTTTAGTCCCATTGATTACTGCATCAATATCTTCACAGGTCTGTCAAAGAACATGATGGACAGCGACAACTTGCAAAAGAGGAGGAGAGTTTTGTGTCGGAGGTCGCGGATGATTCTCCTCCGCATACATTTTTTATTTAGAGGAGGAAAACAGGGATAAATATGTTGTGGAAGAGGACGCCAGGGCGGCAGAAGCTTCGTTTGGTGTAGAAGGCTTACAGCCGTACATGTTTGAGCCCTTGCCTCGCAATGCTGCCAGTTCTGTTAGCTCTACGCCTGCCAAAGACACAGACGTCCATCCCCGTGGACACTGGGACGTAACTCATATATTTTAAAAAAAAGCATATATTCATCTAATTAACGGGGAAAACAGTGATCGAACTATTGGAAATGGATTCTATATAACCGCTGGTTGTGACCCTTCCCTTGACACACATCCATGATAGACTTTCAAAATAAGACTCCAGGTACTCTACAAAATAAAAGCTTCTTCATTATACTCATATATTTATTGCAGCATATGGCTTAATATTATGACCAAAACTCAGCCACTTAGACTATAGGGGGCTTTTATAAACACGCACCATGGCAAATTTCAAAATAAAAGCCTCCCATTGCCACTTAAACTATTGACCTAATAACAGGTAAAAAGACTGATTTGACAATTGGAAAATCGTTAAGTATCATTGCTGGGTCTGAGCCTTTACTTAAAACACAGCCCTGTTAGACATTCAAAGTAAGACTACAGAGACTCTACAAAATAAGGGTCACTACACTATACACATATACATATTGATGCAAATGGCTAAATATCATGACCGAAATTCAACCAGTTTGTTTATATTAGACTCTAGCGACTTTTTCAAAACACACCCCAAAGCAAATTTCAAAATGAAAGTCTCCCATTTGTACTCTAATAAAGCCTCTATTTACCTAATAACAGGGAAAACCAGTGATTTAACATTTGGAAATTGATTCTATATCACTGCTGGGCATGACCCTTGCCTTTACACATATCCATGACAGACTTTCAAAATAAGACTACAGGTACACTAAAAAATAAAAGCCTCTTCCTTATAAACACTGATTCATTGCGGCATTCAGCTCATAGACCCAAACTCAATCAATTTCTTGAAATTACACTACCAAGGCCTGTCGACAACATACCTGAGTGCACATTTCCAAATAAAGCTCATCTATTTCCTCTTCAAAAAAGCATCTACTAACTCGTAACATGCAGCCTAAGCCCACCAATGGTGATTTTGTTGCTTCAATGCATTATGGATATACTTATACTTAGTTTTCAGCCAACATTATGCACAGCTCTCTGTGCCAATGGGCTTGTCCTTTTTCAGTCCTTCAGTTGCCCTCATAGGCATAAGATATCAGTCTTGGGAGCCCCAATGTCGGTTTTGGGGGCCCCTCCCATCAGTTGGGTTCCCCGATGGGGCAGCAGGTGGCCCCCCTTCAAAATTTCTTTTGAAATATTCTAGTTTGCTTTGTACTTGATTGACATTTTTAAATATTATACTGGACATTTGTTTTGATATCTTTATGATGCAATGCATTTTTTATTTCCTTGTTTCTGAAATACGCATTTATAAGTTTCATATTTTTTTACTATACATTTAAGAACCAGTGGCAGAAGCTTGATCAACTATTTACATATTAATTAATTAAACATGTAAAGATGATATCAATTATATTATCATGATTTAATATTAATTAATTAAATATAATTCAAGCTGTTTATTCAGCTATATATAGTCTTTAAAGGGGGAAGATTCAATAAATCCAGGTCCTAATCAAATTGTTGAAGTGTTTTAACAGAACTTCAACTTAATTGCTTCCTGATGATTAGACATGTCAGAGAAAAAAATGTAGAATTGCCTTTTAGAACCACAACTACTTTCAATAAGATTTTATGCAACACAAAGAGAAAAACAAAATGAATTTGTAAAAAAATTATGTTTTTTTACAAATGAAAAATCAGACAGCTACTGTGCGCATTTACTGCATACTTAACATTGAGTGTTATTGACTGACCTCAAATGATAACCAATAGGTTAATAGATTAAACAGTGTGCACTTGAATCTGAGAATAAATACAACTGTATCCTAAAGGCATCAACATCTTGTAAGGGTGATTGACATAGGATCCACTTCTTGTGGAAAAATAAAAGCCTTAAGATGAAGGAAGACTGCACATAAGTCATGGAAAAAGTGCTAGATATGTTCTAAGGAGGGTTAGGTTTAAATTAGTAAAACAAGTATTGCAAATGTCACTTTGTCTTGATTCAGTCCATCCAAAAATAGATAGCACATAACTACATGGCTGTTTAGGTCAACTGACAGCTCTGGAAGAAACTTCTTTAAGCAATGCAGTATCCAAAAAAGCCTTGGCATAGCGTCGCAGGAGCTGCAGATCTAAAGCTTAGTAGAGATCTTCAGTTGAAATAACTTTTCATGGACTACTTGAATGGGCTCATAATGAAGTAATACCAAGAAAGCCATAAATAAAGAATTGTTACAAGATAAGAGATTCTTTGTTTATAACAAGAAATATACAGTAATGTCACCCAGAAAACATGTTGAAAAAGAAGCTCTGACTGGATACAATGCATATCTTGTGTCCTCCATGCAATATTGTATTTAAATATCAAAACTACAACTATAAAACTACCAAAATTGTCTTTGTGTGTATTTTTTAGCAGAGATAGTGAGACCTTTATTAGACCTGAAAAGAGATTAAAGAAGCTAAGCATGGTGGTTATAAACGTTATATAAGATTGACAGTTATATAAGATTCAAGTTTAAAATGAAAGATATATATTTTTTTCAAATCCACAGGAAATCAGTGAAAAATCATAGTGAAAATACTCACGTCCATGAACTCCACATTTGCCTTGGGTCCAGTGGCCTCATTAAGGATCTTGATGGCCACTGGAATTTTCACAGTTTCACCCTCTGGGACCCAAATACCCTTAAGAGGTAAAACAAGTAAGAAAGAAGTTTGACTCATTAAACTGATTACAAACTTAAATTACTGACTGAAACTGTTTTAAAGGAATATACTATAGATGTTGGAGGAAAAAGAGGAATCCCTATTAAAAATGTAGCATTTCCCAGCCTTCCAACTGTTTCATATTCTCACAGGCAGAGAGTATGGAAATGTTCTGCCTGCTGTTTTAATAACGGAATTCTGCCCTTGGAAAAGGCTGAAGTGAAATGATTGAATCTTGTTGAACAATCTAATTTCAGGTTGGATTAAAGTGACTTAGCAACCAAAGCATCTGAAAGGTGTGTGAAAACAGGAGCCTCTGAACTCTGTCATAGTATTAATAAATGTTTAACATTTCCTCCACAGTAACGTGACTGTACTACTAAAATACCCGCTGTCTCCAGCTATCACAAACTTGACTGTTGTTAAAACGACCATATTTTCAACCAAGTTATTAGTATTTATTTGTTGTGGGGATATGCTCATACTAACTTTGATAAATTTAGTAAGAACAATGTTTCAGTCATTAAATAATTATTAATTATAAATACACTATATTGCCAAAAGTATTTGCTCACCTGCCTTGACTCACATACACTATATTGCCAAAAGTATTTGCTCACCCATCCAAATTATTGGAATCAGGTGTTCCAATCACTTCCATGGCCACAGGTGTATAAATTCAAGCACCTAGGCATGCAGACTGTTTTTACAAACATTTGTGAAAGAATGGGTCGCTCTCAGGAGCTCAGTGAATTCCAGCGTGGAACTGTGATAGGATGCCACCTGTGCAACAAATCCAGTCGTGAAATTTCCTCGCTCCTAAATATTCCACAGTCAACTGTCAGCTGTATTATAAGAAAATGGAAGTGTTTGGGAACGACAGCAACTCAGCCACGAAGTGGTAGGCCACGTAAACTGACGGAGCGGGGTCAGCGGATGCTGACGCGCATAGTGCGAAGAGGTCGCCAACTTTCTGCAGAGTCAATCACTACAGACCTCCAAACTTCATGTGGCCTTCAGATTAGCTCAAGAACAGTGCGCAGAGAGCTTCATGGAATGGGTTTCCATGGTCGAGCAGCTGCATCCAAGCCATACATCACCAAGTGCAATGCAAAGCGTCGGATGCGGTGGTGTAAAGCACGCCGCCACTGGACTCTAGAGCAGTGGAGACGCGTTCTCTGGAGTGACGAATCGCGCTTCTCCATCTGGCAATCTGATGGACGGGTCTGGGTTTGGCGGTTGCCAGGAGAACGGTACTTGTCTGACTGCATTGTGCCAAGTGTAAAGTTTGTTGGAGGGGGGATTATGGTGTGGGGTTGTTTTTCAGGAGCTGGGCTTGGCCCCTTAGTTCCAGTGAAAGGAACTCTGAATGCTTCAGCATACCAAGACATTTTGGACAATTCCATGCTCCCAACTTTGTGGGAACAGTTTGGAGCTGGCCCCTTCCTCTTCCAACATGACTGTGCACCAGTGCACAAAGCAAGGTCCATAAAGACATGGATGACAGAGTCTGGTGTGGATGAACTTGACTGGCCTGCACAGAGTCCTGACCTCAACCCGATAGAACACCTTTGGGATGAATTAGAGCGGAGACTGAGAGCCAGGCCTTCTCGTCCAACATCAGTGTGCGACCTCACAAATGCGCTTCTGGAAGAATGGTCAAAAATTCCCATAAACACACTCCTAAACCTTGTGGACAGCCTTCCCAGAAGAGTTGAAGCTGTTCTAGCTGCAAAGGGTGGACCGACGTCATATTGAACCCTATGGATTAGGAACGGGATGTCACTTAAGCTCATATGTGAGTCAAGGTAGGTGAGCAAATACTTTTGGCAATATAGTGTATGAGCTTAAGTGACATCCCGTTCCTAATCCATAGGGTTCAATATGACGTCGGTCCACCCTTTGCAGCTAGAACAGCTTCAACTCTTCTGGGAAGGCTGTCCACAAGGTTTAGGAGTGTGTTTATGGGAATTTTTGACCATTCTTCCAGAAGCGCATTTGTGAGGTCGCACACTGATGTTGGACGAGAAGGCCTGGCTCTCAGTCTCCGCTCTAATTCATCCCAAAGGTGTTCTATCGGGTTGAGGTCAGGACTCTGTGCAGGCCAGTCAAGTTCATCCACACCAGACTCTGTCATCCATGTCTTTATGGACCTTGCTTTGTGCACTGGTGCACAGTCATGTTGGAAGAGGAAGGGGCCAGCTCCAAACTGTTCCCACAAAGTTGGGAGCATGGAATTGTCCAAAATGTCTTGGTATGCTGAAGCATTCAGAGTTCCTTTCACTGGAACTAAGGGGCCAAGCCCAGCTCCTGAAAAACAACCCCACACCATAATCCCCCCTCCACCAAACTTTACACTTGGCACAATGCAGTCAGACAAGTACCGTTCTCCTGGCAACCGCCAAACCCAGACCCGTCCATCAGATTGCCAGATGGAGAAGCGCGATTCGTCACTCCAGAGAACGCGTCTCCACTGCTCTAGAGTCCAGTGGCGGCGTGCTTTACACCACCGCATCCGACGCTTTGCATTGCACTTGGTGATGTATGGCTTGGATGCAGCTGCTCGACCATGGAAACCCATTCCATGAAGCTCTCTGCGCACTGTTCTTGAGCTAATCTGAAGGCCACATGAAGTTTGGAGGTCTGTAGTGATTGACTCTGCAGAAAGTTGGCGACCTCTTCGCACTATGCGCGTCAGCATCCGCTGACCCCGCTCCGTCAGTTTACGTGGCCTACCACTTCGTGGCTGAGTTGCTGTCGTTCCCAAACACTTCCATTTTCTTATAATACAGCTGACAGTTGACTGTGGAATATTTAGGAGCGAGGAAATTTCACGACTGGATTTGTTGCACAGGTGGCATCCTATCACAGTTCCACGCTGGAATTCACTGAGCTCCTGAGAGCGACCCATTCTTTCACAAATGTTTGTAAAAACAGTCTGCATGCCTAGGTGCTTGAATTTATACACCTGTGGCCATGGAAGTGATTGGAACACCTGATTCCAATAATTTGGATGGGTGAGCAAATACTTTTGGCAATATAGTGTATCTCTGGTAAAAGCATTTGTTCAAAACTAAGAATTCACCAAATATTTAAGGTAACACATTTTTATTTGTTTGAAAGTGATTGATGGATTTTGAGTTTTCCTGTGGCATAACTATGACAAGGCATGAAAGAGAATCTTGTAAGATGACTTTTATAGCTAAGAAAATTGTTACAAAAATTGGAACTCACAAAAAATATTTAAAAGATAAAAAGAATGGAACTGTGACAAACAAAACTTAATGAGAGGAACACATTAATTTAGGTGCTGAAATCAGTTTGAAGGATGGGAAAAGTTAGAAGTAAAAGACCTCATATAGAGTATAGGGACATTGTTTGGATTTATTTGATCTTAATTTTCTGTATTAAACCTAATTGATTTTTAAATTCTAACACGCTATATGTGATGTTTGTATAGGCCCAAAAAATATTTATGCATACATATGCATCTTTTATTCTCGTACTGAATTTCATGTTCAAGTCATATTTCAAACTCAGATCTTAACAAAAAAATTGCTTTAGAAAAATTAGCGCAGCTGGATTATTTTCATATAGAGCTTAAACATTTATGACTAAACTGACATGCTTTTTTATGTATTCATTATCTCACATAACAGATTTTGTTTAAAGAAGGGTTTTTATAATTTTATTTTTTTTATTTTTTATTTTATTATTATTGTGAATGTAATGTAACATGCTTCCTATGTATTTATTTACTGTCTTTTAATGGAATTTTTATAGCAGTGATTTTATGTGGAATGCAGTGTGACACATAGTTTGCACTATGTAGCAGCCAGAGTCTGTACCCAAATCAAATTTCCTTTGGGACAATAAATTTAATCTTAACTTATCTTATGATTATTGAAGCAATAGACTATTCCTAAATATTCGAAGCACATCTGTCCTAGGCAAGAATCTCAGTTACACTAAATAAAAAAGATGAAAAAAACATCTTCTGTCAGCTTAAGAGACTTGGAAATGGATTGGGTTTTTGTCAGTTGGAAATCCATAGAAATGTTACCTTAAGTGCGAACAAATCCAAATATTTAATTCCATTATTTATTCAAGACGTATACCTTAAGCCCTCCTGAGAAGTACAACATGTTCAAAGCCCTAGTAAAGGATGTATTTAGTTTTAAGGAAGCCAAGGAGGTTATCTTTTCATGTTTTAAAAAAGTTATAGATGGATTTGTGTGAAATTTTTTAGAGAAGGTGTGTATTGTGACTGGTTATAAATTAATACATTTTGGTGATAAGCCGGAACACCATCTGGATCCAGGAATGTTTTGCAAGATTCTGTGAATACAGCTATTAGCTAAGGGTGGAAGTCACAATATGTAAGGGGAAAATACCTATTTGTGGGGGTCTTTTTCTAGTTTTTATGTAGGCCTACATGAGCTATATGTGATGAATAGGTAAGAGCAATAAAATTAAACAATAAGTACAGCTGCAGAGTAAAGAGTAAATTATCTATATATTAAAATTATGATATAAAACTTTTTCAAGCCAAGTGTAGTCGTTTATCCGTAATTTGTAAAAACAAAACAAAAAACAATGTTTTCATTTGAATTCATTAGTCATATCATATGTTATAAACCTTGTCAGTGATTTCTATAACGGTTTAATCCATTGTATGTATAACCCCACAAAAATAATATGGAGCTAGCCCTCTAATTTTAGCTGTTAGCTTTTCCCTTGATTCTACTATCCAGTATTACAGTGGCAATGGCCTCACTTCTCTCTTATTTCATTGTCACCCCAGGGTTGTCAGTGTCAGCTATTACTTATTGTTTTATTTTACAGCTCTAAGTTTTTCAAGGGCTATGTTAAATAATAGAAGGGACAAACCATTTGAAGTCTAACCCCCAGAGGTTTGAAATTAACTGCACAAGGAAATCAGGTCAACACACTGAGAGACCTTTTACAAAGCTGAATCAACAAAGACACTGATCTTCCTTTTGTATGTGTATTAAGTCATTATATTTATTTTGTATTTACTTTCTAAAAGCCTTAAGCAATGCCAGTTATAACTAAAATTAAACAGTGACAGTAGCTTTACCGTCATCTTAGATAATGAAAAGCAATTGTTCATACAGCGACTCCTTATTGTACCTTAACTTTATCTTCTGTATTTTTCTTGATCATTTTTCATTTAACTGAGTTTAGAATCTGTTTGTTAGCTATTTTCTTCTACGCTTTGCTACACTTTTTTATATAAGTAGATTATAAAGTTTATTTGAATATCTTTAGTTCGGGTGCACATAGTTAAAGGTCTCAAAAGCTCATGTTTTACCTTGTAAACAGTTCCAAAGGCTCCAGAACCAAGAATCTTGACTCTTTTAAGTTCTGTTTCTTTGAGGATGCGAAGCTGGGCTTGATTAGGAGCTGTTCCACTGGGAGTCAGAGGTTCGACCAACTAAAAACACATAACCGAAAACACAAAATGTTTAAACGTTAAGTACTACACTTTTAATTTACACATTTTAAATCCACATTAGCTAACTTTGTAAAGAAAAATAAGACAAAAGATTAACATGTAGACCAATGGTTTGAGTTGTACCTCTTGTTTTTAAACAAAATAAGCCCTCATAACAATTATGTTACATTACCATCGATTTACTAAGATTATAAAAACATATATATTATCCAAAATAGTGTGCAATTAACTTAAAAGCCTTTTTTTCTGTTAACCTAATTTTGCAAATGTCAACAACTGTTAGGTTTTAAGGTGGTTCCTAAAGTTCCTGATGTATCTCTTCACCTCTATGCTGATGACATAGTTGTTTTGGTCACGTGGATACAATAACTCTCATCTGTTACCACATTTGATCCAACCAACTTCCACAAAATCAGGCCACTTCCCAGTATAAGCAGCCCCTTCTGTCTCTTGTACGTTTCATAACCTTCCTGGACAGGATTTCAAGGCACAGCCAAAAGTCAGGGGGGATTTTGTGGATGACAGGGTTTTGCTGGAGTCCTCCTGCCAAGACTCACAGCACGCGCTGCGGTTCTTCTTAAAGTGCTTGCCCTCATCTATCGCCATAAAATCTGGACCATGACCAAATGATCAGGACCCCTTATGAAATGGCTGACATTAGCTTTCTCCACAGGGTGGATGGGCACTCCCTTACCCCAGGCTCACACTCCGGTCTTACCGTTGCGGTGCGGTGGGTGCGGCGCCGCAGTGATTCCAAGTCCTTAAAAAGACGTAAACCTCTCTCACCGGCTGCTGAGCTGTCCGGCTGCGGTTACCGAGACACTCCGGCGCTGCAGAAAATTCTGCAGAGCCGCACCGCACCGTAGTGAAAAGGGCGGTGTGAGAGGGGGTGTACGGGAGTTGCGGTCTCCGTCGGCTCGGTAACCGCACCGGAGCCAGTGTGAACAAGGGGTTAGAGATAAGGTAGAGGTAGGAGCTCAGCCATTGGGGAGAGACTCAGTGTACAGCCGCAGCTTCTGCACATTGAGAGAAATCAGCTGAGGTGGCTTAGACATCTGTTTCAGATGCCCCTTGGACGCCTTGCCTGGCAGGTGTTCCAGGCATGTCCCAACGTGTGAAGGTCCAGGATACGCTGTAGAGTGTCTACAGTCATGGCCAAAAGTATTGAGAATGACATAAATATTATATTTTCACATGATCTGCTGCCCTCTGGTTTTCATGTGTGTATGTCAGATGTTGTCATCACATACAGAAATACAATTGCAATCATATTATGAGTAACAAAAGCTTTTAATGGCAGATAGTAGTGTTGCACCGATACCGATACCAGTATCGGACAGGGCCCCGATACTGCCCTAAAATGGTGGTATCGGTATCGGCGAGTACCAACAAATAGGGCACCGATACCATTTTGAGAGCCAAAAGTTTATTCAACTATTGTCACCCACTCCTGGTAGGCAATAAAAAGTTCTACTGGATTCACTTTGTATTAGATTTTTTCCTGCTTCACAAATGTAGGCAGCAGCTTGACAAAGCCATGATGGCTTTTTTACATTATTATGGTATTGGTATCGGCCGATACTGCACAGCCAAGTATCGGGTATCGGTATGGGAGCTAAAAAATTGCATCGGCGCAACAGTAGCAGATAGAATGAGTTAATGCATATATATATATATATGTATATATATATATATATATATATATATATATATATATATATATATATATATATATATATATATATATATATATATATATATATACATATATATATATATATGTGTATATATATATATATATATATATATGCATATAATATATACATATATATATATATATTATATATATATAATATTTTTTTTAAAGTCAGTGTATAACATGGATGCATAAACACCTCATTTTATTTAAATGTTAAATGCTGTTCAAAGTAACAAATTATAATTAAAATGTCTCCGGACATTTACTGGTTGTTGATTTTCCTTATTCGGACCCCGCTGATTTTTAATTGGTTACCCCTGCTAGACAGAGTCCCTCTTAAGCACTAGAGACAACTAAAACAAATCTCCATTGAGGTCTGACAAAACCCCCCAAAAACCTGCAACCTCTTTTTGATTTTTTTTAATAGTCCACAATTTACCAGTCCTACTGCTAATGCATCATTACCTTTAAGAAGTTTAAGGCTTTGATCAAGGTTTAAAAAAGGCAACTTATGTTTATATGCACCGTATTGCTTTAGTTTTGCAAAGTGTAAAATATGGAACACCAAGATTTGTTATAAAACTTAACCTCTGTGTTAAAGTATTATTCTTTGAAAAACAATTAACGTGCTGCATTGTGTGTCCCAGAATGTAAATTCTAGACACACAGATCAATAAGAGAGCCAATGAAGAGGTCTGAATGTAGCCTCTGTTGTATTAAGCTGAATTATTGCATAGTAATAAATTTTTCACTGCACCACAAAATACTTTAGAAACCAGGGTAAGAAATATGTGATTCCTGCAGATGTTGGCCCTTTTTATTTTCTTGTACCCAAAAATGCATTACTTGTTAACAGTAAATTTTTAATTGATTTAAAACTGTATTTAAGGGTCTGCTGCAACAAGCTTTTTCTAGTGGTTTTATAACCCGATCCAGGTATTAATTGCATTATATTATAAATTGTATTATTCATTAAACAAAACTACACTTCACAGAGTCCCACTATATCTAATTTGTTTGATCATTATTATTTTTAATTTATTTCATTATTATTATTTTATTATAAAGGCTTCTATAAGCAGAAAAATTACCTACTAGACAGATTCACCTTGTTTCGCACTACTAGTCACCATTTTTCTGGAAAAATACTGTAGAAGGGTAAACACAAAACAAGCTGAATCATAGGCAACCTGATGTTTGCTTAGTTTTTCTGAAGATGTTTCGACACCCATCGAGGAGGCTGTCATTTCTGTCGACTTGCAACAAATAACTCCAGTAACCGAGGGATAAGATGGGTCGGTCACTGATCTACATCTGACTCTAAATGTGCTTAGGAGAATGGACTCCTTAAAAACATCAGTGCTCCAACTGCACATTACTACAGTGCGAGTCAACAGACCTGACAAAGACCCCTTGATGGATGTCAAAACATCTTCAGAAAAAGCGCCAGTTTGGTTCCCTGCAGTTTTGTGGGTGCCATGACCCAGGTGACTGAGACAGTGTGCCTGCATGCAAAATTTAAAAATATATATTTTCAGTCACCCCGAGTTGTGTAACAATAAATATTACCCGTCCAGTTGTCTCTCCATATTTGTACAACTAAAGAAGAAACTTATTTCTAACTAATGTCTTTTTTATTTGTGATGAGAGTGTGAGAGCAGCAGTATAATCATATCTTGCATCTTGATGTAACATTCAAGATATCAAGTCAAGAGGAGTCCAGTTCTTTTGAAATGTTCATAAATTTAGTAATCCCTATGTAGAAGCAAAGTCTCCTGCTGTCATTCCTTAAAAGTAAAAAAAAAAAAAAAACAATCCACTGGACTTGGTTTCCAAGATCTGTCCTTTTAGCAGTTGTGGTCCTTTTTTCTACACAGATGATGGGTAAATGTTCTTTGAGCTGTAACTCTTTCAGATGTATGTGTTAATGGACCAAAAAAGTTCAGAAACTCTGGTCTTTCTCTTATACCTACGTAGGGATGGGAATCGAAAACCGGTTCCTGTTAAGAACCGGTTCCGTATTTTCCGATTCCATGGCATCGTTTGGCAGCTCGCTGAATGATTCTTTTTTCGATTCCCGCAGCACCAGAGCCGAGAGCGCCGGCTCTGGGGAGCACGACTTACGTCACGTTTTTTACGTAAGTTACGCAACTTACGCAAGTTACGCAAGTTGGAAGAACTATTCGAGGAGGAAGACAACGAGCTGCGGTCACTTTGTGAATCAAAGCCCCGTCTTTCCTTAGCCCAGAGGGTAGATCAGGAAATCCAGCTCTATAAAAGCTTGCCCTCCATCCCCTGCAGGGATAGCGCCACACTGTGGTGGTGGAACAAGCAAGATACGCTGCCCTTGCTATCTGGACTGGCTGAAAACTACCTCTGTGTGCAGGCTTCCTCCACCCCATCTGAGAGGGTGTTCTCCACGGCTGGAGACACCATAAGCCCTGAAAGATCCCGTATCCTTCCAGAAAAAGCAGATATGCTCATCTTTCTACAAAAGAACTGTTAATTTTCCCTACTACTGTTTTATAATTAGTATTTTTTGTTATTTAAAATAGGTTATTATCCCATCATTTGTTATTAGACATTGTTGGTTATTAAGTTTGTTCTTGTATTCATTTTTCATTTAAACACAGATGTTACTCCAGTTTCACATTTCCTGTGGACATCTTGATCTTTTTGAGTTTGTAAGATTGTGCAATAGTTAAGTAAACAAAGTTTATTCTGATAATCAAACTGTTTGTTCTCCTTTTTCCCCCAAATTGGAATCGAAAAAAGAATCGATTAAGAATCGAATCGTTTCATAGAATCGAAAAGGGAATCGGAATCGTGAAAATCTTTTCAATTCCCACCCTATACCTACGTAGATATTACATTTTGAAAGATGGTTAAAGATGTTTTAGAGTAACTGTGCAAACTTGCCTTAAACATACTTATTATAATTACGCAATGAACTTCAGTTCATTTTCCCCAATTTTACCTTCATCCTCTGTCTTTTTACCTCAGTCTCCAGAAATCGCCGAAGAGCCCTCTTCTTCTTAATGTTCTTCCGACGCACAGACACAGCGATACTTAATACCATGATCACCACCATAAAGAGGCCACCAATCACTCCTGCAGCAATCAGAGGGGTTCTGAGGACAAGTAGATAAGATTGGAAAGGCGTAAATGAGTAGATTAAGAGCAGAAAGCAAGCAATCATTGGGATTGAAACAGTTGATTAGCAATAACATAGAGGTTAGGGACTCAAACATATTAAATAAATGTTTATAGAAACATACAAAAGCCGTCAACAAATCATATACAATATTTCAAACCGCTATGCTTATAAAATTGACCTATGCGTCAAATAATAACAAATACATCCATGGCCTGCCTTGGGAAAAGGTGCTAATTAAATAAGAGTTGAGTGAAAAGGCCCAATTATCAAATTAATTTTTAAAGATATGGTAAAGGTCATTCTTTGTTACTATGTACATTTTTGAATCAAAGGTGATAGCTTTTTGTGGGTCTAAATCTCACAGGGTCAAATATTATCAAATATTGGTGGCCTACGGGTTAGGGCATAGGGCTTGGAATCCTGAGGTGGTGAGTTTGAAACCCACTCCCACAGACTGTCACTCTGGGTCTCTGAGCAAGACCCTTAACACCCAATTGCTCCCCGAGTGCTGCACAGTGGCAGCCCACTATTTCCCAAGGGAATGGGTTAAATACAGAGATTTAATTTCTCCATTGTGAGATCAATAAAGTTCAATTCACAATATTTGTTTATTCATCTTCTTGTCTATTTTATTGATGTTGCTCTTGTCTGTCTGTATAGTAGGGTGACCATGTCTTGATTAATTACTGGTTGTGTCAAGATTCCAAAGCTGTTCAAAGCTGTTGAAATTGAATCAGCAACCTAAGCTTCTTTTGAACTTATCCACAGCTTTGTTTTCTACCTGCCATGTGTCTTTCTTTGTCATCAGTGGGTTATTTGTTTAGAAATGCTAAAACATTCCCACTTTAAAATCGTCAAATACTGATGGCCGGTCAAGAGAATGGTTGACAATATATAACTTGCAGATGGTATCCCTCTCATCATAAATTCATGCACACGGTGCATGTTTGGATAGGTTGCAGAGATTGTGTCATGTGACAGACACGTGACCTGCGATGAAAATTATGACTTATAAAGTTGCTGTTGGTAGCGTTACCAGTGTATGGTAACATGTTTAATAGCGTTGTTTAGTTTTAAGGGTTAGGTTTAGAGTAAAGGATGGGTTAATGTTAGTTTAACAGTTTGTAGTTCATGAAAATTTTTCATGAGTTTTTGCCACAACCTCTAATGCTACGTTTAGACCTAAGTCAGCAGATACGGCAGGAGCAGCTAGTTTACAGAGAGAGACACCGCTGATGATACAGATCACTATGATCACTCCTCTGAAACAGTTTATTAACGACTAAATTAATTTAAAATGATGAAATCAGCTGGCAAAACTTGTTCACTTTTATTATGTACATGAAAAAAGCTTTCCATTTGAATGCAGGATCGTAATCTTGATGAACTGACTGCACTGATGAAGTTTTCATGTGGAGTTTCTTACTTAAAAACATATTAAAACTACTTTTTACCCACTGATCACAGCATACATAGCTGCCATTGTTACAGGCGAAGAGATGACAGGGTAGCACCGCCCAACGCGCATCAGACCCAATTTTCCACTGTGCAGCTACAGCAGCAGAAATGTTTCCACTGTGCGTCAAAACTAAACTTGTACAAGCATCAAAAATTATGCAGCGCTCGCCTTTTTGCTGCTCTTGCTTGTTTTAGGTGTGAACGTAGCATAATGCACCCTGGCATTATTAAATGACATTGCATCTGGGGACTTGAACAAGCATTAATTTTTTACAATTTAGGATTGAGACTACAGTAGGTTGGCTGACCAATCTATCCCTGACATATTTACATTTAGCTGCAAAGTGGAGCCTAGCAAGCAAGAAGGTTCCGGGTTCGATTCCCAGTCTGGGGACATAGAGATTGAATGTTCTCCCTGTGCATGCGTGGGTTTTCTCCGGGTACTTTGGCTTCCTTCCACTGTCCAATTGGCTTCTCTTTGGTGTGAGTGAATGATTGTTTGTCCTGTTTGTGTGTTGCCCTGCAATAGACTGGCGGCCTGTCCAGGGTGTACCCTGTCTCTCAGCAATTGACAGCTGGACATACAGTAGGCACCAGCACCCCTCCAGACCCCAGCTGGGATAAGCGTTATGGATAATTAATGGAATGAATGGACATTTACATTTAATTTTAATCAGTACCAGCATGTAGGAGAGTCAGGGTGAAGATGGTTTTTAATATATAACTCAATAACTATGCCTCCCTTTTTTCACTACTATATGACATAAAATAACAGTTTCGGGTATTATTTTAAGAAACATCTGCAATGCCCTGTACTTCAACATGTTGGATGGAAAAGAGGACATAACCCTGTTCTGTGGTGCATAAAGTCTACTCCCATTAACCGAGATTCATTTGAAGATACACTTTCAATTATTTGCGCTAAAAGCAATGAAAGATAGGATGTTTGTGTGTAAATATGCAACTAAATAAAAAGATAAGCGCTAATCGAATAAGAAAATATTCAAATGGCAAACTGAAGCATATCATATGAGCCATTACTACAAGAGTTTTATTAGACTAAATTTTACAAGTCTAATTGATTTAAAAAGAATAATCCATTCCACGCAGACAGGCACACGATCCCAGATAAGATGCAAGTTAATGCAAGGATGAACAATGGCCTTAGAAATGCTTTGTGTAATCACATATTTCTGATAAGCCACTTCTAAAAACCCTGCAACAGGTAGCAGATTTGTGTAACAACTCACTCTAACAGTCTTGGCAATGATACAGCTGCATGTTAACTGGAGCTCTAAGGGATCTGATAAGAACTGATCAATTCACAGGGTAAGCAAATAGCTTTTTTTCCCATTGGAGCTCGAGGTTCTTTTATCCCATTGGCAGTGTATCCAGTGCTTACGCGTAGGGCTCACAACTCTTAATTTTATACCTTTTTGTTTTTATATATATCTTTATGTTGAACTGAAATTAAAAACAACTGCTCATATTTGGCATAAATAATGATATATATATATATATATATATATATATATATATATATATATATATATATATATATATATATATTTATATATATAAAGTTTGAAATTTAGTCTTAGAAGAAGCTTTAGAATCTTGAAAAAAAAATTTGACACAGTACATCACACTTAATAATACTCCATACATGCAATTATTTGTTAAGTTTCACTCATAACTTTCTATTCTCTCTGTTTTTTCTTCTAATTGTCTAATTGTAGCTTCATTTGGTCTGTGTCTGTTCAGCTGTGACACCATCGTGGATTCAACTATCCGATGTGATGCTTCCATCAGCATCTCTGTTTAGAGATGTTGGAGCTTGACCTGTTTTCAGTGTAGTCCTGTTTTTTACTGTGACTTCTGAATGTGCTTTCTTTCATCCTCTGACACGAGAACCGGCTTGGAGCTTGTCTGCCTGGCTGTGTGTTTCATGGAGAGGGCAACCTCATACTGAGCCTGGTTCTGCTAGAGGTTTCCTTACTGTTAAACAGGAGTTAATGAAAAAATGTAAGCCAAAATCATCACTGCAAGCTCATCCAGGAGGAGCATGTCTTGCAAGCCGAAGACTGGATGCTATTAACTAGTATTCCTTGACAGGACCTTCAAACCAAAGTGCCTTGAGATGACATGTTGAGAAGTGGCATTATAAAAATAATCTAAAATAAATTATATCAGATCACAATAACAACACATTTTTCACTATAGATCATAATCTTCATTATTACAGTATAGTTCTAAGTAATACTTAATAATCATAATATGACATACAGTTTTCTGACCTTACTTCAATACAGCTTTTAAGCAAAGGCTTAAAAGGTTTGTATGATAACATAAAAAATAAATGGAATAAAAACAGACAAAAAACAAAAAAAAAACAAGCGGACTTGCCAAAGTTGAAGAGGTGGAGAAGTTGAAAACATGGCTACTATACGTCACAAATCAATACCTGAAACTTTAAACAGCTCATAGAATACAGTTTAATCCTAAAAGAAAAAACAAAAATCCAAGAGGTTTATGTGAGCTTTTGATATGCCACTGAGTTTAGTTGCTCAGGTTGGATAAACTGTTAACAACAGTTTTATATAAAACAAATCTATTCTTGATGGCAGAGTCTAAAGAGGAAAGCAGTGTTAAAAGACACCAGTACGAAGGCTCACTACAGTATATCTAGGTAATTTCTTTTAAGAATGACTGCCAATTCACAGCATTGTTAGCAGGAGCACTTTACAATACAGATTTGATTTAAATTAAGCTATAAGGACAAGTTAAAGTCAAACATTTACATTCCAATTGATCCTGTTTATCAAGCAATGCAGTAAAGGTAAGTGTATCATTCAAATTTGTTTCACTTTCTCCATCAAAGGAAGGCCATCAGATTGTAGTAAATCAATGACTTGGAGCATACAGTCCTCCTGGATTAAAATGCAGCAATAGCTTCTTGGACTGGGTCATTGACATTGCCACGGATTGTTAACACTGAGCATGCATGTAGTGAGAATGAGAGTGGAAAGAAAAACTCCCATTTACCAAACCAGGCTTAGTGTGAATGGCCATCTACCAAGATCAACTGGAGGTTTGAAAGGGCAGTGCATACACACATGCAACAAACACCAAAGCACTGATTCTACTAATTTTTTTGTGTGAGAAAAGCTAATTGTAGTACTACAGTAGCTCTTAGTTGTTTTAATCTAGAAGTAATAGACAACAGAAAAGCTCTGTTGGAGGAGAGCATACTTAAAGTCCCAGTAAAAACTATTTCCTAATTGAAAAAGTCACATTAAAAACATGTCGTGTTTGGTAGCCACAGCAGCGGCACAACATTTAAAGCTAAGCCTAGTGGTTGGCATCATGATCACATGCTTGTGTATCTGCTGGTCATACTAATAATACCATCCAAATCCTCGGTTGAAGAAGAAGATTGCCCTCTGCGCAAGATGTGCTTTTGGACAGTGACAGCCATAGGATAGGACTAATAAGATCTCTTGTAACCTTTGCTAAATTCAAGATAAATTTATACGAACCTAAATTTAACAAGCAACGAAGGCAGACACCTCAGTGCTCAAGTTGTCAATCAAAGTGTGTTGAAATTGTTGGATTTTATGAGTTTTAATTGCAAGGTGAATGTACTGAATTCCTTGGTAGCTGTAACCATGCATTCTGTGTAAACCGGTACATATAATTCCTGTTGTTTCTTTGCGCATGCAAAGATAAAGCAAATATATAAGCATAATCTGCACATTAAACATGCTTTTGGAATCTAGAACACATTTAAAGTTAGAAGTTAGAAGATTAGTCCAAAATTCAGGTAACATTTCATTTTTTTTTTTTTTTATTCAGACATTTCAGAAAAACACAATTTGGTGCTGTAGTTATAATGACCCCAAGTCAACAAAAAAGTGTACCTGAAGGTAAGGGTTTTGCATAAAGGACAGTACATTCTCTCATCAAGTTTGCTTTTTATAATTACAACCTTTGCACAGAGTCATGTATATCAGGATTGTTATGTACATACTCCACTTTTACAAATGTGAAACCAGGTCGAAGGAGACATTAATTCTATTTCTCCACATGAGAAGGTGCTATACAGTATGTGCTTGTTCTTGGCTTTCTAAGGCTGGTAGAGAAACCCGTAAATTATATTTAAACCCCCCATATAACTGGCCAATACACTTTCAGATTTTTTTTAATTTAGTTTGTCATATAATCCCAAAAACGCAATGAAGTTTGTCTCAGTATGGTGATAAAATGGACCAATAAAGAACCTTGTAAAACCTTGCTGATTTTGATTAATGATGTATTTTACCATGTTTTTTGTAACATGTTAGAAAAAAAAAAAAATTTTTCTATACATCATATAACCGTACTATAATTTTTTTTTTCTTTAATCTTTCCCTAATTGCCACAGTTTGATGCAAACTTTGTCATTGATGGCATCATTAATCCATTGTAGTAAACTGGGAACAGCATTTGCTTTCCATTTCTCCCACATACCCTGAAAGACAAAGGCTAAATCGCAATCAATTCATCAAGAACTGGGTAAAATTACAAGGACACGGGCCAGCATGCACAGAGGCATTAAGGATACTCACAGGGACTGTGTGGCTCAGAGCAATCTATTAATCAGAGACTTTCCTTACTGTTATTCTTTTGTGTATCCATGTGTGCTGCAGTGGTAGTGTTCTAATATAAGAATGTGAAACGATTCTTTTAAAATGAAGTTAATACCTGTCCATCCAGCCGATGCAGTCTTGAAGTCTAGGTCCAATACACCTTTAGCAGACAGAGAAACAATAAAGAACTGTTAAGCTAAGAAAAGGGACACAGTAATGAGTAATTAACAAGCATTAGCCTTAGGAAAAAGCTTGAAATAGATATTTCTTTCAGGATAGTTTACTGAGTGTCAAGCACTTGTGAAGACATACTGATGGTACACTCATGTATACTATCGGCATATTTATGATAACATCTTTGAAACTTTTTAGTTTGATTCTATTTTCCATAATTGTAGAAGGATTTGAAACTAGCATTCCAAAGATAGCCATGTTCTAATGAAGATCTTATTTTTCTTAGCTCGGTTGCCATAACCCATGGAATTCTAGTATATGTAAACCATGGTCAATGTTTTAATGGTTTAAAACCTATGTTTCTTCCCCTTTAGTGCGGTACTGTTTTTCATTTCCCCTCCAACTGGCTGATCCTCTATTTTTTTAAACACCTACCTGGTTGTGAGGTTGTGCCCACAATAAAGAGTCAACCTAGTGTTTTCCATTCATGATGGAATTGTTATGCTCAAGAAGGCTGGAGGTTGTCACTCAGGAGAGGAAAAATAACACAGAGACTGTGACATAAACCCCCTGTGGAGTTAAATACAAAATGATGTCTTTCCAAACCAGGTTGAATATTACATTGAGCAGTAAGTGGCTTGAAAGCAGTGGAGAGTGACAGGTTACTACAATGAATCCCCTCACTATGATGTGTTTTTGCTCTTGCTTATTTTCTGCTTCTTGCCTTTATTTGATCTCATTTCTATAAACAGATGTTTGAATTATGCATTTATATGAGTACAACTTGGGCTGTAGCAGTTTTGTAAGTATGTTTCTATGAAAATCTAAGTAGAAGTCCACTGAATAAAAATGTATGAATGAGAGAAAATGAAGGAATCCTAAAACTAATCAGGATTAAGTGTCCTACAAACCTTGTTCATCAGTTAATGTTTTGTCAAGAACCATCAGTGAAAGTTGCTCTCAAAATCTTTTAGTGAGGTAAAAAGCGAGACTTTCATCAATAATTTCTAGACTTTATATCATCTATAAAATGAAACAAAGCCTGTTTAATCGAGTTAATTAAAAATAACCAAAATAAAACAATTATAACCCCGTGTTGTGGACCCTTAAAGGAATAGTACACCCAAAACATGATTAGCCTTCATTTTCTACTCACCCCCATGCTGAACAACACTCTGGAGTACTTTTTTGATATCTCAAATGCATCTGGAGATCTGGGAGGCTTCTTGCTGTCTGCTGACATTCAAATAATGGAGGTCTATTGTGCCCGAGACAGAAAGGTCCATAAAAGTCCACAAAAAACGTGTCAATATTCTTCCATACTGCTCTTCCAATGTATTCCAAGTGTCCTGAGTGGGTAGCATCCAGAATTTACTCGAAACGAAGTCATTTAGAATGTTTTTAGAGCATAAACAGTAGTGTATAGGATTTCCTGAAAGCGCGCACATGCGCGCTCCCGACGCTACGGAAGCCGGCAGACCAAACCAGCGCATTCAGCTCGGCAAAGAACTCATGCTCTTCCTCAACACTGAAGTCCTCAGACATTTTTCTTTCGTTGTTTCTTTCTTTGCACAGGTAAACAGCACATTTCTTCTTCTACGCCTGCATTATTGGCAGAGCAGACGCTGAATGCGCACTTTCATCTGGCTTGGTCTGCCGGCTTCCGTAGCGTCATGAACGCGCCGGCGCGCGCTTTCAGGAAATCCTATACACTACTGTTTATGCTCTAAAAACATTCTAAATGACTTCGTTTCGAGTAAATTCTGGATGCTACCCACTCAGGACACTTGGAATACATTGGACGAGCAGTATGGAGGAATATTGACACGTTTTTGTGGACTTTTATGGACCTTTCTGTCTCGGTCACCATAGACCTCCATTATTTGAATGTCAGCAGACAGCAAGAAGCCTCCCAGATCTCCAGATGCATTTGAGATATCAAAAAAGTACTCCAGAGTGTTGTTCAGCATGGGGGTGACTAGAAAATGAAGGCTAATCATGTTTTGGGTGTACTATTCCTTTAAGGTCATACTTAACCCATTGTAAAAGCATAATGCTGCCCCCAGAAGTCATTTCTTATTTAAAAATGTAATTTAATTGTATTTTAAACTTTCTATACATTATCATTTGCATGCTTTTGTTGGAGACAAAGCTTGTTGACACGTCAGAGTGGGATTGTCTCAATGAATACTAGGGAGGCTAAACCTCCCCTGTAAATTTTATAAAATTATTGGTAAAATATTCTTTTTCAAACTGCATTAAGCATGCATTAAGCATGTGCAAAATGCGCCTGGTTTCATGATTATGTTGCGCATTAATTAGCTGTGCATTACGCTCTCAGGATGAAATCTCTCCTCTGCTCTGCTCTGCTGCCTGTCAACCTCTATCAGAAATCCCTTTTGAGTTTTAAGCCTCGGTCTACTGAGGTAAGCAACGAGAAAGAAGAGCCCTGATTGGATAACACACCAAAGTACGTCACTTCCAGTGAGACTAAACCTCTCAGGTGGTCTTTGGAGCAGGGACAAGTTGTAAAGCTTTCTGCTGGATGCTGATGTTTGACCAACAGTGGCCATGCAGCGAGGAGGATGCACCAATGAGTCGAGAGGAAAAGTGATCATTCAGTGGTTGCCGTGGTTTCTGGAGCTTATTATTTAAGAGCGCTTCACAACAGCTATTTTGAACCTTATTGCATTTTAGAATGCAATATGTGACATTTGGATTTAATTAACACCACTGAGTGTCTCCTGTTTCAGGAAGTAGAAGCAAAGAATGTTTAAAATCTTGTAAGGTTTCCTTAAAGCTACAGTGTGTAACTTTTAGCGACATCTAGCGGTCAGACTGCAGACCGCAGCAACATGAACATCTCCCCCCACCGCTTCTCCCCCCCAACAGTACGGTGAGCGTTACGGGACAAAATGTCTTCCACGATGTCTGCATCACCTACCTTCTCAAGTGATGAGGTTTGTTTACGTAGATAATTTAACAGATAGTATTTCATTAGTCTGTGTAGGGTATAGATTTCATGTAGACTTTAGATAATAAATATACCCGTTATTTTTTCTACATCGTTGTGACGTTTTGGTGATCTCGCAATCGCTAGTCTGTTGGCTCTGCGCTGCAGTAGCGCAAAGATGTCTGCCTCCATGGCTGCGAGACCCGCTCCTATGTAATTATAAATAACGAATTCTAAGGCAACGCAAATATTAAGGTTAAGAGGCTGAGCTCGTAGATGATGATAAATAACATAGTTATGTATAATATATTACATCTCTGACTGTATATCCCTGTAATTATTACACACTGTAGCTTTAAGAGGACTAGGACTAACAGATCTGACAGTTTGAAAATTTGGATAATTATAACAAGGTAGACCAGGCATATTAACACCAAGTCAAGGTAGAAATGCTTAAAAATTTCAACAAAGATAACAGAATACTACATTAACCTAAATGTAGATTTAAATAGCAAAGTCTTCAATTAAGCAGATTTTACATTATGTGAAACAAACAGTTTTTTTTTCTTTCTACTACAAAGAGCCCTGGTTACTGTACATGACAGCAATCAACTGAAAAAAAGCATTTTTCTGTCATTTCTGTTAAAGGAGTTATCAACCGGAAATCTGACTTTTTCATGTTAAAATGCGGGTGTTGGACTTCAATTAAAACCTGTTGGAAAATCCAGATTGTGAAAGATGCTTGTTTTTTTTTGTTGATTTTTTTCTGTGAGCCTCCAAAAAGTGCAATTTTAGTCCTCCTTCTTTATTTACATCAATACTGGAAGGGTGCTAACATTATTCCACCTTGCTATTACCACCCTCCTCTCTTTTCCACCAAAAAGGCAATTCCAACAATCAAGCAGATAATTCCAACCTGTAGGTAGGTAAGTGTTACTGCTTGTGCAGGAGACTGCTAAAAGTGCTAAATAAATTGTGGCAAACTGCTGACCCTATCGATATGAACGTGCAAACACACAAGTCAAGTTCTAATACATATGCTCAAGAGAAAAATAAAGGGAAAATGAAAGATTAATATTTTATCTTTTTTCTCCCAAAAAAAGATTAAATATTAATCTAGAAGAAATATATTCAACTTAACCAACAACTTGTTGAAACTGTGGAGCCTTTAAATATCTTGGTACCGTCCTTGACAGTCACCTGAGCTTTTCTGCTATCACAGATTATATTTTTAAGAAATATTCACTGAGACTACATCTTCTTAGAAGATTAAAATGTGTCAGTCTAAATATTTTAGAGCATGTGCATTCTGTTCATATTGAGAGTGTTTTGACCTTTCACCTATGTGTACTCACTTGAGTTCCAACTACAAGATGAAGTTAAATAAGGATGTGAAAATGGCTGTAAAATTGTAGGGAAACCCAAGAAGTGTCTCACCCACATCTATGATGACAGGACATAGAGGAAGACTCAGATTATTGTAGCAAACATTTCTTACTCTTTGTCCTGTCAGTTTGGCTTCTGAGGTCTGGGATGTGCTACATGGTTCCACTGACCAAATGTTCCCTAAAAAGATCCTTTGTCCCTAACGCCATCACTGTCTTGAATTCAAGAAATAAAGTATTCATTCATATGACCTGAGCTGCTCTAGTTTCATATATTTTATTGGACCGCTTTTTATCTGTATTGATGTTTTTTTTCTTTTTATTGTTCGTTTCTTTTGTCAGCATTTGTATTTTAGTACCACCTGTCAGTGGGCCAAAGAAAATTTTCTTATTCTATTCTATTCTATTCTATTCTATTCTATTCTATTCTATTCTATTCTATTTTGTTCTATTATATTCTATTCTAAATACTTGATATTCATTTAAGAGGTACTGTACTGTACTTGGAAGAAACTTTTTACCAACTATACTAGGATGACAACAAAAACAGAAAAAAGAAGCATCCCTGTCCTGTGCTTTCTCGTATCTGAAGTGGAATAAACTGAGATCTATTTGAAACAGCTAGGATGTCTTGTTTGCCGGGGAGGAAAGGTCATATAAGCGCAGCACCCTAATGTGTCTTCAGGACAGACTGTTCTTACCCTTGGGTGCAGTTGGCATGGCATGGATGGCATTCGTTGTTTACTTCCGCATATTTGAAGATAAAGCTATTGGCACCTTGCAGGCCATCAGGGCACTTTTCCACGCAGTTTGGACCGTCCTTGAAATGAAGGCATTTCACACAATGTTCTGGGCCCTGTGGGTAACATTGAAAAAGGGAAAACATTTGTCTTTTAGATGCTTATTTTTGAAAACAATCATCTTTGTAAGAGTTCAAGCAATACACTTTCCTGCACAGACCTGGCAGTAATTTCCCAGTAAAAAACAATTGGTTTTCTATTTGGCTGTTTTGAGGTTTGTAGCTGGAGGCAGCCGTTAAAACCACTTCCAATATTATTGAACTGAATTTTCTGGAACGGATGGTTGTATATAAAGAAAACGTATGCTGGTAAACCTAATGAAACAAATTCAACCGAAAAGGAAAGGTATGCTCACATTTCTTGTTATAAATCTTCCAAATTTTTTTTGTTTGTTTTTTGCTTTTTTGTTTGCAGGTTACCTACAATAACAATAACACGTGTATTGCATAAGATTAATTTGTGAATTCTAAAAAAAAAAATAAATATTCACATTTGCTTAAAGTTTTTGTTTTGTTTGTTTTTTACTGTCACAGTGTAAAAGTTTATACATAGGTTGAGTACAGGTTTTATCTATGGTAGGTCATAGGTTAAGATTTAACTGTAGAAATCTGTCTATACTTTGAGAAAAATTATGCTACATCTGGCAACAAACCCCTTTAAACCTTTAACTGTGCATTTAAACAACTTACTACACAAAACATAGAAAAAACCCATTCTAAGAAGAAGTACAGATTTATTAAATGGTATATTTTATACCATAATAGTTTATCTTTCTCAACGCAAACAGCTGAAAGCTTTTTTTTTTTAGGTTGTAGCTTCTTTGTCAAATATTATTTAATTTTGCAAAAAGGGAGTAACCCAGGCTTAACAGATGAACCAAGTTCTGGTCCCTATTATATTTCAACCCTTTTTTCCTTGCTGTGGGTAATAGTTTTGCCTTTTTTGGCAGATTTTAGAGTGCATAACATTAAATCAATAATGTCCAATGGTATAGTTGGAAAAAAAGTCTCAAAGTAGCTAGGGCTGCAACAACGAATCGATAAAATCGATAAAAATCGACTTTTAAAAGCGTTGGCAACGAATTTCATCATCGATTAGTTGTGTCGCGCGATTATTGCGTCATCCGCTGCGCCGTCATCACTGCCTCTTGACTGAAAGAGGAAGGAAAAAAAATACGGCAGAGCGAGTCAGCGCCGCAGGAGCAGTGTTGCCAACTCCGCGACTTTTCAGACCCCTCCAGCGACTATTTTTCAAAAAAGCGACTAGCGACAAATCTGGCGACTTTTTTCGGTGTCACTGGTGGCTTTTGGAGACTCTTACGTGAAAGCATGTATCGTTCCTACTCTGCCGTGGGGCGCCTCCCCCACCCCAACCGCGTTTTCCCGCAGGAGTCCCTCTCAGTCAGAGCCTCAGCGTCCAGACTGCAAATGAAGCGCGCATGCACCGGGATTGACGGCGCAAATTGATCACAATAATTAAAATAGCCTGCGCTTTGTAAAGTGAAAAAAGTGATAACATGCAACTTTTTTCAAAAGAAATTAACATGGCACGGAACCACCATGTTTGTTTGGTTTTAAAGTGGGGAAACGTAACGTTAGTTTCTCAGGTAGCTCATCTGATGCTTTCCTTACCGTGTTAGTAGGTTACAGACAGTGATAAGGTTGGCTACTTATTTTACTTTAAATTTCATTTGAATTAGCTTAAGCAGCGTTTACATTTACTTTATAAATAAATTAACTTGCAAATTATGAGGGCAAGACTTTTAAAGTTTAAATCTGGCAAAGATAAAGTAAAGATGATCCTGCAATTTATAGAAGTAAAGCAGAATAAAATCCAGCAAGATCAGTAATATGTCAATTAATTATATGCCACATTCCCATGTAAATATCTGTCTTTGGAGGATGTGTTTTTTAGCACCCCTAGTTCTCTCATTTTTATTCCAAATACAATTTATAATTTGAATCACAGGGCTATTTTTATCTCTATGGTTCAGTATTTTCTCAAGTAGCAACTTTAACTGCTGTACTTTCCTGTCTTAAAAGGCAGAACTCTTCTAGTCTAAAAAAAACTCATTTGTTGAAATGGGGGGGCCTATTGTTTGAACCCCTTAGGGGCTTTTAAAAACAAAAATGTCTTTTTTTGCGCTTTATGAAACAAAGTACCCTATATTTTGTGGATGTACATCTACATTTCTCATGTAAGTTTGCGTAGTTTTAACACAAACATTTATTTTTCATATTGCACCAGTACAGTTAATGAGCAACCTGTACTTGTGTGCTTGTTTGTTCTGTCTATAATGTTTATTTTGGAATAAAGAGGTTAATATAAAAAATATTTTTTGATTCATCGATTAATCGAAAAAATAATCGTCCGATTCATCGATTTTTAAAATAATCGTTAGTTGCAGCCCTAAAAGTAGCACAAATTGAAAAAGCAAGGTGTGTTGTACACCTATGTACTTAAATGAACTTCTCTATTATATTGTGTGTGGCTAACTCTAATGATCCCTTAAAATGAACCTGTAGACCTAACTAATGAGAGCTGATAAGGCTTCAGATTTCAAACAGAATTTTGAGAATCAGAGTCATTGTAGTAAATAAGTTGTTGTGATATAATTAAATCTTTATACTGCTACATCCCCATTACTTAAAATCAGAAATTTCAAAATCTAATTGCTGTATTGTAACCTTGCGAGATGAATTGTGAATTCACAAACTCCCAAAAATACAACTTGCCAGAGCGAGAAGAAGCTTTGGCCTTGATACATAAATGTTTCCGGACCAATGAAATGCAGACATGTATGACATCGACGTATCAAAGAGAGGCGAAACAAAACAAATGTGGCTGCACCAGTTGCAGCTGGAATACCCTCTACTTCTTGTCTAGAAAAGGATGTGATTTTTGCCTTTGTGGATGTGAAGATGTTTGTGCGCTTCCCCAAACTTGATTTGATAAGAGTTTGATTAATCAATGAACTCTGCCAGTTGTGAAACAATTCAAACTGCTACTCCTGCTGTCATTGGCTAAAAGGTCTACATGGGAAGCAGGTACTCAATCAGCTCAAAGAGTTGTACTTATTGTCCTTCCCTTTTGCAAACACTTACTATAGGAGGATTTCCAGATTGATATGTGTATCATAATTTGAATTCTACACAATATTAATGTGGCTTATGTCAGGTTACCCTACTTAAGGGTTCATAGCAATTACTTTCTTTATATATTATGATATTACAAGTTTAAATTAAATTTTTATTTGAATTTCATGCAAAAGACGAGGACAATAAACAACATATTTATGAAATAGAATGTTTTTTTCAATTTGTGTGCGCTACTAACAACTGTTTTTCACACATTCTCAGTCAAAGGGTATCTGTATGATTCAATTGAATTGTCTCTGAAAAATGTCTTGAGATGACGTGTTGTGAATACATTATATACATTATATAAATAAACTGAATTGAAGTTCAGTCTAAAATTGGAATGGGGCCTTCTAACTAGGGGTGTAAATAATAATCGTTTTGTATCGATGCATCGATCCAAAAGCCGACGATCCGATGCATCGACACGTCCGCAAGATAATCGATTCATGTTTTTTTTTTTCCTCCGGTCTATTTTTATCCATTTGCTCCTGGGCGTAATTCTCCGTCCCGTGCTGCGGTGGCACTAAACATATTTTGCCCTCCTACCTCGCTTCCTGGTTATACACTTACAGCAGTGTGTTGCAGCAAGCTTGACACAAACATTTTTAAATTATGCTCAATATTGAAGCGTGGTCTGTGCTACACGCTGTGGGTCTAGATACGGCCGAGGCGGCGAGGAAGTGGGGGCGAGTTTAGCCGACGACGGAGGGACATGAGGGCCAAAAAGAGCGGAGATCCAGGCTGAAAAAGTGTCCCAGTGTTCTCGCGCACCTCGCTCTTCTAGCGGGTCAAACTTCACGAGTTGTTTTCCAGAATTTCGGTCATAAAAAACAAAACAAGCTGGCCTCCTGTCTGCGGCACTGTTTGCGGTCAGCTACAATTTGGGAGAGGTGCAGCGGAGCGTCTGTGGAGGGGGAGGGGACGTCTGGAGCCGAGGTATTGAATTGCACTCATTGCATTGATTATGTGCAGTATTTTTGCAGTATTTTTTGATGCAACTTTTCTACTTCTGTTATTTGCTGTTGTTTCTAAAAAAAATTGCAAAACGATATTACAGCTTTCATTGATTTATTTCAAACTTGAAACTTTGTTTAGCCTGTAAGGTGTAAAAAAAAAAAAAATTATCGATTAATCGAATTGAATCGAATCGTGGTGTATTCTTGAGTATCGAAAATAATCGAGTTGTTGGGTCAGAAAATCGATACTGAATCGAATCGACATGTTAGGTGTGATTTACACCCCTACTTCTAACACTGATCTGCATTAACTGAATACCTTTTAGAATAGAAAATAGCATAGAAAATCCATTTATTGTCCCACAACGGGGAAATTCTGGAATTTTTTTGTTTTATGATTAAGGATTATTTCTTATGGCAAAGGGAATTTTTATAGTCCACCAAATGTACTATACAGCAAGTAGAGTAAAATCATACATTTTTGTCTTGTTTTATCTGAGAGCTTTGTTCTAAATATTTGCCATGTACGGAATAGGACCATGGCAAACTTGAACATGGATTTATTACAGACTTTTTTTTTTCACGAATAGCTTTGTACTTGCCACTCTACTTCAAGGGATATCTTTAACCAAAAGTTTTTGTTATCCCTTCTTATCCCTGATCTATCTGGTGTGTGCTGTGCCCTTCACATTGTTTTAATAGAAAGCCCCCAATAGAAAATCACATCTAGTCTGTGATCAAGGGACACACATTTGGTCAAAGACAAAAGGCTCTTAATTGATTTTAAGTAAATTGATTACTTTCAGCTTATCACATGTTAAAACACCATTTTTTCTTTTAATGCAATTTAAGATATAAGATATACTTTTGTTGTTAGATGATAACATGGAATTTTTAATTAATAAACTATGGAAATTATCAAATACAATGTAAAGTTTTGCCACTGTTAGTTCTAGTTATGCTCAATGAAGAATTTTGTTAAAAAAACAATTTTAGGTTGCAATGTTTGCTAGCTATACATGCAGATCAGACTTTATGTTCCTCAACTATTTGCATCTTTATGGGGAAAACAGCTTGAGAGTGAGGTAGATATAACTAAAACAAATAATGTGAAAGTGGTGTTGTGGGTGAAGGAAAGTATAAAATAAAAATAGGTAGTGCACACTAATAAGTGAAGGGAATAGGAGAGGGTGGACAAGGATGTATTACAACCAAGTGGAGGAGAAAGACAGTCAGAGAAGTCTAATAAGAAAGAGAGAAAATGAGAAGGAAAAAATTGAGAAAACAGGCGAAACCGTAAAGCAGCAAGAGTAGAGCAGGCAGATAATAACCATTGCTCACAGCACACACAATGACCATAACAATTCGACTAGAATAGGATTTATGGAGCTAATATAGGCGCGGGAGGGGATAAGAGAGGAAAGGAAGATCAGCGACAAGCTTTCTCAGACAGGCCTCGTAACATCAGCAAGGCTTAAAAAATGTCTTCTGACAAAAAGAAAAGAACACACACAGATATGACCAGGGATGGGAATCCAAAGAGCAACCATGCCTTTAAAAAAAACGAACTTTTCACATGAATCAGCGATTTGTACGTTTCTTATAATGCGTACATTAACACCTACTGCATGTGTAAAAAACATGTCATAGAAAGAAACAAAACAACAAAGAAACTTATGGATTACTCTGTCAAAGATGCAATTATGGTGTATGTTACTTGAAAGAAAATAGTATGTATAAATACATGTTCACAAAAAGCATCTGTTCCGATGTGTAAATGAGTTTCTCATAACTGTGTGTTCTTTACATCTTGTACATGCAAAAAAGCACTCTGTTGAAATTCAAGTTGAAAGTGTTACTGTTTCAGCTTTTAGATTCAGCCTTGCATTTTGAAGCATGTCATCATTGTCCAGAGAGATGGAGAGAGAGAGAGAGAATGAGATGAAAAGAGAGATAGTGTGTACAAGTCGGCAATAGCCCTGTCACAACAGTAGGGCAAATTATGTGACAAAGACAGCAAACATTGTTTCGTCCGGCAGGATGTTTGAACAACCAAAGCATCCATGTTGGAACATCATTTTTTTCTGAGCATCCAAAATTGTGTACCTCACACAATGTTTCAATTTGGATGTTTATATGGTACATCTTTCTTTTTGTTCATTCTGTACCGGTCTGTTGTGGTGAAGAGAGAGCTGAGCCAAAAAAGTAAAGCTCTCGATTTACCGGTCGATCTACGATCTTCCTACTCTTCTCTATGGTCAGGAGCTCTGGGTCATGACCGAAAAAACGAGATCCCGGATACAAGCGGCTGATATGAGTTTTCTCCGTAGTGTGTCTGGGCTCTCCCTTAGAGATAGAGTGAGGAGCTCAGTCATCCGGGGAGGACTCAGAGTAGAGCCGCTGCTCCACTACTGTATATCGAGAGGAGCCAGTTGAGGTGGCTCGGGTATCTGGTTAGGATGCCTCATGGATGTCTACCTGGTGAGGTTTTCCGGGCATGTCCCACCTGGATGAGGCCCAGGGGGAGACCCAGGAAACGCAGGAGGGACTGTGTTTCTCAGCTGGTCTGAGAGCGCCTTGGGGTTCCCCCGGAGGAGCTGGCCCAAGTGGCTGGGGAGAGGGACGTCTGGGCCTCCCTACTGAAGCTGCCACCCCCATGACTCGACCCCAGATAAGTGGAAGAAAATGAATGGACAGATAACTCTTTTTAATAAAAAAATTTTAATAAAAAGATTTTAATAAAAAAAATGAATAAAAAAAATGTAAAAGACAATAAGAATGCAACGAACCGGTGCTGTTACAACATATCGTAGAAAAAGATCTCACCTTAAGAAAATGGCAGTAAATGTCAATGTAAATGTTGTTGCTGTTATATATATTTATGTAACTTTGTGTGCCGGGGTTAGTATGCTATCATTATGAGATCTGGATCTATAAGTGTCAGTTTTTAGGTTTTGCTTCATAACCAGGTTTTATAAACCTTTAAATAAACCTGTAAATGTTTGCTTTCTGTGTTTTCAACAAAACAAAAAAATTTCCTTTAAAATGGGAAAATTAGAATCAATCGTAATGTAAGCTGGCTGTATAACTGCAGCCTTACAACAATTGAAAAAAAGGAAGCTTTTGTTTCATATAGTATTTATAAATCTGAAATTAATTTCCGATTCACATTCTCATCACATCTTCTATTTCTAAGGTGAAAATAGATAAAAATACTATACAGTATTAGCGTTTACCTATCAGATAAACATTTTTTTTTTTTTTTACTTGTGAAAAGAGCAGCCATGTAACAAATGATTACTGTCTTATTATTGATTAGGGCAAGCTTACCGGGCCGTGGCAGGTTAAGGAGTCGTCGTCTGCACGTTCGCACTGGGCATCACACTCAACACACATTGAACCATTGGCATACTCTCGAATATCTCTGGGAAACAATAAAGCAGAGAGAGAAGTGGAGCAAAATATTATTAAATAATAAATATTTGAGGCAGATATATTGACAAACTGGCAAAAGGACAAAAAAGCTGACATTTAAAAAAAATGGAAACGATAGTTAGCAGATTCCATGTTTATAAAGGATTAAAAATTAATCATTATTCCTGTTCTATTGATTTTATATTGTAAGAAACAATGCTGTGCATCATAATATTCATTTCGAGAGCCTAATTCACAACTGAACATTGTCTGTAAAAAATAATTGTAATCAGTTTTGCTCAAATTAATCCAGAGTGAAACTGACAGGATATGAGAGAGTAGAGAGATTCATAATTCAAGGGGTTGACACAGATGAGAGGTGCAGGATGTGGTGGCATGGGTGAGGTTTTCAAAGTCAATTAAATTAAATTTGTGTTATTTAACTTCTGCAGTCTACTTACAATAGTTAAATAGCAGAGCGAATTCAAAAAGTCATAAAATTTGACCATACTGCCACTGAGTTAGTACTTTACCTTTGTTTTTTTAGAAGAAGGAAATTAAATCGGTGTTCCTGTCTTTTGCTCACGGATGAAAGAAATGCAAGAGAAGGAAAAAGTTTGTCTTCCATTGGGAACAAAATAAAATCTATGTAATTCATGACTCCCTCTGCCCTCATAAAACCTTCAGAGAGACAAGGACGGTAAAACACATTTTCTGTATGCTTGTTGGTTGAACTAATAAAGGCTACGGTGAAGCTTCATTTTATTATCAGTGCTTAGAGGACTTTTCGGATATGCAAGATGCTCCCATGTGTTCTGTTATGTGTCTGTTTCTCACACAAATTGACATAAACAGCAGGGACATTTCTTCATTTTCCTTCATGTTCATCCAATTTGTTCTAAAGTGGAAGGACGGTGTGGTGGGAATCTTAAAGAAAAATCTGAACATTTTTAGATTATAGGGTGGAGAATCCCACATGCTGTGTAATTCTTTACCTTTGTTATCAAAAATCATTGCTTCAGTGTATATATCCCTGCTATTTTACAATAACAAGTTTGTACAGTTTTGTTTGCTTGATTTTTTGCATCGAGTTAGATTCGACTGAGCGCTGCTGAACAGTTTTTCATTGTTGTTTTTTATTCATATTGAGATTAAGTGAATTCGAACTGTCAATTACTCATCATCTATGAAATACAAGACAAAGTAAACAAATCAGGAGCACTCCTGAAGTGAGATAATAATACAAAATGTAAAAAAATTAGTAAACAAAAAAGATAAGACAACGATGAAGCATTTAAGGTCAGTCTGGGGGAATAATTGGCGGTGACACAGACTCTTAGACTGGTGCAGATGTGTAGGCAGACAGGTAGGCAGGGCGTGGCCCCGTGCGCAAGCAGTGACTGTGACACGCAGTGACACGCCTAGCCCTCCTGCCCTAACAGCATCTCAAGGTCCTGGCTCATCTCCAAAGTGGCCAAAAAAAATTGTGATCAAGTGGCAAATCTGAAACTATAAGCAGCTTTCATGTCATCCCCTGTTAACAAAGAAAAGTCTGCAAAATACCTAAAAATGTCATTATAAACCTCCTTGGGGTGCATGTTTTCCCACTTTTAAAGTAGAAAAGGATAACATCAAGAGAATCCTATTGTTATGAGACTCTGCAGGGGTTCCTTTTGTTCTCAATCCTTTTTAAATTGTTCTCAACTTTCTCTAAAACAATGTAATAAAAGCAGGCAAATTGAAATAAAACTTTAAAACCAAGATACATTACTTTAATTTCTCCTTGCAAACTTTTGGGTCAGCTGATTATGACTTACAGCTAATGAAAACCCCAAATTACTTATTTAGAAACTAATTAAGACCAACAGCATTATTAAGTTTGACAGGTGAGAGAACACAGCTGGAGATGATCTCAGTAGTTATCCTACAAGAAAAGGTGCTGTAGCTGTCTGCATGGTACAAAGAAGACCCTGGTCTGAATACCACAAAGACAAAGAAGATCATCCTGGACTGTCATCAAAACAGAACAACACTGTTTACAATTCCTTAGATTACTCAAGAAGGAGAAAATTAACTAATAGCTGGGGATAAGCTTCTACCCATCCTAAAGTTGTGATCATTCCTATGCACTATGTCTCGTGGTTTACCAACTGGAGCAGACTGAAGGAGGCTCCAGAAGTGGTTAAGTCACAAAGGAGATTACAGGCTGTCTCCCTCAATCTCCGAATGCCATTTACACTTCTCGCTGCCTCAGCAAAGCAAAGTGCATCATCAAAGACAGCTCTCATCTTTCCTAGCACTTTTTTGACCAGTTGCCCTTGATCAGATTTGATTAGGTCAATTAGAAGCAGACCAAATAAACTCAAGGAAAGCTTTTTCCTCACACTTACATGTTAGCAAGAATCTTACATGGACAATAAAACAGTGGGTATTATTGTGGTATGATATGCAACATCTTTCTTTTCTTTTGCTGTGCAGACAACTTGCAATGTAAGTATTAGTATGATATTTTTGTGTTTGTATTTAATGTTTTTGCAGTATATGTATTTTTTTTTTACCTTATTTCAAATGATCAATGTAGCACTCCGAGTTTATACTTTCAACAAGGCTCATTGTTGAATGATGATGATAAAGGATTGCTATTTCTATTTTGTTTCTATATACAGAAATTGTAGCATATGTTCTTGATTCACTTCTGCTTTAGCAACATACATTTTGAATCTACCTGAAACTCTACCCAAAATGGAGTTTAACTCACATTCAAATGAAATTTATGGCTATTTATGGAGTTTGAGAACAAATTTATACCACATAATTTAATTCTATTTAACATTGAAATTAAACAAAGAATATGCAAAGAGGCTTTTGGGGCTTATCCTTTTTTTTGGGAGGGGTTGATGACTGTCAACTTAGCAGCCACCCCCGTAGTTGTCAGAATAAGAAAAATTTGTGTAACAAAGGTTTTAGAAACTATTTTAGGCTTTTGGATAAGTTTAACTTTTTGAATGGCAGTATATAAATAAATTAAACAGAAAAATACCATTTAATTTTTAATGTTCTGCAGTCTCAGACTGGGAAAAAAAGTCTTTGTACCTTCTTTTTATTGAACACCTTTCCTCGTCAAAAGCAAAGAAGGCACAAACCTTAATGTTTTTAAACTGGCCAGATGCGTTCATGTGGAGTAAGGAAAATTCTGTTTTAGGATTATCTAACAAAGCACAGCCCTATTTCTCATAAACTGTTGCAATAGGTAAGCTTTGAAGAGAAAGCCTCTGTTGTCACATTCAATGTCATTAGAGTTATTTTTAAGACAGAAGATGTGAGAGATCAGGCTCATGGAATATTAAATGTGTTTTTTTAGACATTTACCAGATGATGTTTCACCGGCCCACATAACATATTTTTGTACAAAATGTTTTATTGTTTTCTAAACCCTAATAGATAGAAATAAGATTTAATAAAATAGAAATTAGCCAGTTTTTCTATCCTAGTGTTAAATGTTAATATAATGAGACCTTTATTGAGTGATAATACATTTGAAGATGTGATCTGGATATAAATAAGTAGATAGCAAAGTTTATTCTTTTGGCTTGTCTTATAATATTACAATATTATAGATACATTACTTTTTTTTGTTAGACAATACACATTTTAATCCAATTCTCATGTTTAGTTGTTTCCTTTACTAAATCTTAATAAAATGAAGAAATAAAAAACAAGTCATTTTTTTTCTTTTTTTAGTGGAGGGATGCATCTTTGATAGTATGCCACTGCTGAAGTGAATTTGATTTGCCTTTGGCATTTTCAGGAGTGTCTTATTTTCCTTTACAGTTCCAGCTGCAGGGTTTCCTCCCCCTCTCTCGTCCATCACTTCAATTGCTGATATTCAGTCACCATAGAGCGTTGACTGACATGTTGTCATGCTGCAGCTGTAAAAATTCTAAAATCTGTCTCTGATCATGCACGTTTCTGATTCGAGGCTGGGAGGAAGCTTCAACATTAACATTTAACAATGTTTTATTACTGTATACACACCCTCCCAAATAAAGTATTTAGAACATTAGTTAGGGCGTAAAAATCAGAGCTGACAGGACTTACTATGGTTTGATTTTGTGTGATTATTTTTTGGTATAGCTAATAATGACTTCCAAAAGATTTGCATATTACAGATTTGACTACTGAGACAGTAGGAAAGAAACACAAGCAGGAAAAAAAAGAAGCATTTAATGTTTAAAATAATATAGGAAACTATCTAAAAAATATTAAACAATTTATTTAACAATTTTCTAGGAAAAAAAAAAGAGTTAAGACTAAAATATATATTATAAATGACTATAATAGAAAATCCAGCAAAAGCTTGAAATAGTGTTAAATTTTGCGATAGTGACATCAGTTACAATAAATCCACAAAGCCATTACTCCTATCTTCCTCATTTATCATACTGCTTCCAGCTCTCTCTTTGACCTTTGGTGTCTTGAAGACTATTATTTGTAGGAGGTCTAAGTATCTACTCCTGTAAGACTCAACTCAGAATGCTGCATATATTATTGCCATGCAAGTTTGACTTCATGACACCTAAAATAAAGAAGTAAACAGATATTGCATTCCAAGCAGTCCTCTATGACATAAATATTGCACACACAGAATTTGGGATGATGGTATTACAATATTTTCTACTGCTCTGTAATGAATCAAAAAGTATTTTACATGAATACAGAATACCCCGCACCCCACCACCCCACCACCCACACACACACACACACACACACACACACACACACACACCCACCCACCCCACCCCCATGATAAATACTGTGTCATTTCCCATATGCAGTGCTCTTACTGTATAATGGAGTTCAATATAGCTGTTATTTGCCCATCATAGCAATTTTTACTGGGCCCCACATCATGTAATATATCAATAATATAAGGGGCCATGTAATGTTTACATAACAAAAACATTGTTTTTGTGGCAATTATCTGGAAAGCACATGATCAAGTTTACGTTGAATTGTCCCATTAGAAAATTGTGAGGATATTTATAAATTATTTTACACTTTTCATCAGAATTCTGAAAACATCAATAATTCTGGGTTCCAAAAATTTATTGTAAATTTGTTCTTTTGTTTGTTTTTTAACTTAAAATTTCAGAGGAAAAAGCAGATAACTATTTTTTAGACCATTTAAACATACTATCTATGCATCAGAATTTTTATTTATTTACATTCCTTACCCTTCATAAAGGTTGCAGGAATCCACACAGATGCGTCCCCGGCTAAAGTATCGGCAGGAAAGGCACTGGTCAGGGCCAGGACCCCAACACCCAGCATTGGAACACAATGGGTCGCACACCATGTGCTCCTTGGCTGCTCAGGACAAACAAAAAACATTTGCAATTATGTCTTTCTAACTGAATGACTCAACAATAGAGTAGTTGAAGAAAATATGCAACAATAACTTTTTACAAATATCCAAACACACCCATCACTTAATAAGGAGACATGGGGCTACAGATCCTGAAGCACAATATATTTAAAGTATATTTGTATTTAATGGTTCCACCTCGACATGACAGCTGTTAATTTGTGTGGGCTTATAAAAACTATTTTTCATAGCAACAGATTTCTTAAGCAAATATTGTGATAATACAGTTAGGCAGTTGGGTGGGTGTCTAAGGGATTAAATCATTTCTCTTCCAGAAACAACAAAGTGTCACGCAATATACAACAAGCCATTTGGCTAAATATTCCTTCAGAGAGAAGTCGTTTAAAACACTGTAGTGTTCCAAACAGTGTTGGAACATTTCAGTGTACACTGCTCCTTGTGGGGCTGACTACATGGACGTAAAGGGAATTGCTGTTTTAGGGTCAGGGGTTACATTTAAGACGAAGGTGGGAATTCAGTTTAGGTTGGGGTCAGGGTTAAGTATGAACCCATTATGGTTAGGTTTGGGGTAAGGGTCAGGGTTAGGCCAATGGAAAGGCTCAGCAAAGCTTGAGACAAGTTGGTGTGTGTGTGTGGGGGGGTGAACTTGCTGCATAGTGAGCAAATTTTTGGCACATTTTACTCAGGTTCTAGAAGGGATGTGTGCTTTTTCAATATTTAAATGCTGAGCAAAGAATGATAAACAACAGGTAAGACACAGAAAGAAATTGTTGATTCCACAAGACTTGTAATTTAAGCAAACAGCCAAAAAGAAGAAGAAAAACACTGTTAGGTGTTGATTTTTAGGGACTACATACCAACCAGAGTATGTAATTTCCTCAGTTTTATTGAATTGTCTTGTTTCTTTGTCTCATGCTTCCTCAAAATAGTATATCCTATAAAGCTTGTGAGACCTTATTAAACAACCACTGCCTAAATATTTTTGTAACACTGTTACAGCACAACCAATAAAATGAGCAATGTGAGCATCACAGCTTTGAGTGAGCAGTGGTTTCCTTTCTAAAAACGTATAACCAGAGGAAGAAAAAAAAAGCTTATTAAAATAAAAAACAACAACACTTGTTTAAAAGGAATGACAAAACAAAGCAGATTAATGTAAGCCCCATTTGCTTAAGAGTCAACATGTGACCGTCATTCTTAAAGTAAAGATGTAGTTACAATCAAATGATGACTCCATTAGAATTTTTCAGTGTCCTGATTAGACCCCAGCAATTGACTCAGGGTTGTATTTCATATATTGCTAAAGGGACCTATTTTACTTCCCTTTAAATATCAAAGATTGGTTTATGGGTAATGCAAAACATGAAAAGTAAAAAATAAAAATAGAATGGTCAGATAATAGGATTTAGAAGAGTCTCAATAAAAAAAAATACATTGAAGTGATCCACACATGCACAGGACAAGATCCACATACATGTACAGTATGCAGAGGATAAATATTATTGTGAAGATAAATATTCAAACGGTACACAAAATGTACACATTCACAACACAAGATCCTCATTTAAAAACTAGCAGTGGTCTTTGAACTTACTGCAGGGATGAGTGAATTTTTGAGAATCACCTGACATGATTTGATGTTCAAATGCTTTTTTTTAACAAGCTTTAAAAATCTAGCTTGAGTTGTTTTAAGGATTTTGAAGATAATGTGTCTTTATATTAAGATTATATTGATTACACAACAGGTCCACATACAAAAACATTAACATAATGAATAAATGAGAAAAAGTTTGCAGTGGAAACTACCTTTTTCAACCTTTAAACAAAAATCTGTTTTAATTTAGCCCTTAAATGGATTGTTAAATCATTCATTTTTTGTCCTCCTCACAGACTTTCCAGAGTTGACCTCTACCCCACTCTGCAGTTTGCTTGGCATTTAACTCCCTGGTAAGGGGAGTTAGAATGCCCTTAATGCCCAACGCCTCTGCCCAGCTCTGGTGATATCTGACAAGCATCTAGTTCAGATCTACCGCTATCCTCTTCCAAAGCCCCAGTAGAGAGTACCCAGAGCAAGACAGAGTTCATGGAACGTCCTCCATTCTGGAGCTAAGAGAGCTAACAGCAGGAGATGCAGCAAGTTCCTACTCTTCTGGTGATTGGCTTATAACAAAATTATTACCCATGTGGTGTTCGTTCTTGTGACTGGCTGAAACAATCGAGTTATCTAATTGGTTGCAATTCATAGCTTGTTAAAAAAATTATTTTGTGTATTGGGTCGCATCAGGTGAATGTCAAAAACTCACATACAAATGCAGTGAAGTTCAGAGACATACGGTAGTTAATAAAACAAGATATAATTGTGTTTACATTACAAATACTTTGGTAAAACTTGTATTGTGTATGCAGACATCCTATAAATCATTATATGCACATGTGGATCTTGTCCTGTGGGAATGTATCCTGTGCATGTAACATTAAGAATCCAGTAGCTAAATAACTCAGTGCTGCCTTTATTATATATACATAGATCATGCGGGATGAGGGGCTCACGTGGCTCATAGTATATTATGAGCCACTCATATGTATATAAGCACACATGAGTTATAATTTATTTTAACTATTTACTTTATTTTAACTATATATATTTTCTGTTAAAACAGCATCCTGTATTCTGTTTGGGGCTGAAACAGTTAATCGGATTCATTGTGTTTAATGGATTATTGAAATATTAGTCAACTATTTAGTAATTAATTCAAGTAAGAATTTATTTAGTAGCTTTAGTACTAATCAGCAATTAATTAAAAGATCAATCATTAACTGGTGTATAGAGAATCTAAAACATGCCTTTAGAGTCACCCAATTTGAGCAGCAATTAAACCAAAATAATAAAAGAAAAAAGTATGCAAACATTTTGCATTTAGATAAAAAACAAAAATTTCATCTGTCAATAAGTACTATCCAAAATCCTCAAGTGGAAAATGTTTGGTTTCACCTGGTGTAATATTTTAAATAGTCCTCTTTGGCTATCCGACTATTAATCGAAAAAATAATTGACAGATTTAATGATTTGCAAAATAATCGTTATATGCAGCCCCGATTCAGTTCAGGATTTAGTACATCTCAGCACAATTTAATATTTTTATAAATTATTAAAATCACCTTGCTATTGTTTTATCACTTATTTTAGTATCAAAGGCTGCCATATTGAAAATAGGCAAAATGATAATACTGAATCAGCTACCATAACCAAATTACCTTACCTAAAGCATCCTATATCTGTTCGCTATGAGAGACATAAGTCATTACCTATTGTGCCAGTAGTTTGTGGTTACTAAGAAATTTACAATGTCATAGAAATATATCAAAGCAGTTAGCCCCCATCATCTGGCATTTTTCCACTTTTTACCTGATACAGCAATAATGCTGTTCTTTAATATGGGTATCAATATGCTCTGTTTTGATTTTCTGGAAGCCAAGATGATCATGGTTACATACCATTTCCTAGTGATGTGCTTGCCAAGAATTGAGACAGTTTTATGACATGGATCATCTGTTTCAGGTATGTTGGAAATATGCAGACACGTAAAAATGCTAACAGATGCGCACTGGTGCATCTTTGACCCTCAATCAAACCCTGAATCTAACAAAGTGGAGCCCTCAAGCACAACCAGCAAAGATGCAGCAAGTGGTTTCTGAGTGTCCTATTCGAACAGGGCAACTACAGAAAGGGTTCCAGAATAACCTTGAAAGACACTTTTCTGCAGCGTTAAACCATCCTGTTATATCCTCTTAACTGCCTGGAAACATCTTCCCATGAGTCTTTTGTTGTTATAAGAATTTGCCTTGTGTAAAATACTTTTAGGACACATGTTTGCTGTTTTAGGTGTGAAGTCTAATGAAATAAGATAATGATCTCACTAGATTCAGTCTTATTTCTTTTAGTGCTTAAACTGTTTCTTAAAGCATATTTTGCATAATTTTAAACGATTGATATCAGACTTTCTTCAAACTTAACTCTTGATGTATGTTAGTGGTTTATTGTCTGATAAGATCAGCTGTATCCACAAGAAGATAAGTACAGATGGATGGATGGATGGATGGATGGATGGATGGATGGATGGATGGATGGATGGATGGATGGATGGATGGATTTGCATGTATAGGGCCTGCAAAGCCATTGCGCACATTATTTCTGTTGATTTAATCTAACTTTTCTAAACCTGATGTAATGTTTATTTCTTAACAATGACTTTGTAATGACATGGGACGAAGAATCAAGATGTGATGTGCTCTGTAATAAAAGACAGTATGAAGCAACGCAAACAGTGCACTATGAAAATGTCAGATGTAGACAAGTTTGACCCATCTACTCGGACATCATTGAACACAGAGTACATCTGCAGAGATGAGATGTGAAAGTGTGTTATACACAAAAGGCAGGCTTACAGCAGGAGTACAATAGGAGTTCTTAGTAATGGATCTAACAATGCAAAAAAAAATTTTTTTTTTTTTTTTAAAGGGATCACCCATTAAGAAATGTTGTCTGTATTTCAGCTTTTGAAATCCACATACCTATGTATAAAATACTGACCAATTCCTTCACTTTATATCATTAAGTTTACAACAATCCATGTCTTAGCTGAAGATTTCTCCTGCTGTAAACTTAGTAATTGTAGAATATTTGAGCTTTCATACAGTGTAATATATTTACTTGGTTTCCAATATATCTAAAGAGTCATAACCTTAATGGTAATTTGCAGAGAAAGCAAGGTGACCTAGGAAAAATAAATATATTACCATAGTAAGATAGAGTGTTGGTTGCTTGTTTATGAAAGAACTTCACAACATGAGTTGCAGTTTACACCAGTTTGTTATGGAGAAAAGAAACAATAACATTCATATTTTTCTAGAAATTCCAGAATATAAGGGCAGGAATTCTGATTTTTATTGATATATCTAAACAAGTAAACTAAAAGTGATAAAAAAGTACAGGCTGTTAGATCAAATTCATATATGTGTTTGTAGCAAATTGTTTTTTTTTTTCTCTCTTTGGGCTTTAAGGTATTCTTGCACACAATAATACAACTACTTTACAATCTTCTCTTCCCTTTACAAAGAAAGCAAACTTGCAGACTATTTTCTCTGCCATTTTTAGGCTAGTAATTGTAGATGTTACTGAGAACAACTCTTTAGTTCGAGAAGTACGACTGCCTGGAGTGGGTCTGTATACTGTAGCATACATAGAAGACTGCCAAGAGAGTAAAGACATTGAGATTGATAGCAGTTCACTTATCCAGCACTGAATCCCCAAGAATTCCTAAATGGCATAAAATTCTGAGTGAAAACCTTTAGAGAAACAAGGCCAGTATCAGTAAAGGTAGAAAAGGTCCAATTGTAGTTGAGCATGCCACTCAAAAAGACTCATTAAAACTCAAAATCTCTTGAAAACAGATAACCTTTGAATCACTAAAAGAATATTGAAAGTATGTGAAGGACTCTAATTTAGTGCACACTGGATAAGAAGAGTTTTATACAGGACCCCTTCATTAATACAAACGTATAAAACACAACATTTTGAGGGAAAAAAAAACAGTAAATCAGTCATTTCTGTGCATAATACATTTTGCTCAAACCTTTTTTTTTAAGTCTCTTTAAACTGGTTATATGAGCATTCATATAAATATAGTTTTTGGGACCTTTTAAGTAACAGTTTTCATAAATGCAACTAACTGAATAATAGCCAGATTGTCCTTTAACTCTTTACAAAACCCCAAAAAATAAAATCTTACCAATTCATCATTTTCAGGTATTCTAACTTTGCAAAAACATTACATAAGTGTGTCTTATTTGAATTGTATACAATATGAAAACAAAATTACCACAAATCTGTTTAGTAAATGTTTTTTCCAAATAAAAATTACAAACTGCTCCAATACCACCATCTGAATATGTATTGCACCCAGCTGTTTTAAGAGGCCAACAAATGAAATTAAATAAAACCCATCTATTATGCCCTTAAAAAAGCCTTTTTTATTTGACCCTTTATGACTAAAACATTGTTTAATGAGCAGACTGGCACATCAGTATCTGTAAGTCTGTAGCTTATTTTCCTGAATTAACTTCGGGTCAAAAGTTCCTGCACTGTTCGACTGAAGTGATGTCAGGCATGTCCATGTTAAATGGGTCCGACCAATCTAAACCTTATAGTCAAGATGGATTTTGTGGATAATAAGCCGCAACCAGCTCCAGCTCAACGGAGACCAATGGCATTTCTGGGTAAGTAAAACAAGAAAAAAAAAATAAAATGTGAGCGGAAAGTTGTGAGGATGAGTAGAAGTTCTGAGTTTTGGCCACAGTTTTGGCAGTATCATTAGGAAACACCCTAATACCTCTTTAAATTAAGAAATGATGTGGGGGAGTCCTCACATAAGCAGGGTAGCATTGATTTTTGCAAATACTATAGCTTTTTGCTGATGAAGATTCTCAGTCATCCAGGTCATAGTCATTCCGTAAAAGTTTAAAAACAATCCACTGGACTTGGTTTCCAAGATTTGAAGACGTTTTGCTTCCCCTCCAGGAAGACATTTGAATTGTGAAAGCTTCCTGGAGGGGAAGCGAAACGTCTTCAAACCTTGGAAACCAAGGCCAGTGGATTGTTTTTAAACTTTCACGGAATGACTATAGCTTTTGTGATCTGCGAGAATTTTTTTTTGTTATAATACTGATTGTTAACACTTACAGTATTAGTAAGGAAGTGATTGTAGTTTGACTTTGCCAGATGTTTTGCACTTTGCTGAAATTAGGAAAGTCATTGCAAGACAATGCCTTGACTTTTTAACTTCAATTTAATAAAACTACATAGAAATACTTCTGCACAGATGTAACTATAAACTTACCACATTCTTGTGGGCTTCGGTTGTTACGGATAAGAACCTTTTGGTTTCCAGCGCGAAACAATGTTGTCCAGTTGACAGTACTGTAGTAGCAGAGTTGGCTGTTCTCTGCAATGTGGACATTCCCAGCGCTGATCTCTCTCAGGGACTGAAGCTGTAGTGATGAGATGCCGTGTTGTTTTAACACCAGCAGAGAGATCCCACTGAGAGGGCCACATAGGTGGAGGTGAGAGAGACGTGTGGCCAGACAGAAAGAAGAGGAATGCAGGAAAAGAGTGAGAAAAGTTTATGTTGAATACAGAATGAAAAAGACAGAGAGAAGATGGTGAAATATAAAGAAGATAAGTCGGTTAAATTAGAGGAGTTTTGTTGAGAAACACCACAAAACAGAGACATAAGCTGACTTGTTCTATTATTAGCACCTCTGACCAAAAATATAACCCCATAAAATTAATTACACAAATAAATTATTACACAAATTTGTATTTAAAACAAATCTACAGACAAAATCCTTCAATGATGCAGAAAATATTTTTCTCCTGATTCTGCTTTTAAACAGTCATTTGCAGGGAGAGGGTTTTATACAGCACTTAAAATAAATAAATAAATAAAAAACATGCTTTGATCCTAAAGGCAATAATTTCCACAAACAAGGATTTGAAACCAACGGGTTTATACATTTTTTATATATTCTTTGCCTAAAGTAAAATTGTTTGATGTTCATCTATATGGAGTTGTGATACGTCTGTCAGAATGTTTAACAAGCTACTGTATCAAGTGTCTATTAGATAACTTTCTGAAATCCTGTAATCTCTATGCATTACAGAGCAGGGTGGTTTAAAGCTGTGAGGTAAAGAGGGTGTTGCTTAATATTTAGCATAGTTTTTTTATGATAACAATATTGTGTGTTAGTTTATGCGGTTATGTAAATAGTAAATGTCTCGTACTCCCCACTAAAAAACTATTCTGCGAAAATATTAGGACAATAAAGTGTTTTCTAAAGTCTATTATATTCTTCTATTCTATTATTCTGTTCTATTATTCTTTTCTGTTCTGGTATTTATTCTTTTTTCTAGATCTACTTTTATTTTTGAAGCTCTTAGGGCAGACTACAAAAATATTTTGTCAAAGAAAGATTGTATTATTTTAGTCAATGTATTATAGATTGGTATTTTATGAGTAGCACTCAAATGACCAATCACAGGCAACTCACCTGTAGACCCACAGAGAAACTCTGTAGGCGTTATAACGAGGATTAAGTAGCACAAAACATCACTTTATGAGCAGACATTTTTTTACTCAGTAATGATCTTGTTAGCTTGAAATATTAATAGGAAATTATTAATTGCTCTAGTGGCTACTCTCAGTTTTTATTCAAAAACAATATCTCTCAATTATACATAAATTATACTAAATCATACTAAATCTGTCTGTTCATTAGAGCTGTATATCTTCTGGGGTGTAAGTAAATATCTACAACATAAAGCAGTTAAAAAACCTTTCTACCTAAGTCTTGTTTTATTTTTGTTTGTCCCCATATTTAGTTTCCTCAGCTCCACTTATAGTGTAAATGTGACAGGGAAGCAGTGGGGAGTTAGAGCCATCAGACAGACAGAGTATGCAGGGTCAAGCACAGGGCAAAGGTCAGAGGCAGGTTATAATGTGTCCTGCTGTTTTTATCTGCACACAGTGCAGTGCACAGACCCAAACTCTTACACAGATACACGCACACACTTAGTCTGCAGTATATAATCAGCAAAGACTTGCAATATTACCTACCAAATGTCACTATGCATTGTCAAGCACTTTTGCAAAAGCACTGATGAGTAAGTGATAAATAATTATGCTCCATTAGTTGGGTTGAAACTGCCGGAGTCTTTAAATGTTAACACAAAATAATGACCAAAACCTGTTTCAAGCAGTGTTCGTTGTAATAATTCCACATGGCAAAATTAAAATGCAGAGCACTTAAACAGAGAAGAGCATATAACTTCATCCACAAAAGATTTACATAACTGAATCTAAATGTAAAGTACAAGCTACATTAAGTGACATTACTTGATCTAAATGTTAAGTTTATGACAAATTCTGTCTGGCCTGTTTAGAAAAAAGTAAATCAAAAGTTGCACAGATCAGGTTTTTGTCTTCAGAGTATACCATTTTTTTTGTTTTGTTCTGTGTGTGTGTGTGTTACTCAACCAGTAACCACGACATGTGTAGGTTTACCAGAAAATATTGTAATTGACTGTATTAAATGCAGCACTGATATCTAAAAGGACAAGTACAGTAATAAGCCCATTAACTGAGGTAATGTGAACATCAGTTGTGAATTTGACCAATACTGTTTCATTGCGATTAATGTGTGAAAACGGCTGCTTGGTGATACAGTGGGTAGCACTGCTGCCTTGCAGCAAGAAGTTCTGGGTTCGATTCCCGGCCTGGGGTCTGTCTGCATGGAGTTTGCATGTTCTCCCTGAGCATGCGTGGGTTCTCTCCTGGTAATCCGACTTCCTCCCACAGTCCAAAAAAACATGACTGTTCTCCTTAGGTGTGAGTGTGTGCAAGAATGGTTGTTTGTCCCTGTGATGGACTGGCGACCTGTCCAGGGTGTACCCTGCCTCTCACCCATTGACAGCTGGAGATAGGCACCAGCATCCCTCATGACCCCATTTGGGAATAAGTGAGTTAGAAAATGGGTGGATATATATATATATATATATATATAAACTGTAATTAAATGTTTATGAAGACCAGGTTTAATCACAGTACCCTTGACAGCCTGTGGTATAGATATTTTTAATAAGGACAGATAAATAGAAATATCTAAAATTGGAATACATCAAAGGAAAAAAAAGTTCCTTCAATAAATTGTCTGGCATTGGCTAGAGCCAGAAGTTAAAGTGATCTTTATTTGACAATATGCTGACAGGAAATGGGGTTGAGATAAAGGCAGGAGACATAGAGCAAAGGTCTATGGGCTGATATTCAAAGCTTGGATGAGATATTAGGACGGAACTCCTGTGGCACTAGACCTTTTCTATTTTTACAGTGGTGTAAGTAGACACCCAAAGTTGAAAGCAAGTTATGTACCTTATTGCTATTGTTAAGTAAGTATCCTGCCAAATCCTTTTTGTTGGGCCACCTTTCTTTTTGTTCTATAGCTGCACGAGACACCAGAATGTTCCAAGATAGCAGTGGTGGCTGGGAGACCTCTCTTTTTTGTTTTGATGTCACTTTTCTAAGTTGCACAACGGAACATTTGATATGATTATAAATTAAATTGCCTGGAATAATGTACTAAACAACATGCATTTGTAAGATAAATGTGCACTCCAATCACAGTTATGTACCACATATTATGGGTATAATTAGCTACCGTTTGAGTATATTCAATAGAACCTTGATGTAAACATAAATTAAACTTGGAAAAAATAAAATTTTAACTAGATTGTTTGATCATTAGTTACCTGTACAGTGCTCTCCCTCCTATAGTTGCAAGGTTGGAGAAAACACTCAAGTCAGTGATGTTGTCAGGCCAAGACTGAATGTTAAGGTAGCCTAAAAAGGAAGAAAACCACATAGAAACTCATGTTAAGCTGTGTCACAGGCACAGACAAACAAGAAGGACCATAATTAATGTATAGTGCTCATGAAGAAAAACTGTATACATATGACCCAAATGCATAGCATAGGCATGGCACATACAAAGACAATTATAATAGCAATGTGAAATTTACTTGATTGATACAGACAGACAGACAGACAGACAGACAGACAGACAGACAGACAGACAGACAGACAGACAGATAGCACATTCCCTGTCTCTGCTTCTCTTCTGCTAAATCATTTAAAGGATTAAATGAAAAGCTGAAAGGATGGCTGTGGCTCATTTATAATTTTCAATAATGGATTCAGAAATATGAAATATTTAGTAGAAGAACAGTGGATGAGTAAGATCCCCAGGCCAACACCAAAAGACAAATAAAACTGTGGGTTGAGGCAATACAACCAAGGCAAAAACCACAAACCACCACTCTCCTGAATGTAGCCCTGATCTTACAGTCACTAGGGAATGAAATTTATTTATTAATATCTTTCTTGAAATCAAGAAACAACATTACATTAGGGTTATATATTTATTTTATTTGCCTTTGCCTTAATCACCAAGTAGATAGAAGGGAAGTGGTAAACAACAATTACAACCAAACCAATACAAACTGTGCCATAGGATATACAAATATACATATAGAATGTTTTTCAATCTATACAACTATTTGACATCATCATATTACAGTGTGTGATTTCCTCCCACCGGGTGCATAATACTGTCTGTCTAAAATTGTCTTGTTGAAAACAGAGAGCAATAACCTTCAACAGACTCTTTACCAGTTTGCAAACATTGTTTGATCTGTTATCTCAATCCCAGATGAACAGCAGCACCATTGAGATACATATTTGTTAACATTCTTTGATGAGGAAAAGAAAAGAAGTAAAAGACAAACAGCATTCCCGACCACAACAAAAACACACAAGATGCTTATGCATGACAGCAGAGTTTGATGCAATTTTATAAGTCTGTCACAGTGTTGTTTTTGACAGCTATCTTAGATTTAGTCTCAGTTTTTGTCCTCAGGAGGGAAACTATTATTAGTTCAGACAAATTTTAGGCATCACTATCTGCGATAGTTTTAGTCCAGTTTTAGTCGACTGAAACTCAAAAAGGTTGGTAGTTTAAGTCAGTTTTATGTTGCACTGAAAAAGCAGCTAACCTTTACAATTTCAAATAACACCTAGATTCTTTACCAGACTGACAGCTCTGCCTAGATACTACAATTGCTGAAGATAAAATGCTGCAGAAAACTGATTTCTAGAATTCTAATTTTTTTTTTACTAATTAATGCCCTACTTTATAGAAAAAGTCTATCACAAAAGTTGTGAAAATAGCAGATCTAGTTCAACATATCATATTGGTTTATATAGCAGACAGAAAAGCTAACAAAATTCACAATAAAAGAATAGTTTTAGACATACAAGGTTTCAGTCCAAAAGCAAACACTTCCTGATCTACTATGAATTATGCATTACACACAGATCAATAAAATCTTTATTACTCCAAAAAAAACAAAGAACAAAAACATTTTGGCTTTGTTTCTAAGAGTTTACCCCTTGGATACCATGCTCAGGGGTCAAAGACAATTTAAATTCAAAAGGATCTTATATAAAAAAAAATACATAATAGTACATATTTGCCTTATGCCTATAAATATGTTAGCTAACATGTTGAAATATTCAAATAGATAAACAAGAAATATGAGAGGGAAATATCCAAGATCGATAAACCTTTTCATCTGGGTCTTTATATAAAATGAAACAGTATGCAATTAAATATCTTTTTTAAAATATAATTTAGGAATTCCTTTTGGCAGAAATTAAAGGAGGTTCAGCATTACCTCTTGTGAGCTGGAAGAAATAAAATCCTGATAGTTAGACAAAAGGATTTTTTAGGCTTGGCAGAGGATGATCAGCCACACACAATATATTCTGTTAAGTAGCGAGGGCAGGATGAGCCATACTGCTGAGAGCAAACCATCAGTGTGGAGCGTAAAGCACAGAGTCTGAGCTAAGCATGCGCAAAGCCGTATTTCTGCACAAGCACAGCTGGAAGAACAGAGTTTGTGTTAAGCCTGCATTATGCTTTTTGCCTTCCAGCTTACTTTTACCTCTTCTACTCCAGTCATTGTCCATCTACTGTATGGTCATGCAGAATTTGTACCACTGCACACTAGGTGGCTGTGACCAAACAGAATACAGTAGAAAATCTGATACTTATGGGGTGCCACAATGATGCGTTTAAACGACTGACAGACCAACCACCAACGTTTTTATTCAGTCTCATCCAAACAACGAAAACTATACCCAGTCGTCATGTTTTTTTCATCAAAGATCCATGTTTTCAGTAGCTTGTTGGTTCTCTTTATTATCATAAAAAAGGAGCATCAGCGAAATAATTTGTTGACGAAAACAACACTGTCACAAGATAATCTTTCATATATAGTGTGTTAGCAGGGACTGAGCTGCATGACCAGAGACTGGTAAAGAACTCTGAATCCCACATTGCAAAGTATTAACCCATACAAAATGTGACCTGCTCCTGGAAAGGAGGAATTTCTACACCGGCTGGAGATTTCAAATGACTTCATAGAGCTATGAACACCTGTCCAGAGCATAATTTGTTCCCTTTCCACAGCCCCAAAATGCATTGAGGGATGCCTTGATTTCACTGGCAGAATAAATTAATCAATCCTCAAAGGATGATACAACAGAGTTCATTGACTGTACAGTAGCAGCTTTTCACAATGGCCTTTGCCAGCCAAATGGCAGCCCACACCCCTGCAAATCCCAGCAAAATCCCCTCCACAAGTAAATTAATTCTTACGTTGTGGATAGAAGGTGTTTTTCTTTTTTCAAAATATGTGTGTAGAGCTTGCTGTTTGATAATGGTAGTGGTTGAAAGTACTTCATCTACTGTTCTACAGTATAATATGACACCAGGCAGGTATTCAAAAAACATGAATCAAACCACCAGTGACTTCTTCATTAATGATTCCTGATATTCTTAAACATCTTAATTAGATTAAACACCCTGACATTTTAATAACCGCCTTTGAAACTAATTGATAGTTATTTATGGCAAAACTAATAGTTGTGCTACAACAAATTCCTAAATGACTACATACAGTATTTAGTGTTAATGTGTCAAATTATCATTATCCGATGAGAGTGGCAATTACAAGGGAGTAGAGGTTTGCCAAAATCAGCTGGCAAGAGGCAACTAACAAAATATATATTTATATAAACATAAGATTTATCTTTTGAGTTAATTTATGACAGTGTTTTCAGTTGATTGCTTATCTAGTGTTTTCTTAATGTTTTGCTTAACAATGTTATCAAGATAGTTGTGTTGCCATTGCCAGCTGAGCATCTCTCGTGATTTAAAAACCTCTGAAAGAGCTTGATGAAGGGCCATTTTGCTTACTTGCATGCATATTTATTAGTCTAAAAACAGATGCTAGCCTCAGGAATATGCTTACAACCTTAAGGAGTGGTCAACTTGTAGTGTCTAGGTGCAGTAACTACTAAAAGATTGCTTAACTATCGATTTTTCCCTTTTTGTAAAGAAACTGTTGAGTCTCTGTTCTTGTCTGATTGTTCTTTTAGCACCTAGCATTTTTCCATCCTTTGCCTTTTTATTTAGAGATAGGTGAATCATTAAGACTCTTGCTGCTTAAAGTTTATTAAAAACACTGCAAATTGTGAAGTTTTCTTTTAATGCAGTAAATTATTTAGGTCTGTTCATTTTATGTTTGGGGTCTGATTTTCAGTTTGCCTCCAGAGCAGTTGGCATATGATGTCTGACTACAACCATTAATGTTTGACCCATGCCCTATGAGATATAATTCATTGATGACTGTATTGGTAAAACAAAAATGTTCGAAATACTTTTAGATATACATTAAAAACAAGCTGATGCCCACATTAATTATATCATGTGAAGATGATTATCCTAGAATCATAAATGCTATTGAAATGGCATAGTTGTGCTACACTTACACAACTTAAATGTAGTTATATAAAAACAACCCTGATGCTGAAAAAAGAGACTCTAAGCCTAACCATGCTATTTAAGATCAAAAGAGAGAGCTGAATACAAACCTATACAGTAAATAACACACCATTAGGAAGCAGCCTAACATAAGGAAAAGCAGCCATATTATCATTAGGCTATTGTCCACTCAAGCTTCAAGGACAGATGGGCATCATACTGAGATAAATTTATGTCACAAAAAAGCTATACAAATCTTGTAGAAATGATCCCCTGTTATACTTTTTTACTTTACTACAATCTTGAAAGACAAACAGCAATCAATTAATCAAGGAGATTTCTGAAGGCAAAAATTTATTTATACTTTTCCACACCTTCTTCCTAATTCCTCCAGGATTAACATCGGAGTTATGGTAGGATTTAATTATTATATTTGTTTATTTTTCAATGTTGTAGGATTACAATGAATTAAAACAATTCCACTGCAAAAAGAGAAAATAAATAACAAAATGAACAGTGGGATTTTCAACACTCTATGGTCACAACTGTATCATGTAGTCATCTGTAACACAGGGTTTCGTTTACCAATAGTGGTATGATTGTTTTATCTTTACAACAGCTGACAGTCCACCATTATCCACTCCTAACTAAGGTGTCTCGCTGAGTTGTATATCATTGTTTCATTTTTGATTAAAATTCCTATTTTTCTCACATGCATTAATAGTAGACACACAATCTTGTAAACATTAACATTATCTAACAATTTGTAACGTTGTACACTGAGGAAGTGGCTCATGATTTGCTGAAAGCCACATTTTATACACATCAAAATACACAGCAAATTGCCCGTTGGAGGCTCTTAGTAAAGAGGGCCATGAGCTCACAAGTAAAGGTCAAGATGGCTTAAGTTGTGATGATTATAGTTCTAAGTCAAAACCCTTATGAATGTAAGGCTTGATTACTCACTTGTTGTGTTCTTTGAATAGGATCTGACATGGTGAACGGTCTTTAAACATCCAATGAGGCAAGAGTCAAGGGGGGAATGAATAAAGAGTAAAAATATGAGTGTGTGTGAGGATGCAAGCAGCTGGCCTCCTATCCTACTCATTTGAAAACTAAGGCGGTGTTATTGTGACCTAAGGGTCAGAAAACCGGGTTGACTGCTTCTGTCAAATGTCACAGTTTCTTGACAGCTTGGGGAGACAACAAGTTGAGCTGACACAAATGTCTAAGTACATGGCTACAGGTTTATGCCCCATCAACTGCTCTTGTGCCTTCACTCACCAAAAGAGAAGATATATGTTTAAAGTAAATGAAGCTTTAATACCCAGGCAGGAACAACTTTGGCATATTAAGTAAGGAAATAAAAAAATCTTTTTTTTTTTAAATGAATAATTTTCTATGATTTGGATCTCACAGCAAAGTCTAGCCTTTAATTTGAGTAAATTTATTCTAAGAGAAAAACTGTTTTAAAAGAAAAATTATTAGATTTTACAAATAAATCAAAAGCTCTAATATCAAAACCTTGGCCGACCCCTTTCACCAAGCAGCACTTATTCCTCTCCTGTAACATATCACTATCTCCATACACAGACAGGAGTCTTTAAAGGTGCCATATTATGCAAAATACACATTAGAAACATTTTGTAACACTCAGATGTGTCCTGAAGCCAGTGTATGCGATTCATAAATGAAAAATACCCTTTCACCTCTATCATTACCTTTCTAAATCTCTTAGCTAATGTTTGCTCAAAATGGTCAGTTTTAAAAGCAATGTAAAGGGAAATAAGCAGTCCATCAGTCAAGCTACAGCCTTCATCTATTGTATTGTTCTGCTCTCCTAATCGCAATTTTTACGTACTCGGACTGGTTGTCATGGTTGTGGGGGTGTGGGCTTCGGGAGGATGGGGCTTGGAAAGCCAATATAGCTTGTCCAGAGGACAGCTGAGTAAAGAGATTTTTGGTACAGGTTGTACAGAACAAACCACAAAAAACTAATATATATATATATTTTTTTTTTTCAAATGTAGCATAATATAGATCTTTTAACTACTGTATTGTCCAAAATCTGTTTACTTCAAGGATGTCAGTTTGACTACAGGGTCTGTACATTTTCTTTTACAATTTGAAAGTTTTAATTAGTACTTCAGTACTTTGAATTTCACAGTTTTGGCCTGTGTGGTCAAAAACTGTGGACACCACTGCTCTAGATTATCAGGTCTGTGGGATATGTGGGATATTTAGAAGAGAAATAGGTTCGATAAAACAGTGCAGTCTTTCAAATGCATCTTATTTAATGTTAAATCTACTAGGCGTATTATATATTATATATATATATATATATATATATATATATATATATATATATATATATATATATATATATATATACAGGTGCTGGTCATAAAATTAGAATATCATGAAAAAGTAGATTGATTTCAGTAATTCCATTTAAAAAGTGAAACTTGTATATTATATTCATACATTACATACAAACTCATATATTTCAGATGTTTATTTTGTTTAATTTTGATGATTACAAATGACAACAAATGAAAATCTCAAATTCATCATATCAGAAAATTAGAATATTGTGAAAAGGTTCAAAATTGATGGCCCCTGGTGCCACACTCTAATCAGCTAATTAACTCAAACCACCTGCAAAAGCCTTTAAATGGTCTTTCAGTCTAGTTCTATAGGCTGCACAATCATGGGGAAGACTGCTGACTTGACAGTTGTCCAAAAGACGACCATCGACACCTTGCACAAGGAGGGCAAGACACAAAAGGTCATCGCTAAAGAGGCTGGCTGTTCACAGAGCTCAGTGTCCAAGCACATTAATAGAGAGGCGAAGGGAAGGAAAAGATGTGGTCGAAAAAAGTGTGCAAGCAAGAGAGATAACCGCACCCTGGAGAGGATTGTGAAACAAAACCCATTCAAAAATGTGGGGGAGATTCACAAAGAGTGGACTGCAGCTGGAGTGAGTGCTTCAAGAACCACCACACACAGACGTATGAAAGACATGGGTTTCTGCTGTCGCATTCCTTGTGTCAAGCCACTCTTGAACCACAGACAGCGTCAGAAGCGTCTAAACAGAAACAGGACTGGACTGCTGGTGAGTGGTCCAAAGTCATGTTCTCTGATGAAAGTAAATTTTGCATTTCCTTTGGAAATCAAGGTCCCAGAGTCTGGAGGAAAAGAAGAGAGGCACTTCATCCACGTTGCTTGAAGTCCAGTGTAAGTTTCCACAGTCAGTGATGGTTTGGGGTGCCATGTCATCTGCTGGTGTTGGTCCATTGTGTTTTCTGAGGTCCAGGGTCAACGCAGCCACATACCAGGAAGTTTTAGAGCACTTCATGCTTCCTGCAGCTGACCAACTTTTTGGAGATGCAGATTTCATTTTCCAACAGGACTTGGCACCTGCACACAGTGCCAAAGCTACCAGTACCTGGTTGAAGGACCATGGTATCCCTGTTCTTAATTGGCCAGCAAACTCTCCTGACCTTAACCCCATAGAAAATCTATGGGGTATTGTGAAGAAGAAGATGCAATACACCAGACCCAACAATTCAGAAGAGCTAAAAGCCACTATTAGAGCAACCTGGGCTATCATAACACCTGAGCAGTGCCACAGACTGATCGACTCCATGCCACGCCGCATTGCTGCAGTAATACAGGCCAAAGGAGGCCCAACTAAATACTGAGTGCTGTACATGCTCATACTTTTCATGTTCATACTTTTCAGTTGGCCAACATTTCTATAAATCCTTTGTTTTTATTGGTCTTCAGTAATATTCTAATTTTCTGATATGATGAATTTGAGATTTTCATTTGTTGTCATTTGTAATCATCAAAATTAAACAAAATAAACATCTGAAATATATGAGTTTGTATGTAATGTATGAATATAATATACAAGTTTCACTTTTTAAATGGAATTACTGAAATCAATCTACTTTTTCATGATATTCTAATTTTATGACCAGCACCTGTATATATATATATTATCTCAGCCTTCTTCAACCAACACCCATGGCTTCTCTTAAAATCCTGCAAAGTTCAACTTATTCCATACCAATACATATGAAACAGCGCAAAAAAGGAATTTTTTGCTATGCCTCCCAAATGAATAGTTGGTAAATTAAGAGTATCTAATGGTTTGTTACAGAGGCATGATGATCCCTAAATGTCTTACTACAGCGTAGCAAGCTTTCAATATATTTTATTCACCTTAACACCATCCTAACTTTGTCTTGTTGCAAGATGCATATGAACAACAGTCCATCCCAGTGATTCATTGGAAAGGACTTTGAATTTTATCATATAGCTGAGAGAAATCAATTTATTGGAATTCAATAAGTTAGTATTACATTCCCAGAGAATATGATATACTGTATATGTAATGGCCTTTACTTTTTTTTTTTTTTTAGTAAAGGGACTTCTCAGGACTTTTCACTTAAGCCATTCACACATTGATGGTGGCAATGCTGGATCAACACCGACAGAGGAGAAGCTGCCGTACACAGTCACCACCATCAGTAAGCACCATGGGTGAAGTGTTTTGCTCAATGACACAACTACTTAAACTGACAGAACTGGGGTTTGGACTAGCTCTTCAATAACAAAAAAAAAAACTCAAATAACATGAAATTTGAAACATACGAATTAACCAGTGGGAGATTAATGCAATAAAGACTAAAAAGCTTCTTAAACACTTCTTCAAAACAGATGATGATTTATTTGCTCCTTGCTGCAGTTTTGGGGGTTTCTAATTTGCTTACAGTTATTTTCTTTGCTTTTATCCAATAAATTTAATTAGATTCCATTAGAACTTTTTTTTTCTTGTTTGCTACTTTACATGTAATATTTGAGCAAGGCCAAGCCGGATTTTAATATGAGAATACAGAGGAAGACTATATGTTTTAATCGTGGGAACTTTTTTCACTTTTTGCCTTGCTTTCCAGTTTTTATTTTTTCTTGCTGTTGATGATGATATTGTAATCTGTAGTACACATATCAATACAAATATCTGATTATGAAACTATCACACATACTAGGGGACATATGTTGCCTGAATTGCCCTAATTGCTTCAGACTCCTTAAAAAACAGATCTAATATATATATATATATATATATATATATATATATATATATATATATATATATATATATATACGATTTTTAACATAAAAAGATGACATATTTTTTGCTTTCTATAGACAAAGTGCTTGAGAATGTTTTAATTTAGCTTATTTGGAAAACCTCAATTTAAATTTAGAAACTTTACGAAGGCTTTAACAAATCTATTGCCACATATGTGTTTTTATTTCATGAGGAAAGACGATATCACAGATACAGTGTGTAGTGTTCTGCTGGCACTGTTACGTGTCTGGGCTAGAAAAAAATGACAGCAAACACGAAGCTCAAAAGTGCCACAGGAGAGCTGGACAATTACCGATGCACACCGCATGTTCTGGATCTTTTCTTCATAGTGCATGAAGGGAGAGAAGGGACTGAGGGACTCAAGGCTACAGAGCCCCCAAGGGAGAGGCAGGGGAGAGACAGAAGAGATTGAAAGTCTCATATAATATTCATCTTATGCTGCATTGTCTGTCCTTGGGGTGGACTGTCTCAAGAGAAGGGAGTTGGTTGACTTGCGCAAACACACACACAAGAACAACACACAAACACCAGCTAAACTGCAAACATTTTAAAACATGACAGGAATATAAAGGCAAAAATCATAAAGTGTAACGAAGCGGTTACATTAACGGTAAGGAAGAGATGGCTTATGTACAAACCTGTGATTTCCCGAACAGTGCGAAACACATTAAGTTTTTCTGGATCTAATGGTCCAATGTTGTGATAAGCATCCCTGTAAAAGACAACCCAATATTAGGGTGTTAAAAATGACAGAATACAACATATATGTTTTAGAAATCACAAACGAGGCAAATCTATCTCAGATGCGTCTCCATGATTAGTTATTTATTATAAATGGCGCTGTCTTGCCCCTGTGACTTAAGACATACAAGGCAAGTTCCACCTCTAGACCACTAACCAGTTCTGAATTGTAATGCATTTTATTTTCATTTAAATATTGTGTACATGAAATACTTAGAGAATACTCTTGTGTAATTGCTCTGGAACACTAATGGCAAATCAATCTATTACATGACAGTGATTCAATGCATTCAAACATCTTTAAATAGTGAAAATGACTTGCTGAAGGTCAAACTGAGCATCAGAATGGAAAAAGAATGATAACAGCAAGGCTGGCCTGATCCATTTAGCTATTTGCCCAAAACCGTATGTTAGGTTTACAAGAAAAATCTAAAAAAACATACAGAAAGTAGTTATTGATTTCAAAGATGAAAGAACAATAAGCAGAACAGTTTCAGATGAGAAAAAGACAGCAGCAACTACAAAATATAGAGTATGTAGAATCTTAAATCACATGGGCTACAGCAGCAGAGCACAAAGATGGTGCATCTCCTGTCTGCACAACCCCACCAAAATAAGACAATCACAAGTTAGGTCAATCTTTCCTTTTTCAATAATTCTTCAGTTTAGCTGCACGATTAGTAGGACATTTTATATGACCAATGTGAAATCACTGATCCTCTTTGGCATTAATAACTGCTGGTAGAGGTTCAAAGGTTAGGTGCATACTTTGGGTCCTTTATCCGAGTGAGCATATTTAATTGCCACAGACCTCTAAGTATTGTTAATTCACTTTATGAGATCGGTGCATCTTTCTTTTCAAACATAATGCATCATGTCACAGACCTTATAAAAAATGGTCTTTTAAAATTGTGATTAGGAAACTAAGATTCCCAGCAAATGGATCATGCTATAATTTTGAAAATAAATTTACAACCCTTTGTTGACCCTTAGTTAGAAAGATGTAAGACCGTTCTGAAAGAAAGGGTGATGTGCCTGATACTAACAAGGCATACTTAATAAAGTAGCCAATAAGAGTTATTGAGTTTAAAATTATTCATACCCCTTTTTTGTATTTAGATTCCAAGTTATTTTTGTTATAATAAAACGTTTCTTCCTAAATGAAATAATGTGAACATTTTACCAAATATGAGAAATTACAACAGAAGTATCTTTTTTTAAATCTATTATTTAACTTTTATTATATACACACAAATATTATGTCAGAAATTAGTTACAATGCCTTAAACAATCAACTGAAATCCTTTATATGGATTACAGCAATCAAACACTATATAATATCAACTAGTTTCTTACATCTTTTATATGAATTACAATGGAATCTGTATCTTAGAGGTTGAAAGGCCAATTATCATAACCCTCATCCTGATCTCCATCCAGAGATATTTTAAAGGATTGCTGAGCCACCCTAAAATGTAAATTAACTTAACTGCATAAGCTCTATGCAGTTCATGTATAGTAATATAAAGTAATATGCAAATGAATATGAAGAGATCTTGGCCCATTGTAGTTCCCTACCATTGAATTAATGATGAGTGCACAAGTCATGGGTAGAACCAATGTATCCAAGAAAATGTATTTCATTCAACAAAAAACTTTACCATTTGGTCATATGGGGCTGATTTACTGTCCATGTAAGGTAAAAGAAAAAAAAGACACAAAACAAGCTAAAACAGGGAAAACATTATCTAATAAAAAAATACGGTTGATTCAATATTACATAAAACTTTTCTGCAAAGACTTGATTGCTGAATTTAGAAATCGAGGTTTGAAACATTCAGAGAAAAATAAGTTAAAGGAAAGTTAAACAGCATAATTCTTTCTTTGTATTTGTAATGATGTTGATGCTAATCTGACTGAAGAACCAGCTTTGTTGGCAATATTAATAGAGTAAGAATAGTAATAATTGTTTATTTAGCTTTACATCTTTATATTATTGTTTACTTGCTGTGGGCTGCTATTAAAGCAGATTCATCAGTCTATGCCAGAGTTCACAGATTATCGGACCGTGGTCCGGATCCGGACCCACCTGCTGGCTTATCTGGACACAACCTGATTTAAAACATTTATAAATTACTGCATGCTGTCCGATGGCAGGGTCTAATTTCACTTTTACTTCTCCGGTTTGTACAGAGCATCCGGCACCAGGCTACAGGTGATACAAATTAGCCAATGAGCTGTGCCAGTCAGGGTCGCTACTGTTAGCTACTTGTAGACATAGTAGGCAAACCTGTGGCAAGCCGGGCGATGAGAAAGAAGGAGAAGACGATGAGAAAAAGTGAAAGAAAGTGTGGACTGCTGGAAGAACTGTAGTGAACTGGTGAAAGAAAAGTGAAATGGTGTGCTCAGAGATGACCCTGCATATTTTAAGCATGTTTGGCTCAACCTACTGCTGTGAAGCATGATTCTCCACAATGAACATAATCAAAAATAAATATGGATCCAGGCTCAAAATGAGCACCTTGATATGTGCTTTAGAATGGCTTTGTCACCAATCAAACCCAGGTTTAAATCCTTGCAGGGCAGCCTAAAGCCTACATCTGTTATAAAGCCACAAAAAAATAAAAAAAATAAAAAATAAATGGTCAGTTCAGGTGTTTTATAAAATATGTGAATCAGGAAATTGTCTACCGAAAGACTGTTGTTCTCTACTTAAAAAACACTTTAGATTTTAAAATGGAATATGTTGTACTTTTTATTTTTTTTTTATTTAAAAAGTCAATGTATAACATGGATGCATAAACACCTCATTTTATTTCAATGTTAAAATTTGTTTAAAGGTTATAATTAAAAATGTCTCCAGACATTTATTGGCTGTTGATGATCTTTATTCGGACCCTGCTGATTGTTAATTGGATACCCCTGATCTATGTGGTTAATTGTACAAACCCTTCAATATAAAGGTGCTTTGTGTTTAGATTTAGTTTGTTTAGAGATTTACAGTTAGATGCTAGTCCACAAACAACAAATGTATTATCGTTTCTATATAATTTGGACCGTGTTTCTAATGGGGATGTGGGTTCACTGAAGTTGGATCATTTCCCCTATTTTCTTCAACTATCATCATTTTAAAGATGAAATTCAGGACCAGATGGGGACTTTACAGTCATAAATATTGTTTTAATGGTCTACTGGCCTTACCCTTTAATTCCAGTAATAAGGAACACCAGGTTGCCATTGATTTTGGTGCAGTTGACAAACTTGTCAATGTTGCTTGAGTCCACTGTCTGAGCTGTCTGTAGGCTGGCAGTACCTATTCCATCGCATGCTGCACAGCAGAAAGAAAGCAAAAGGTATCAGATTAAATATTGATCATTCAAACATAAAACAATAATATAATAATATATAAAGATTTATAATGAAATGAGTTTGTCATGTTTTATTTTCCTATCATGACACTCAGAAACATGTCAATGGATGATTGAATTATTCATAGAGATTATTATTAAAAGTGCAGCTAATCTCAAAATCAACTTATTTTGCATTTAAGCTGATTAACCTAGACATATGGGATGCTATGTAATATTACAGATTTATTTTGGTCTGCAATAATCATGTCAAAACTGTCTTAGTGCTGCCCTAATTGGCTAGTTGGTGGCTATCGAAGTTGAACTTTTAAAATGTTTCAAATGGTACATGATGCCCCATCACTAGTACAGTCATTTATCCTCACATTTTCAGGGACACAACGCCATCTAAGTAAAGAATGAGAAATTGTTAATACTTAACTTTATATACATTGGTTACAATTTTTTATTTTACCTTTTGGGCAGATATCAGTGCAAGGGATGCACATCTTAATACGGTTCTCCTCCACCTCCATCTTGTTACTAGGGCATGCTCTCACACAAGAGCTGTGGTCCACCACAAAGTTATCTGGGGGGACGAAGTCATGTTAAATGTCAGATACAGATGACTGCTGTTTGTCACTAGGACACATGGTGAAATAAGTAGTGGAAAAGTCTCGGTAAAAAATATACAGTAGAAGGAGAAAAAACACAGCAAAAGACACTTTGGTTTACTTTTTGTCTCATGCACTTTTATGAGGGTGAAAAAAGATATCACATAATAAAGTATTTGACCAAAGAAATTGAAAATATGTATGTGCTCATTGGAAATATAAAAAAAAACAAAAAACTGATAGAGCTTTTAGCCACTAAAACCAAAAGACAATCAAACAAATAGTGAACATATTCCCAAACTTTCTGTAGTTTTTCTTAAAAGCAAACATTTGAATACTAAATGTAAGTAAATATTACAGTTACTTTTAAATCCACATTAAGCAGATATGAGCTTCTTTCATCTGAAGTAGGTTGTGAGTGGCAGTTTGAGTACTGATATTTAAAATAATATGTCTAATACTATTATTAAAAAAGGACATATGAATAAAAACACTAAAGCAACTGCTCCTTATACTGATGAATGTAATGACAATAATTGTATCATTGTTTTATACAAATAAGGTTGAAGTTTCTATTCCTGCAAAGAAATGAACTTTTTGAATTCATATTGTACATCTGCCAAAAGATTACGCTGCTTGCATTTGCACATTTCCACACCTGCTGGTTGGCCTTTTCACTCATGCTGTGAGCACTGTTACTTGCTCACAATTACAGGTGCTGGTCATAAAATTAGAATATCATGAAAAAGTAGATTGATTTCAGTAATTCCATTTAAAAAGTGAAACTTGTATATTATATTCATACATTACATACAAACTCATATATTTCAGATGTTTATTTTGTTTAATTTTGATGATTACAAATGACAACAAATGAAAATCTCAAATTCATCATATCAGAAAATTAGAATATTGTGAAAAGGTTCAAAATTGATGGCCCCTGGTGCCACACTCTAATCAGCTAATTAACTCAAACCACCTGCAAAAGCCTTTAAATGGTCTTTCAGTCTAGTTCTATAGGCTACACAATCATGGGGAAGACTGCTGACTTGACAGTTGTCCAAAAGACGACCATCGACACCTTGCACAAGGAGGGCAAGACACAAAAGGTCATCGCTAAAGAGGCTGGCTGTTCACAGAGCTCAGTGTCCAAGCACATTAATAGAGAGGCGAAGGGAAGGAAAAGATGTGGTCGAAAAAAGTGTACAAGCAAGAGAGATAACCGCACCCTGGAGAGGATTGTGAAACAAAACCCATTCAAAAATGTGGGGGAGATTCACAAAGAGTGGACTGCAGCTGGAGTGAGTGCTTCAAGAACCACCACACACAGACGTATGAAAGACATGGGTTTCTGCTGTCGCATTCCTTGTGTCAAGCCACTCTTGAACCACAGACAGCGTCAGAAGCGTCTTGCCTGGGCTAAAGAGAAACAGGACTGGACTGCTGGTGAGTGGTCCAAAGTCATGTTCTCTGATGAAAGTAAATTTTGCATTTCCTTTGGAAATCAAGGTCCCAGAGTCTGGAGGAAAAGAAGAGAGGCACTTCATCCACGTTGCTTGAAGTCCAGTGTAAAGTTTCCACAGTCAGTGATGGTTTGGGGTGCCATGTCATCTGCTGGTGTTGGTCCATTGTGTTTTCTGAGGTCCAGGGTCAACGCAGCCACATACCAGGAAGTTTTAGAGCACTTCATGCTTCCTGCAGCTGACCAACTTTTTGGAGATGCAGATTTCATTTTCCAACAGGACTTGGCACCTGCACACAGTGCCAAAGCTACCAGTACCTGGTTGAAGGACCATGGTATCCCTGTTCTTAATTGGCCAGCAAACTCTCCTGACCTTAACCCCATAGAAAATCTATGGGGTATTGTGAAGAAGAAGATGCAATACACCAGACCCAACAATTCAGAAGAGCTAAAAGCCACTATTAGAGCAACCTGGGCTATCATAACACCTGAGCAGTGCCACAGACTGATCGACTCCATGCCACGCCGCATTGCTGCAGTAATACAGGCCAAAGGAGGCCCAACTAAATACTGAGTGCTGTACATACTCATACTTTTCATGTTCATGCTTTTCAGTTGGCCAACATTTCTATAAATCCTTTGTTTTTATTGGTCTTCAGTAATATTCTAATTTTCTGATATGATGAATTTGAGATTTTCATTTGTTGTCATTTGTAATCATCAAAATTAAACAAAATAAACATCTGAAATATATGAGTTTGTATGTAATGTATGAATATAATATACAAGTTTCACTTTTTAAATGGAATTACTGAAATCAATCTACTTTTTCATGATATTCTAATTTTATGACCAGCACCTGTAGTTGTGGGCTTGGTAACGGACAAAAGGCAAGGAAAGCCGTGTTCATCCACCAACGTAGGGACATAAAAACAAAAAACAGGGTGAAATTGGCAAGAGGTGATGTAAAGAAACACTACCAAAAAAAAAAAAAGACCTTTCCTGATTTTAAACCACCTCTAAATAATAACTTGAGAAAAAAACAGAACGTTGTTAAAGACTGAAACTATTGTTATTATTAAAAAAACATTGAGTTGCTGCAGTGCTGTTTAAATAGCTGTTTAATTCACATATAGTGTTAATAATGTGTCGCATCAATTTTTAGTCAACTTCTATTCTGTCAGAAAAATCCAAAGGCCGAAATATTTCTCCAATCTTTGAAAGATAGTGCACATTTGGGTAGACTGGATATACGCCCCTATAAACAAGTAGGTTTTGGTTTCATTTGACCAGATTACATTCTTAGAGGTGGTTTGTGATCTCCTTTATTGCTTGGGTAAACTTCAAATTTGATGGGTTTATCCATGCAATAACTTCATAGAGGCCAGATTTTTGAAGGTTACAACTAAAGCTTGTCTTGTCAATAGAAAAAAAATATCTTCTTTAGGTTTGGCCTTTTACTTGCTTCTCTTCTTAAAGAGTTCTCTTAACAGTTACTGCACCATGTCAAGGCGAAAAGCTGTTTTGATAGATTTTCAGGCCATTTCTTAACTAAAGGTTTGCAGTTCTGCCATTACATCTCTATCAAGTAAGTGTGTTTCTATGTCTTGTTGATGATCCTCGTTCACTAATGTTCACTAAAAAATCTTGCACCCTTTAAAAAGGAGCTGTGAAGGTACTAGCAAGTGGAATTGATTTGATAAAGGTGACTACAAAAGACTGCTGGTGGCAGTTGCATTTATTTAGGAGTATGAAAGTAAGGTGGGATACAAGTACAGCTCACTTCTTTTTTTTTTTTTTTTCCACAAAAAGCTATTTATTTCTTCACACAACTACACACTACTAGGTTTCTCACATCTAAAATATAAATTTGATATTGATGTAATGGGACAAAATGTGTAAAAATATCAGTAGTATTAATTGCCCCGCAGGCTCTTACCTTAGTTTTTTTTTTTTTTTTTAGATTTAAAAATCTTAAATCAAGAAATCTTGTCAGGTAAATTTATCTTGCTGCTTAGACAAACATTTTCGCTTGGTTTTTCCAGGGATTTTTTTCTGTCTTGATTTCAGACGTACCTTTTTTTGTAGTGTATGTATTTGTGTGTCACATTTGGGAAACTTACGCGGACACTTCTTGACACAGAATGCTCCATAGGTGTACTTTGCCCTTGGGTTGTGTTCAAGTTGGAATGTGGTAGGATTGTAGACAAATGGTTGTGGGCACTGTGTAACACACGCCCCACTGTCATTAAAGTTTGTGCAGGCCTGTAAACACAAAATAGGGTTTTATCTACTTCATTTAAATATACATAATTCACATTTCATTATAAGATGACACGCATCCTCATATGTTTTTGATCCGATGATCAAAGAATATGGCAGAAACTGAATAGAATGAAATTTTGAATTTGGTACCAGGATTGTCACAGCATCTAGGTAGGTGTGTATTGATTAGGGGTGGGTATTGGCAAAGAAGTCACGATTCGATTCGAATCACGATTCACATGCCACGATGCGATTCTATCACGATGCATCACGATACTTGAAATATTGCGATGCATTGGGATATTTTCACTGAACACTGTAAGAAAAAGATACAGCCCTTACCAGTGGCTGACTGGCTGAGTGTGATCTGGATAGTGTCTTCAATTGATACATAACTGAAAGCAACTGAATTCATACATAGCTGTATTTATTGAAATTACTTTTGGAGGTGTTGCCATGAAAACAAATACTGGACAGAAATATTACTATTACTGGCATGGACACACCAACAAAAAGATCTTAGGATTCATCAAACTTAAAAAAACAAAATGAGGATAATCAGTCCGGACATGCTTATGACACAAAGCAGCAGGCGTCAACACTTCCGCAGCGACATCTGCTGGACTGGAAGTTGTATTCCACTTGGTTTGATTGATGTGCGCCAACCATTAATGTATTTTATTTGTTCATTTTTTTTTTTTTTTTTATAATCGATTCTTGCCTTCAAGAATCGATTCAGTAGATCACAAAAATTAGAATCACGATGTATCGATTTGACGATTATTTTGCACACCCTTAGTATTGATACGCTTAAACTTAGTTTTATTGTATTGACAACACAGCATCTGAAAACCGATTTTCCCCTTGAGTGTGTAAAAGAGTTCGATAATGTTGGAGATAGAAATGGCTTTCCTTTAAAATGGATCAAATACTCAGACATGATAATAATTTAGCTAATATATAAATACAAATCTGAGCACAGTTTTTGCATCAACTTTCATATAATAATATTTTCTGTTTTGGTATTTCATGGAACAATGAACTAATTTCAGGTGATACTTCTGATAGGAGGGTTTATATAGAGTGAAATATGAACAACAGTAATTTCAAGGTGCTAAATAACAACAAAAGATCATATCTAAAGGAAAAAAAAAATCAGGCCCTTATATTAAAATTTTACATTTATATTTCAAAGCATTACTTTGCATACTTACGGTAACTAGAAATGCAAGATCTACTAGATTTACTATATATATATTTTATCTAAATATAAACACTTCTTCATAATTGAAAGTTAATATAATTTTCTACTGCTTTGTGTTTGGGAGTGTATTGTTTTTTTTTTTTTTTTATTCAGTCATAGGAATGGAGGCACTGAAAGCTTTGTTTCTTAACATCAAACATTAATATACAGTGTTTTTAATAAAGCTTAAATAAAGGGGCCTATTTGTAGGAAAAAAAACAAAAAGGAAAAAAAGAGTATGTTCAAACAAGTTTTGATTTATGTACCTCGATTAATTGCTTAAGCAAAATAAAAATATTTAAAAGGAAAACTATGCTTTCAAATGTAATCAAGCCCATAAGCAAAACCAGAATGGATAGTTTACTATTGTGAACTCTATATTTAACTGTAAAGAAAAAATGAAAAATGTTTCCCGATATATTTACTATACAAGCGACATTCATAGCGACGGATAAATGTTTTAGAAGTATATTGTTGACGTCGACCCTGAGCATAGACATATTTATAAGTTAGACAAACAAAATAGCAGACAAAGCACTGTGTGATTTAATTAGAACAATATGAAGCCATTGTTTATGATCATCGTAGACGGTCCACTTACAAAACAGTCCGTGTCCTTTGGGCCAAAGCACCCACCCGCACACTCACGATGGCAGCAGTCACTTACATAGGGACCAAAGCAGCGACCATCACACTGTTCAGCACACACCGTCTTGGTTACTGTGAAGGTGAAAATATACAAATAAGACATAAAGAACATATTCCATAAGACCTAGACCACAGTCATTTGTTTGCACCAATCTTTCTGCACAACCATGTGATCTTTATATTCTTAATTATTTAATAAATATTGCATAGTTTCAACAAAAGGAACATATATGCTTACACATGTTACCATGAAAAACTCTGAAGTATAATAAATTATGAATTGCATCCAAAAGATGTCTATAATAATAATTGGATAATTGGATGTACTGGTCAGGTGTAAAAGTGGTGCAATTTGTTAGACTTGATAGTCATGTAAGCTACAATAAATGAATGATCAATGGACATGAATAGGTAAAAAGCTTAATTTAAAATAAAAACTAAATTGACAACTATTTGTACACACACACCGGAAATAAATAACACAATTGTCTAGTCTTTTCTTTGCTAGCAGCACCTAAACTTTTATGAATTAGTGTTTGCATCTGTTTTGTATATATGATTTTTTTTTCCAGCAAGCTATATTCAGTAATGTGCTACCATATTGTCTTTCTCTGCCTGTAAGAGCACCTAAGGGGTCTCTCGCTGAATGCGACAGAAATGCAGTGATTGCCATTTAAAAAAGTGTATTGCTATCATAATGGAGAGCTGCCTGTCCCTTTCTCACTTGTCTTTATGCTCATATGGGGTACCGTATGGCTGCTTGCCTCTCTTACAAACAGCCATATGGCAATGTACATTGAACGTGCTGCAGACAAAGACAACTGATAAAAGGCACATCTTAAATGTACTTACAAAATGACTATTATGAAACATCAGGAATGAAAAAGGAGTAAAGTAATAAGAGAATAAATGTTTTAGTAAATAAACGATCAAACTGCTCAATTATCTTCAAAGGTTATGCTTTTATATTTAAATTAAACTTTATAATAATTGTAATTTTGTTCTGTAATTAATTAATTGCTTCTATTTGCATGTAAAATTGCATGCATGAAGTTGCATTTTGAAGTTAACATACTTGTTAAATGCTGTGTGGATTTTTAATCATACAATTACTTGTTTTCTATTAACTCTGACCGAACACAAACTTATTTGGGAATATTCCTCCTAAGTGATTTATAGCTTTTATTATACGTTATGAATACATATCTAAATTTATTTTTCAGTAATATAATAGCAAAACTTAAATTTAGTAGTTAGTAGTGATGTTGTCAATCTAAAAATATATAAGCCTTGATTTAGCAAGTAAAACTCTCCACTTTTGTTAATGTAGTCTCATGATGTTTTGTTGGATGCTCCATTTCTCCTCCGCAGTTACTTTGAAGAGATATTATCAGAGTGATGGATATCTTAACGGAAAAGTCACCAAAACGAAAAATGTGACCACGAGCACACACTTCAACCCACGCCGAACATATCATCAGCGCCATTCCATTAACGGTGCCTGGCCTAAAATGAAATGGCCTGCTTTATTTAAAGACACTCAGTCAAACAAATGACCTTGCCAGAAAGAGGGAAGAGGGAGAGAGAGCAAGACTAAAAAAAAAAATGCAATGTTGTTTATCAATTTGGCTTTAAAACTTCCATTTTGAAAAAAAGAAAAAGAAATAGTGCATGGTGACAACAAACACCAAAAGAATTCATCTCATGAAATATGCCTGGGAGCTTCCATTTGAACAGACTGTGGACAGCAGCATCAGTCACAGGAGCCAGTGCCTTTCAGTTGCTATTTACATGGGTAAAATTTTCCTTTTCCAGTTGTGGACTAAGAAAAAAAAAAGTTATAAAGGCTGTTAGTTTTCCACATTTGGTCATTCCGCTGTACTCTTATTATTAATCATTCCATAATTTTTTTATTTGAATTAAAGATTTTTTTTTCTCATTTAAGAATATAAAATAAAGATCAATTGTTACTGGTAACACCTGAACACTTTTGAAAAATAGGACTGAGAGGTTTCAATTACAGTACCTCTTATTTGCAATCAGCCGGATTTGGAGTCAGTTACAAATAAAAACGTTGAAAATGAATGAAAACTGTTTATTTTAAAGTGTAAAAACGACTATCCTAATAAAAGCATTTTAAAAATAACCGAGCACTTAGTGGATACATGTGGCTGGTTTTAACTCTATTTTAATAGATAATATGTACAGTAGCATTTTGAGCTTTTATGCACGTTTTGAAGGTCATAAGTGCAGATGGCGGTATGTGATCAGTTTGCATGGTCTTTTCCATATCCATGCAAAGGATTTTGCCAGCAATTTGTATTTCAACATATTCCTTTTACAATTACAAAACAAATTTATGTGAATGGGCCCTGCGATGGACTGGCGACCTGTTCAGGGTGTACTTTTCCTGTCGCCCCTAGACAGCTGGAGATAGGCACAAGCACCTCTTGCGACCCCGCTTAGGCATGACAGAAAATGGATGGATGGATGGATGGATGGATGGATGGATGGATGGATGGATGGATGGATGGATGGATGGATGGACATACGTATGTGAATGGCTGTTTACTAAAATTTTCCTGAGACATGTTTCTTTGTATTGTTTTCTCCATTCTGGCCATGCTATGAACCTGTCCAGATAATGTGACAATTACAGTACTTGCATCAAGGCAAAATCCAACTAAAAACCAAAGGTATTCAAATACAGTATATCATCAGTTTGTCCTTTTAGTTACATGGCAGCCAGAGTGCAGCAGTGAGAGCCACAGAGTCTGATAGCATTTCTCCTCGCCTTCCTTTTTCATTTGTATTTTTATCCATATTAAGACTTTACATTGACTAACATTTATTTTAGTTTCTGCATTCATGCCTAACCCTGACATTTACCCTAACCAATACAAATATATTCCTAACCCTAACCTTAACCTAAAGTTAATTCAAACCATTCCTCTAAACTGACTCCCTAAGGTTAAAAATGAGGGTCTGCCACAAATTCTATATACTTATTTGAATGTATATATCTTACAAAGAATGTTCAATTAATAGTGATATGATAAAAGTATGTTTTCTAATTAAACATTTACTTAATAACTGCAACACATTTAATTGAACATTCTAGTTAAAAGAATTTCGTTGAAAGGCAAGGAAAGAGAACAAATGATAGCATGCACAGAATGTAAAGCTGGAGATAGGAGGTAAACTGTGATAACAGGTAACCACCCGCAGAAAGACAGGGCCAAGCCTTATCTGAACTTAGTCAGTGACTTTCTGTCAACCTTACATGGTGAAACAGTTCATTCCTTATTATCTTAATGAGATCAGAGCCACAGAACAAACTCATGCCAGGACAGAAAAGCATAAATGAAGATGTCAGCGCAGTGAGTGATTAAAAGAAGGGAACTTTTTTCAAGAAACATCTTTGAATTCAACTGCAATGGCTTCTTAAAGAGGAAGAGAGAGTAACTTATACAAAATTTAGAAATGCAGAACCTGGACTTTTTTTTACATGGATTTGTAAAATAGTTTCTTGATAATTAAATATTGTGATCAGTATAATTGGCTAATTGGCAGATCAGAGCAGATACGATAAATTTGGCTTATTTACAGAAATAGTTTTTTGGGGTGTAACACATGAAGTAACCCATGGCCTTCATGTTTGTTTATCTTTACAACAAAATCTTTTGCAAAACCTCATTCATACCTTGTTTCACAGAATAAACCAGAGCAGTTTTGTTTGCTGTTTTTGCCTCTCTGTGTATTTACTGTGAGAGGATGTTTGAGAAGAGAAAATCAGCGAGTGCAGCTGTAAACATGGGCTTAACTATGACTATGTGGTAAAGTGAAATTATGTATTTGGTTTGAACTTCAATAACTGTTAACCCATTGTAACAAATGCCAACTGACCCTATAGTTATATATCTTTTATAACAGTACATATTGGTGATTGATCAGTGCATCTTTTGGTAATTTACATGTTTGTTTTTTTTTTGATACATGTAATTCAAATAAAAAAAAAAAAAGTTTCTATATGCAATAGAAAATAAATATTTTTTAATTTGACCCATGATTTTTTAATTTTCATTTAAATAAGTATTTTGATTCTGATTAGAGCTGAAACATGCCTAAAGGGAGAAAAATACATGTCGAATTATTAATATTTTCAATTATGAGGAGTAAAATCTTTATTGGAATTTATCAAATAATTATTGATAGTGCTGGACAGCTATTTTCCTAATATCTTTGGATGAACTCAAAGTCTCTGACGTTGGAGGGTCACAAGTCTAGACTCTTAGTGAGAAACTGCAAAAACCTTAATATTACTTTAATAAAACCTTTAGGCTAAATATTAGGAGTAAGGGTAAGTAAGAGTAAATCAAATGCTTCTTTTAGTTTTCAACTGGTAGACTTTTTAAAATCAACCTTTGATTATTACTTTCTTAAAAGAAAAAAAATGACATAAACTTTGATGCAAGAGTATGGTACAGTCAAATCTCAACATAGATTCTATCCTTGACAAAAAAATAGTTATTTACCTTTTTAAATAAAAGCATATATATTTTTTTAAGTTTTGAGGCACTGCTGGCCTTTATTTGGTAGCAAATTTACAAGAAATTCAGTACTCAACTTGAATTGAATTATGTTTCCCATCATATTTTCTAGATCTTAAAATACATGATATCTGGCAAAAAAGGAACAAATTATTAAAAACTCAACATATTACTGCAATAATAATAATGTACACAATAACAAAAATAAAAACTATTATAATCATTGTGATTCAGCTATGATTCATCAATGAATTGATTGATTTTCAGCATAAACTGTCCTTAATTTTGCATAACATTAACTAGAAAATTTAATCAAATTAAATTAACAGGGGTGAAATTAAAATTCTGAGGTAAAAAAAAAAACAAACAAACAAAAAAAAACAAATAAAAAAACAGGCCATGAATTTAACTTAATTTATAGTTGTGTTCTACTAGTAATACACTTACAGCTTTGACAATGGTCCTCCTTGGGGCCCCAGCAACGTCCAGTACATGAACGATGGCACTTCTGGCCTGCATAAAAAAAAAAAGATTAGAAAAATCAGATTAAGAAAATACTGATACTGTATATTAGCTAAACTTTTTAATACAATGATTCTACAGTATGTGAACTTTGAATAAAAATAAAACAATCTTTTTGAGTCTAGGTTTAATGAAGACACTTTTCATTTACTAAAGTATTTTTTTTCCCCCCAAGGTCCAATGGTTTGGTTTACAACCACTTTCAGTATTCTGTAAGTAAGTGATCACTACTTTAATCAAAAATTTTTAATAACATGTTGTTTACAAGAAAAAAAGCTTAGAGTGTGATTACATGAACGTGATCACATTTCTGCTGTTTAACAGATCACTTTCTCAGGCTGACGTGTTTCAAGAAAAAAAAATATTAATAACAAAACACATTGCTTAATTCATTCCTGCCATTTTTACCAATGAACTTAATATAACTGTAGCATTAGGTTTTGGTATAAGGAGAAGCCTTAAAACAGCAAAAAAAAGTGAGATGAAAGGAATCCTATTTCTTCAGAGCTGCAATCAGCTTTCTGAGTCTTTAAGGACTTAATTGACTTTCTTGTAATTGACTAACTGTAAGAGGTAAGTCTGAATGACAAAAAGTCCTGCCCTTTGCTCATCAACTTCTCCAGATGAGACCTTCTAGTATTACATTGACTTGCTGCCTACTGTATCACTCTCTATCCTCTAACAAATCTTCAAGCACTTGTTTAATGTGTAGTTATTTTTCATTTATATTTATGTTTTTCATGTATCATTGTGCCTCTTCCCTAGCCTGTTTTCTGTCAATCTTTCAGAGAAAAAATGCAGCCTCTTCTGTCAATGCTTGAGCTTTAGGTTAAATTCTATTCCTGTAAAGAAACATAGACCCCAAATTCATTGCACTGATACAGCAAACATAGAAATAATGTAGAGACTTTGTGACCTCAGAGAATAACAGGAAGATAATGTTCTTAGTTGTGGATTAGAAGTTTGGAGACCCTTGATCTTTTGGATGGGGTGGATGACATACACGTGAGCTGAGGTCAATCTGAGGCTAACAGGGCTGCAGAGAGGAGGGGGCCTGAGTAGAATACCAATGCCCTGAGTAGTTAATATGCATTGGAGGTCTAAAGCAAGTGCTGTGAGAACATATCCAAGGACATGTGCTTACTGTCTTTTTATTTTAATTCAAAATGGTAATAACTTTTTATTTTATGATTTTACAAACTAATTCAAATGTCAAATAGTGGGGGGATTATAAAACTGAAAGGACTGTATTAAGAGGCTTAATGAGTAAAATAAATGAGTCAAAGGGGGTGACTTGATTTATTCTTCCTTCACTGACAACCACAGTAGACATTGCCTGCCCCCCAAACTGTCTGACAGATTTAATATTGTTTTTTTATTATTAATATATTTCATCCCTAGTAAATCTCCTAATAAATAAAAGTCAGTGTCTTTTTTTAACATACTATTCAGCTGACTATAAAAGGGTTATATGAGGCACAACAACAAAATAAAGTCAGGATTTATGTTTTCATTACAAAGCTCATTACAGACACTCATCAGCCAATTACGATTTTGCTTGATTGATCTAATATTTATTTTTCAAGAGCGAGTGGCCTCATCCACTACTTTTGGGAAGCATTTCTATGTTTAATGTAAAATGTTTTTGGCACATGACTCATAGGTTCTATTCATTTTCAGCAGGTTCTGGTTATTTTGTACAATCACCACCATTCAATGGCACAATGGTGATGTCTGGTTTTGTAATCATCATACATTGCTTTATACATTGCCAGTTTTTACTCCTGGTGAAAGCTAACACATGCATACACCAGGATTTATGCATGCATGAGCATAAAATGGTTTATTTTATACATCTTCTGGAAGTAGAAATACTGTAAACAGCAGGTTCACAAATGTAGCTAATGGCTATCCATTGCTAAACCCACCAAAAAATTTAGGTGTGTACATTTACATGTGTCATAAAGCGTAAAGTAAGGAAATAATGTATTTTTGTTCAATTCCATGAGGTGGGATATACCTATGTGTCTCATCACGCAAAGTATTGTGTGTAACTTTATAGCTCTTAAGTAGGTCCCTATGTTAAATGATAGATAGGAAGCACCCTGCTTTCTCTTACTCCTTTTCTTACTGCCAGAACTATTTCAAAGGCACCTCTCACGCAGTTCCACTTTGGTTAAAGTGTCCCCACTGATATACCTGATTTAGTTGGACCCAAGCTCTGCAAAGTCCTGCTAGTCAGCTGATGTTGGACTCAGGTGTGTAGAAACATCTAAACATTCCAGGACCCTCAAAGCCTGGAGTTGGAGTTTAAAGGGAATAACATGGAAATCCATTGGAACAGGGGTACCAGATGACTGTTCTATTAAACTTTATTTTGCTAATTTGTAATTTAAGCTGACTGGCCCACAAAAGGATTTGCATAACTGTTGGAGAAAAAATTATTTTTGGCAAATTTCTATGATTAAAAGTCTGAAAAGCTTGATGTGCATTCATGTTTAAGTTTCCATGAGTCAACAATTTGCAGGACCCCTTGCTCCAATAACAGCTCTTGGTCTTATAGAGTATGTAACTTACTGTTTTGTAGATCAAGAGATTGAACTTTGCAAAATTGAAAGTGAACTTTCATGCAAAATAGCTCAAGTTCCTCCAAACTGGTAGGCAAATGTCTGAAAACATATTTTTCTTTTCAAACACTTAACTGGATTTTGATGGAGGTGTCTGGTGGGAATTAAAAAATCCACAACAGACCCAAATATTTGCAGGGACGGACAAGTTTTCTTACAGGATCACCCTGTATTTATCTCCCTAAATCCTTCTGAAGAACTGCATCTATTTTCAGGCATGGGGGATGGTAAGTGGTTCAGGACGCATAACTCAAAGTCATCTGAGTCCCAGCCTCACAAACTTTTCCATTTGTGATAGACCTTTTTTTTTAATCCCCTTCCCTGTTATTATACTGTGAAACAAAGGTCATCAGTGCCTAACCCTAAAATAGGATGAGCTACATAACGGTAGGATGCTGCCAATTACCTTCTAGTTAAACTGAGCATCCTGACCTCTCTTTTTTTAATGCTCTCCTTGTTCGACCCCAGAGATTAGTTGAAGGGCATGTACCCTAAGGTTTGCAATTGCAATATACTCCATTACATTTACACAATAATCTACACGACCCTAACTTACTAACTTACCCTACATTCTGTCCCTGACCTCTCAGCTTATTTATTCGATCTTCATTATTATTTTTTTATTCACAAAAACTGAGACTTTCACTCATAAGATGTATTGACTGTATGCCAATATTATATTTTAAACTGGTGCTCTATATTTATAAATAACCTTTGAAGGAAAATGGCTGCTACATTTTTATGGTAAGTTGTTAAAAGGATGATATGTTTTAAAGATTTTATTGGCAAAACAGTTTAAAACTATTATGTGTTGCCCACATCACAATCATGCACTGTTTTGTACATATAGTCATTTGACAAACTATATAAGGCTTGAAGAGCTATGAACACTTCTGCAAATAAGTGTGTTCGATGAGTTCACAAGGAAGCGATTGATTAAATGAATTGGTCACTAACTTTTTACTTAGAGACATGACTATTAAATCTAAAAAGCAGATTAAACTACAGTACTGAACTTTTCTACATATATTTAAAATTGAATGAAATAGTTTTGGTCTAAATACACAACATATCGAAAATAAGCTGGTGGTTTGTAGAGTTCTAAAACAGCAATTCAGACATCTGGTCAACACTCCAGATACTGCATTAGGTAAATAGCTAGAAGCCGTGTCTGTACCAGCAGCACAACATGTGTTCCCTTTCCGACTAAAGTCTAGAAGAAATCATGAGGAAAAATATGATACATCTGGTTATGTTAAATGATTTTAACAATCCATAACCAAAGGTGTCAGTTTTAAATCAATGCAGCTTTCTGTGAAGCACAAGCACTGGAGTATAATTATAAAACTGTGGCTATATTATGCATCCTGCAGTGTAAATCAATGTAACTGTATTAATGTGGGATATTGGTCTGAAAAAACCCCCAAAACAAACTTTTATATTATGAAACCTTTAGCACTGCAGAAACTAGGATGTACCTCAGTTGCTTTACTGTTTCTTATCTTCTTTTAGATGGTCTGCTTGGTCTTTTACTTACACGTGACACTGCTGTTAGTAGGCACCACTATAGGATGGTGCCTGGGATACTTGACAATGTCCTGCCAGTGGATTGTGTCTGCATGGCAGAGGAACTTGTTCTGATCAATATAGACGCCTCCGTTGAGAATCTCTGTGGAAAAAAGAAAGAGGATAGTCAATTGAGGCTTTTAAGGACTCTCAGCATATTTTGAGTAAAACATGGCTTTTATTTACTCAGATGTAGATGACAGGCTACAATAAACCAAAAATAATTTGCAGACTTAAGCCCCAGCACTGTTAGTCACATTTCATTAACTCTCAGTTCAAAGGAACTTTTCATTGTTATTGGATGGGAATTTGACTATTTTAACCTTGGATGGCCTGCTTAGTATATGAACAACTGGGAGAGAGAAAAAGAAAAAGCAAAATCATCAGACAATGGTGTTATAGAAATGTTTTGTTGGTGGAAGGAGACTTTTGCAATTTTCAGTGTCAGTGAGGAGCATGAAGTCAGAGGAGAGGAGAGACAAAAGGTGCAAGCAGTTTCCAAACTGAAAACAGCAATTTCTATCATTGACGAATAACATAAATCTAAAGATATAATTAAAGTTTTTCTTTACAGGGGTCAATATCAGCCACATAAATGGCATATTAAAAACTGTTGACACGCTTTTGAAATTTTAAAGTTAAGGTAAGATCTGTTCAATTTATGGTAAGACAGAGAATAATAATATTTATGTATGTATGTATGACAGCCAATATTGCTTAACACTAACGTAAATAGTTAAAATCCCATTGGCAGGTTTTTGTGACTTTAGCGTCTCTCACACATCATGTGATGGCTCCTAATATAGATAGGGACAAGTCAAAACAGAAAAGCTGCTTAAAGGTCATTTATAGCTGTAAGAAAAAAACAATGATTGAATAATCTGTTACAAAAAATAATGATAGTGCTTAGTGAAAATCTAAAAAAAATAAATAAATAAATATATATATATATATATATATATATATATATATATATATATATATATATATATATATATATATATATATATAAATATATATATATATATATATATATATATATATATATATATATATATATATATATATATATATATATATATATATATATATATATATATATATATATATATATATATATATATATATATATATATATATATATATATATATATATATATATATATATATATATATATACAGGTGCTGGTCATAAAATTAGAATATCATGAAAAAGTAGATTGATTTCAGTAATTCCATTTAAAAAGTGAAACTTGTATATTATATTCATACATTACATACAAACTCATATATTTCAGATGTTTATTTTGTTTAATTTTGATGATTACAAATGACAACAAATGAAAATCTCAAATTCATCATATCAGAAAATTAGAATATTGTGAAAAGGTTCAAAATTGATGGCCCCTGGTGCCACACTCTAATCAGCTAATTAACTCAAACCACCTGCAAAAGCCTTTAAATGGTCTTTCAGTCTAGTTCTATAGGCTACACAATCATGGGGAAGACTGCTGACTTGACAGTTGTCCAAAAGACGACCATCGACACCTTGCACAAGGAGGGCAAGAAATAAAAGGTCATCGCTAAAGAGGCTGGCTGTTCACAGAGCTCAGTGTCCAAGCACATTAATAGAGAGGCGAAGGGAAGGAAAAGATGTGGTCGAAAAAAGTGTACAAGCAAGAGAGATAACCGCACCCTGGAGAGGATTGTGAAACAAAACCCATTCAAAAATGTGGGGGAGATTCACAAAGAGTGGACTGCAGCTGGAGTGAGTGCTTCAAGAACCACCACACACAGACGTATGAAAGACATGGGTTTCTGCTGTCGCATTCCTTGTGTCAAGCCACTCTTGAACCACAGACAGCGTCAGAAGCGTCTTGCCTGGGCTAAAGAGAAACAGGACTGGACTGCTGGTGAGTGGTCCAAAGTCATGTTCTCTGATGAAAGTAAATTTTGCATTTCCTTTGGAAATCAAGGTCCCAGAGTCTGGAGGAAAAGAAGAGAGGCACTTCATCCACGTTGCTTGAAGTCCAGTGTAAAGTTTCCACAGTCAGTGATGGTTTGGGGTGCCATGTCATCTGCTGGTGTTGGTCCATTGTGTTATCTGAGGTCCAGGGTCAACGCAGCCACATACCAGGAAGTTTTAGAGCACTTTATGCTTCCTGCAGCTGACTAACTTTTTGGAGATGCAGATTTCATTTTCCAACAGGACTTGGCACCTGCACACAGTGCCAAAGCTACCAGTACCTGGTTGAAGGACCATGGTATCCCTGTTCTTAATTGGCCAGCAAACTCTCCTGACCTTAACCCCATAGAAAATCTATGGGGTATTGTGAAGAAGAAGATGCAATACACCAGACCCAACAATTCAGAAGAGCTAAAAGCCACTATTAGAGCAACCTGGGCTATCATAACACCTGAGCAGTGCCACAGACTGATCGACTCCATGCCACGCCGCATTGCTGCAGTAATACAGGCCAAAGGAGGCCCAACTAAATACTGAGTGCTGTACATGCTCATACTTTTCATGTTCATACTTTTCAGTTGGCCAACATTTCTATAAATCCTTTGTTTTTATTGGTCTTCAGTAATATTCTAATTTTCTGATATGATGAATTTGAGATTTTCATTTGTTGTCATTTGTAATCATCAAAATTAAACAAAATAAACATCTGAAATATATGAGTTTGTATGTAATGTATGAATATAATATACAAGTTTCACTTTTTAAATGGAATTACTGAAATCCATCTACTTTTTCATGATATTCTAATTTTAATGACCAGCACCTGTATGTATATATATATATATATATATATATATATATATATATATATATATATATATATATATATATATATATATATATATATATATATATATAAATATATATATATAAATATATATATATATATATAAATATATATATATATATATATATTTATATATATATATATATATATATATATATATATATCAATTTATTATTATATTTTTTTGTTTTAAACTTAATTGATTGCAACATGAATTGAAATATCTTGTAATGTGACTTTTACATCTGGAGTTGACCAAAACAAGTCAGTAAAATAAAATATATGCTGAAAACGAGACTTCATGTATTTTTATGGCATTTCTCTGCCTTTAACTTTGTAAATTAAATAGGTTTTTAGTAATGCCAAAAGAGAGAAGTCCATAATTTTGGACTGTGCCTTTGAAGGTCATTGTTTTTTTTTTTTGTGTGGCTTTTTTATGTTCTTGTTTTTATTTGCGTTGAATAAATTCAAATCTTGTTTCATTCAGAAAACGTAGACATGGATCTCATTTGTAGGTTTAACAAATAAATTAGAATCATCTCAAATCTGAATCAGATAGTTTAAGATTAAAAAGAATTAGGATCACAGATTACAACATCTAATTAAATTAAAATCTCTAATTAGCGCTTCTATAGATTTAGAGATGGTTGTTATTATAAAGTCAGAAGAAACTTTCTCATTATTATATTCTGCAAGATGCTATAAGCAAACATAATAAACTATCCTCCACTCAATTCCATCTGGGATTAAAACCCTAGTAAGAAGTCTGTAAAAAGCACATTTTATTAAAGTAGTGATGCCGACATAATATGCAGTGCTTTATCAAAGCAGGCATTGTCAGATTTAGGGGAGGGATTGATTACTTGGGTGTAAATGCACATTAAAACTAGCTCCTTTATCGATACAGATTGTGGTTTAAATCATTGTTGTGCTGTAATTTAGGACAGCATTATTCTAAACTTTTAGACCAGTCAGAAAAAACAGAAAAGGGAAAAAATTTTCAAGAAGATTGCAGAAAACAGCATAGAGACAGATGGTGAATAAGAAACACAAAGTAAAGCCCAATAGCAGATTTGCATTATTTACAGAGCTTATGTGTTCTCTATCTCCACACAAACAGATTACTAACATAGGGCTAAAACCAATGAGACCCATAATCTTACTTAAGGTACCCTGCCAGCACCACACAGTACTGGCCAAATACAATACTGTCTCACAAAACCTTGATTAAATGACGCTCATTGGAATAGGTGCTATTGGTACAGTTCCATAGGTCTTCATCTCCTAAGTTCAGAGCTAATCCACTACATTTGCATCGGTGTTATTAAAATAAATAATTCTGCTTCCCATTACGGGAGGGATATATCTCATCTTTAAAGATATCACGTTGCAAAATCAAATTGTTCTCACAATAGGATGTAGCTGGAAAAGAAAACGATGAAAACCAACAAAAAACAAAGCCAATTTGTTATTATGTCAAGCTACCAGCAGGAATTTACCATCTTAGTTCAAGTTCAAGCAAAGGCTCTACATCATCCAAGAATTACAACAATTATTTTCTGGCATGTTTCTTGAAAACAGAAGCCAAAATATGACAAATGCTGTTGTAAAAATTCCAAAGCTACATGTGGTCATGCATGATGAGAACAGAAATCAAAGATTTCTGTTCACGCACAGTCTGACCAATATCTTATAAATACTTCAAATTAGATATTTACAATTTTATGGCTAGGGTTAACTTTCCTTAATGAACTAATTTTTTTTAATAATGTAAATAGAAAGTATTTATATATTTTTTGTTGTGTTTTTATTATTTACATATTTTTTATGATTTACATAAATCTCATATTCTGGTTCAACTGCCTTAACTGGTTAAGTGCAATGATAGTAGAGTGGAAATGTATAGTTTTGAAATGCATATGAATCCAATGTATTTTAAAAAAAAATGGATGAAAAAGCAACAGGAAACAGAATGTCCCTCATTCTCCCTGGAATGATATGCATAGGGTAGGTTGTCTCATGCATCATCAAGTGGAGGGGAATGATCCCACCATAAAACTATTTGTCTGCAGATCCCTTTTCATGGTACTGAGAGTGACATCAGCATTTAACCCCTAATCCATAATTTAGCAGCAGGTAGGCTGCAAAATGAATAAGGATCACTAATAACAAACTATAGGTTAAAAAGTAACAGAGGTCATAGATCTCCCACCTCCAAAATAAACCCTGAAGTTTTGCTACACTCAATATCTCTGGAAGGGCATAGTGCTCTCTAGAGAAACCAAGCTCCCGTGGCTGTATATGTGATAAATAACTGTGATTTCTAGAAATATTAAGTGTCTTCAAAAATCCTATGAGACCATTGCATCTACATTTTGCACAAGGTGCCCTTTGGTAAGTTCATAGTCCAACAATCATGCCTTGAAAAGCGGCTGAGAGCAAATTATTTATCAACTACTCTATATGTATAAAGAATCTGCAGCCATGCTTTGGTGATTAATTCACACTAAAATATGAAATCCATTTAAATCTATTTTTTCAACTGTTCACTTCTGTAATTTTTCTAAAAATTACAGACGCAAATTAATATCATTATTAATTATCTTGACTCATTGGCTTTACAAAATATTTCTGGGGAATTTGTTTTAAACTGTCAAGGGTGTACCCCGCCTCTCGCCTGTCGACAGCAGGAGGTAGGCACCAGCACCCCTCGCCACCCCAGCCTCCAAACATTTGGGTGTTTATATATATATATATATATATATATATATATATATATATAATGTATGTTAGGTTAGGTTAGGTATGTTATTTTACTGTAATGTCTCATTTTAACTATGTATACCGTTTTTATTATACGGTTTTGTTTTAACTATGAATTTTGTAGCACTTTGAGATTTTTTTTAAATGTAAAGTGCAATACAAATAAAATGTATTATTATTATTATATATATATATATATATATATATATATATATATATATATATATATATATATATATATATATATATATGGCCGAATGGCAGCAAAATCCCCTGCAACTTTGGCCTTCTCATGGGAGTGCATATTTTTTTACTTTGACTCCACCCTTTCATTGAATTACAGGAGATAGCTCTTGTCTTTAGATCTTAATGTCGACAAATCATGACAGAAAGAATGTTTTTGATATTTAAAAAGGAACTGTAGGCGACTAACCAGGGACCAATCAAGGAAAGTAGGGATTTTTTTAATGGCTACTATAATTTATATATATATATATATATATATATATATATATATATATATATATATATATATATATATATATATATATATATATATATATATATATATATATATATATATATATATAAAACTGTTTTTCTCACCCCTCGTGGGGTGGTATGTGCCATCCTCAAGCTCAGGTCCTCTACCAGAGCCCTGGGAGTTTGAGGATTCTGCGCAGTATCTTAGCTGTTCCTGGGACTGTGCTCTTCTGAGCAGAGACCTCTGATGTTTTACCTTGAATCTGCTGTAGCCACTCTCCCAGTTTGGGGGTCACAGCCCCCAGTGCTCCAATTACCACTGGCACCATTGCTGCTCTTACTTTCCACATCTTTTCTAGCTCCTCCTTCAGTTCTTGGTATTTCTCAAGCTTCTCGTGTTCTTTCTTCTTGATGTTGCTGTCGCTTGGGATTGCCACATCTATCACTACTGCCTTCTTCTGCTGTTTGTCGATCAACACAATGTCTGGTTGGTTAGCCATCACCTGTTTGTCAGTCTGGATCTTGAAGACCCATAGGATCTTAGCTCGGTCATTCTCAACTACCTTAGGAGGTGTCTTCCATTTTGACCTTGGGACTTCCAGCCCATACTCATGGCAAATGTTCCTGTACACTATGACAGCTACCTGGTTGTGGCGTTCCATGTATGCACTTCCTGCCTGCTTTTTACACCCTGCTGTTATGTGCTGTATTTTTTCAGAGGCATCTTTGCACAGTCTGCATCGGGGGTCCCGCCTGGTGTGGTAGACCCCGGCCTCTATTGATCTTGTACTGAGTGCCTGTTCTTGTGCTGCCATGATTAGTGCATCTGTGCTGTCCTTCAGTCCAGCCTTTTCCAGCCACTGGTAGGATCTCTGATATCAGCCATTTCTTCTATTTGTCTGTGGTAAACGCCGTGCAGTGGCTTGTTACTCCATGATGGTTCTCCTTCCTCTTTCTTGTCCTCACTTTCGGTTTTCTCCTGCCTGAGGTATTCGGCAAGCCATTTGTCTTTGGGGGCTATCTTCCTGATGTACTCCTGGATCTTAGTTATTTTATCCTGGACAGTGATCTTGAAACTCACTAGCCCTCGGCCTCCCTTGCTACGCTTGGTATACAGTCTCAGGGTGTTGGATTTGGGGTGGAACCCTCCATGCATTGTGAGGAGCTTTCTTGTCTTGATGTCAGTAGCCTCTATCTCCTTTTTTGGCCAGTTTATTATACCAGCTGGGTATCTGATGACTGGCAGGACATATGTGTTGATTGCTTGTATCTTGTTTTTCCCATTCAGCTGACTTTTCAGGACCTGCCTTACTCTTTGTAGGTATTTAGCTGTGGCAGTCTTTCTTGCTATCTCCTCATGGTTTCCGTTAGCCTGTGGCACCCCAAAGTATTTGTAGCTGTCCTCAACATCTGTAATGTGGCCTTCTGGTAGTTCAACCCCTTTGGTTCTGATCATCTTCCCTCTCTTTGAGACCATGCGACCGCACTTGACCAGTCCGAATGACATCCCAATGTCGTTGCTGTAGATCCTGGTAGTGTGGATCAGTGAGTCGATGTCTCGCTCACTCCTGGCATACAGCTTGATGTCATCCATGTAGAGGAGGTGACTGATGATTGTTCCACTTCGGAATTGGTATCCGTTTCCAGTCTTTGTGATGATCTGGCTGAGGAGGTTCAGGCCTATGCAGAGCAGCAGCGGGGATAGTGCATCGCCCTGGTATATGCCGCACTTGATGGTGACTTGCGCTATTGGCTTTGCATTGGCTTCCAGACTTGTTTTCCACAGCTTCTTTGAGTTCTTGATGAAGGCTATTAGAGTCCTGTTGATCTTGTACATTTCCAAGCATTCCAGTATCCATGTATGTGGCATTGAGTCGTAGGCTTTCTTATAGTCAATCCAGGCACAGATTTGTCTGCCTGGTCTTACAGTCTCGAGTGACAGCTCTATCCACTAGTAGCTGGTGCTCCTCTGGTGTTACTGCCTATTCCCTTATATATATATATATATATATATATATATATATATATATATATATATATATATATGGTTATACTACTCTGCTTACTCAGTATACAATAAAAGGCTAAAATCCCATAATTGGTGAAATCTTAAAGATTTGATAAAACGCCCTGGTTAGTTACCTCAGTTAGTGACAGTACAACCTGCTATTCTGAAATCCCCTCTATTCTTCTACCTTTTTCCCAGTTCTCAGTTCCAGAACATCTGATGTTTGGCTTTAAGATGTACATTGATTTCTAATATCACATAGATGATCATTTGAATTTAATTATATAAAACTCACAAATTCAAAGTGAATGTCAATAGGCAATTATTTTCAGTATAATATTTTTATAGTGTATGTTTATTGCAGTACAGGGTGAATTATGATGAGGAGGGCCAATAAAAAACAGTGAAGGAGAAAACCCCATATTAATATCTGTGAGACTCAATTAGTGTGGAAAATAATCAATGATTGTACTGTAGCTCATCAGACATAAAACACACAGCTATCTTATGCAAGCATTGGATGTTTATCAAGAGCCAGTATTGGAGGGTGTTATTATGAAAAAACATGTTCTCAAGATGGACTTTGATAGAGAAGCATTTTTACCAGAATTAAAAAGACTAGGGTTGTTTACTAAATCTATGACTGTAACACTCAAGGCATGATTGTTAATTTTGGTACCAGCAGTCTTCATAGGTAGCAAATGCCATTCCGAGAATAGAAGTAACGCTCATGCAGCATAGATGTCAGGAAAAATTCAAATATGTATTCACCACTGTAAAGGAAAATACCTGTTTTTAGAGTAGGTTTGCAACTAACAATTTTTTTTGCTTATCGCTTAAGCTGTGCATTTTTTTTTTCGATTAATCGATTATTATCGGATGGCAAAATTTTCTTTAAATTCCAAAGACAACATTTTTTAAAATCTTAAATGCAAAAAATGTATATATTTCTTTACATTTTGGTCAAAATTACTGCTCTAAGTGGATTGCTCAGCTAAAGGCATTTTTTAAAGTCTCTATACTCCAGTTAACGGTTAATCGGTTACTAAATTAGCTGATCAGATGTCAATAATCAATAAATCACAATTAGTCAGATTAATTGTTTCAGCCCTAGTTTAGAGATACTTTATGGAAACACCTTGCTTGATTATCAGCCATTTGATTAGTTATCAGAATAATGTTAAAATATTTAAAGGACTAGAATAAATACCAACATATATTATTTTTTTTTTTTATGTAGGCTGACAAAAAATACCAAAACACACAGGATGAAAAGGAATCAGTGAGAATACTCATAATAATCTGATTAGTGCGACTGAACAGATAAGGCACCAGAAATGACTGAGCCTTGAAATTCTACTGGTCTGGAGCAGGCTAGCTGCACAGCATAAATCTCTATGACAACCTATGCTTTATGGCTTTTATAAAACCAAATGAAGGCTTAACTAAGCAAGGATATCCAGAAAATTTCAGCTTAATCCCTTGTCTTGGTTTTGTGAAATACGAATCAAAATCCAGACTTTCTTTCCCATCACTTGTGTAAAGATATGGAGTCTGCCAAGTTTGTCAGTCACATTAAGAAAAAACAAAGACTGAGCTTAAAATACCCATAATTATGTATGATATGATTGGTGATTCTGTGCATATATTTTCATCTTTCAGAGACCCCTGGGAAATCTGTAATCATGAACAATCTCTGACTTGAGTGTTATTACTACTATACAGGGTACTATACAGAATAATGATGCAAAACACATGAACAAATCAAAGAAATAAAACATGTTGATCATTGTAATTAAGATATATGTCCATCTATGTGAAGAGATGATAATTTTAAATTTTGCAATTATGTTTAAAAGTGTTTTACCTGCTGTATATTGCGTCTAAAAAAAACACCTTACAGTATTCTGTTCAACAAATCATTTGCACAGTCAATAAAAAAAGAGACTTAAAACATTTGGAAGATATGAAAACAGACAATTACATTAGAAAGGTAAGATACAATCCAAAGGACAAAGACTGGTCCTCTTATGCTCAAGCAGTAAATTAAGGAATCAATGTTGAGTGTATTCATTTAATCTCACACTGTTTTAACATGGTTTTGGGTTCGTAAAGCTATCATTCCAGCAGGATAATAGAGGAAAATAAGAAAGTGCAGATAGATGTGAATGTATCCAATCAACTAAATGGTTAGGCACTGCTCCAGCTGGACCATATAGTGGAGATGGATAGCTCAAGGTATTGATAGGCTGCACTCAAGAGTCAGACCAGCACCACTGCCAATTTCTGTAAAAATACTGTAAACATGCTCAAACAAAAATTCACCCTGACATATTCCTTGGGGCTTCCTAGTAATGAGGGTCTCATTAAAAAACATGCCTTAAGCATCAATTAAATTACTAGTTTGCTTCATCTGTAGGTCTGTAACCAGGGGGATAGTAATTTTAATTCCTACCGAAGAGCTGAGGAAATGTGGGCAGATAATGTCAACAAGACCTGGCTATCCCTCTGCAACTCATATTATTACAAACTGATTTTAAAACATAATAAGAACAGGAGGTTCATTGCAACCTTTCACAGTTAAAACAATGAAAAAGCAGTGCTTACCTCTAAGGTAACGCTTGAAAAAACAGCTTGAGAAAGTATAAAGTTGTTGCTGGATGACTGAATTGTGAGTGCTGGCCTAGTGGTTAGGGTATAGAGTTTGGAATCCTGAGGTTGTGAGTTCAAAACACACTCCCACAGACTGCCACTCTGGGTCCCTGAACATAGACCCTTAACCTCACACTGATCCCCGGGCGCCACAAATGGCAGCTCACTGCTCCCCTAGGGGATGGGTTAAATGCAGAGATGGAATTTCATTGCGCTGTACTTGTGAGAGTGTAATGACAATAAAATGCTGAAAAAAGAAAAAAAAAAAGCCATTTTTACTGGGTTGGTACTGTGATCTATTCTGTATGTTTTACTTGGGTAGTAGTTCACGCAGTACTAACATTTGGATTTTAGACTTTTGGTGCCTCAAAACAAACAATGGCTGCATATGTTAGTTGAGTGTATTGATGCTAAAGATTTAGAAGTGGAAATTAAGCTTAAGCACAAATTCAATCTGGAAGACTCTGATCAACATCACCTGGATCACCTGCTGGAGCCCTACCTCCAAACCTCAGCCAATCAGCCACACGACCACACTCCTCACAAAGCCAATCGGTTTGCAAGGTCTCCTTGTTTAAGCGTCAATACTGATGTCCCTCCTGCTCACCAGCAGTCTCTCTACCCAAATCCACCCCTTCTCCTCCCCAAGAAGTGAATCTCGGGACAGGCTTTGTCTAATTCATCCTGGGTTTAGTCCACGTTGAGTATGCTGGAATAGAACAGCGTCAATAGTGAGTGAATCTGTTTATGGTTAGAACACACAAGACCTATTCCTGCATTATTCTTATATTATCCTTATAGACTCACAGCAAATTGATCATATCAGCTGATCAAGTGGATAAACTTTCACTATCGTAACTTTAAGATAGTAGTACTGAAGTTTTTAACTATCATAGAAAGGCTCACCAACCACCAGCTGTGAAAAGGTGGAGGTAATATCATATAATAACCATCCCTTTGAAGTGTTTTGAAGGTGTTCAGGCCTTCACATTCTAATATAATTTTTTTTTTTTTTTGTTTTTGGGTTTTTTTTACAACCACCCAACAATCTGACATCTGGTAGCTTCAAGTAAGGGAAGCATTTGTCCCAATAATGTAGATTAATTTGCTTCTGAGAACATTTGCTTCATCCTAATTATACAAAACAATGTGCACAACTATATTCTTAACTGTTATTTATAAATGCTTGCATATTAAAAAGAGAAAATATTACTCAATTCAAACAAAAGCCTTTTACAAATACAGCACTGATAAACTTCAAAAGAAAAGTTTTTTAGATACTTTATTTTCCCTTTCCAGTTTCGTCAATCACTGTTGTTTGAGCGGGTTGGGTGCTTTAGGTACAGCAAGATAGCAGATCCCCAACTTTGCTCAATAGCTAGCTCCTAGCCATGATCTGCTTCTGTACAGCTTCATCTTTATCCTCTGTTTTCGAGTGTATATTTAGAAGGGATACATCAAAGTACATATATTTCAAATCAAATAAAATGTGTTATGCATATACAAATTATTTATTTTTGCCAGTCGATTATAATTCCAACAAAAATCTGTCCTTCTATGTTCCAGTTCAAATTGAGTTTTGATTATTTATACAGCTTTACTGAATTAAAAGTTCAAATAGAAAACCACATACTTATAGATTCTCCTTTGATAGAATGTAAAAAATTAAACACATCAAAAGTGAAAAAAAATTGCAGCATTTTGTTGTTTATAGCATGGATTACTTACTTACTTACTTAATGCTGATGTAACATTAGTAACATTCGCAGTTTGCCATGGTTCATTTACCATTGTTTCCTGGTCTCTTGCACAGCAGGTAAAAAGTTACTAAAATGGCAACAACTACTGACTATCTGCAGGTGGGTTCCTAATTGCTGGAATTGCCCCTTTTGTTGGAATAAAGATGGGAGCAGTGTTTGCAAGGCAGGTAAATGTTAACCTCCTCCCAGTATTTATGTCAACACGGGAGAAGGACTAAAATCACAATTTGTGGAGCATGCATCCTTGTGGATTTATTTGGTTTGAAAAAAGTGTCTACATGAAAAACAAGGCCTTTTTTAACTCTCAATTTTCCAACAAGTTATAAGTGAGGCCAACATACATGTTTAAAAAGAAAAGTGCAGATTTATGGGCGCTGACTCCTTTTAAAAAGCAATTCACCACATTGTTTGGCATTAAAGCTGCTCACATATATCATTTAGAAAATGTGCCTGGGACCAGGGAACATGTGGGGTGGGTGGGTGTTTGGATGTGTGTGTGTGTGTGGGTGGGTATTGCTTATATTTGTGGGACCATTTTTTGGGACCAGTATGACCATTATCATTCTGCATTGTGGTGACGGACTACTCCTCGTCGGGACCAATGCCTGGTCCCCATGCCAGTGCCTGGTCCCCATGTATACAAATGGTGTTCAGGGTCAGGTATTATGTTTAAGACTAAGCTGCGAATTGAGTTTAAGTTGGGTTAGATATGAACCTATAACTGTTAGTTAATGGGTAAGGGTCACGGTTAGGCTCTAGAATGAGTTAGAAATTAATAGAAGTCAATGGAAAAACACCTCAATGATGGAGAAGATGCATGTGGGTGCGTGGGTGTGTTTTACTGTTTAATATGATGTAATTTTTTTCAGACATTTACAAAATTGTTGTCTCTGCATTGCACAGCTGAATTATATACATTTCAAGAGCTGCAAATTACATTTACATAGAAACATAATGCTATTTGATGATGAATTTTCTGTTGACAAGCACTGCTTGGGGAGGTGTTGAATCAAGCTCTACAAAGTTAACCAAACTTAAACAAAAAAACCATCAAAACTAAGAAAAAAAAATGAATGGTGATTTCTTCTTAAATTTCTGTGTAGGGGGGGAGCAGACATTTAAATGTTTAATGTATGTCTTCTACCAACCTTATTCTATCTCCATCTTCCATCATTTTTGTTTGCTTGTTTTTTTGTATTGTTTTATTTTGTTTTTTTCTTTGTTTCTTTATCAGAAATATAGTACATGCCATGGGTTGGTGGTGCTGGCATGCATCCCCCCAAACATATGCCTCCTCTCAATAGAGAATTTCAGTCATGAGCTACTGATTACATTTGGCCCAGCCCTTGCACAATTATTTCCAAGAGTCTTTATGAAAAATGGCAAAGATTTGGGGATTACAGAATTATGCCAGAGAGAGGAAAAGCATGTGCTTAAACATAAGAAGAAAACTGTTATGGGGAGGAGGGGTTGAGTTTGTGCTCATTTCTGTATTTAAGATGTGATAAAATCCTGGAAATCTGAGCCTTATGGATAAAATGGAGGAGAAGAAAGAGAAAATCATATTAAAATACTGCAAGATAAAGCAAATGTATAAGTGAAAAAGAAAAACACACCCCCAACATGTAGAAAAAGACAGAAAAGAAAAACACAAACATTATTAAGGCAACAGATGAGTGAGTGATTTACAAAAAAAGAGTAAAGGGACCTCTAATAGCTGCTGCTGAGGGCCACTTAGTGTATCAAGGCTGATGCGTGCACAGCTTGCCAGCTGAATCAAAATGAAGCAGAGCGCCTGGAATGGACAAACAAACCAGGGTCTGAGAGAAGCAATGAAAAGAGGGAGAGACTGAAGGGAGTTCATGTGTATTATCACAAGCATACAAAGTATGTTGGTTTTACCAAAGGGAAGGCTGGCTTCTCTTTGGACATTATTTGCATGAAACAAGGCATTGTTTTTTCAGGTCTCCTAAAACAGAGAAACTTACATAGCAGGCCAATGTTCTCACCTTGTTTACACTGCTAGAGTATGTCTTGAATACACCACAAAGGTCCACCCAGGGACTATAAAGAGTATTTAAACGGATATGACAGTTTATTTAACGAGTAAACACCTTTTCCACACTGTATGCTGTCATTTGAGTATACACTGCTAAAAAGCGACTTAGAGACTGATGGGTTTGGGGTGATATTACTTTGGTGGAAGTTTTATAAAAACTAAAAAGTTTATCACCACATTCTTCTTCTGAAAGCTTAGATTGAACACCTTTTTAATGAGAGCTTTCCTAAGCTAATATTTTCAACACTCTAAAAAGAGTGACTTGTCATTTATGTTGTAATGAGTAAGAAGTCATTTTTTAAATCTGTTTGTCAAGATATTTTCGGTATTTGCAAGCATTTCTGGCACTTTGTGTCATCCAGTTGCAACACTTTCAATGCCTCACAGAGAAGATGCTTGAAAAACTTTGACAAAATTTTCTCGTTCAATGGTTACAATTTTTCCTTCCTTTCAATCAAAAGTTAATTCTTTATTTGGCATTAGATGGAAATACTTGCAACAAGTGTGAGTTTTTTGGAGACAAACACTATAAGAATGTATTATACAAAATCATAAATTAATCTTTTGCAGTCTATCTTGCTTTGTATTAATGTTCCTGGATGTTGGTGGCAAAGCTATGCCAAGTTATTTTCCTGGTACACTTTGGGCTCCTCAGTACCATATGATAAGGTTAGAGCTAGTTTGGCATAGTTGACACCCAACAAATGTTATTGGATACCATCATAAAAAGATTACATTTATGTCCCATGAACCACCAATATCCCCCTTTATAGTCGTTCTATTTATTTGGGCCTTCAGCCTAAGAAGCAAAAAAAAAGCATGTTAATTATTCAACTGCCTTTCTGGCTAGGAAACAAACCTGCCATTTGTTTCTTAGCCAGATGGGACAATCTCCCAGAAAAAATGCTACATTTTGGGAATTTATAGGTACTGTTAAGGAACAGCTACTGAAGTCTTTAAGGACAAATGTTCTTCTTGGGTTGACAGTTAGGTTTAGGACTAAGGTGTGAACTGGGTTGAGGTCAGACTTAGAGTTAGGGATGTGTTCGTGATGGTTAGACTAGCGTTAACTCCCCCTGCCACTGGATGGCTTTGAGGGAACTAAAAACTTGGGTGTGTGCATTATGTTTATGCAAGTCCATGCTTCTGTTTGAGAATTTTTTTCTGGTTCTTACTAGCTTTGCTTATTAGCTTTTTCTTAAATATTAGATTTATAACTATGGTGGAAACTGAATTTAGTTTACTGCAGGAGCTTGGTGGGGATTACAGTCATAATTAAAATCTAAATTAATGTGAAAATAATCTGTCAGCCAAGTGGTCCTCTTTTCAGTTAAAGAATAATTTTGGGTGGATAGTCCACTCAGGGATGGAAATGTTTAAATCATACCTAAATCTCAATTTTTCCAATACCATATATGGCACCTGCTATATGATGTTGGTACTAAGTATTTTGTCTAAAGTGTAACATATGGAACTGCACACAATGGGCATAAGTCTGTATGTCATGGGCAACCAGTTTTTACACTTTCTTAACTGCATCTTATCTGTCAAGTTTATATCATTCCAGAAGTCTCAATTTTGTAGGACATACTGGCAATATTTTTAGAGAAAGAATTTTCTCAAGCAGCAATTCCAAATAGCTATAGTTAATTGACTTTGAGAGTTAAAGCTATTAGTTGTACAGTCATAGACTTGACTATTTTACATGCAGAATTAAACTTGTACCGCATGTTATTGTGCTCTTGACTTTTCAAATCAAGTGAAATTCTATCAGCCTTGAACAGTCTCCCCTTAGGGTAAATTTGCTTGAAAATGTACTGCAAGAAATATTGAGGATGGTCTGAATTGTTTCCCAATTTCTTCAGGCTTTTCCACTGTATAAGGAAACAGTGATCAGAGGGAATGCTACTTGCCTAAATCCAATGGAAGCATAACGATTTTCATTTATGTTTCTATTGCATGACAAGGGCCTCCCTTTGACTGTTAAGCATTAGTGTTAACTACTGTACACAACAATAAAGAACATGTTGACAAAAGCATGTCAAGTTTGAAAATCTGTTTTTATGTCCGTTTAGGGCTTGTAAGTAAATTGATAGTGACACATTTTGGAAAGTCTTTTGAGACCCCCTGAGCTGCCAGTCAACTCCCACTTTATTTGCTTTCCTCCTCATTTTGTTCTTCCTCTGAGATGAGTTCTGAGTGTCTCTGACATGAAAGGCCTGTTTGAAACACCATGTTGCCCTCTGAATGAAAGTAAAAACTTTATATGAAGCCCACACGTCCATGCAGTGACATATTAGAGCAGTAGTGACAGGCAGTCAGTGACAGAAACTGAACATGACAGACAGTGGAATCAAATGCCATCATATCTGTGGCAGGCTTTTCAGCTGAATAGTATGCTGAAAATCCATACTGAACATTTGACACTTAGAGATATAAAAATAAACTCTTAATGTGTTGTGACATTCTTACGCAACAGCCTCTTAAAAAATGGCTAACAATATCTTAAGCCATTAAAATAAAACTTTTATTTTAAGTAGGTAAAAAAAAAAAATGACACATCCCTACACATTTAAAAAAGGACAAACTGACATATTTTTTTAAATATTGACACACCATGCATTATGTTAAATGAGGTTTAATTCACCCAGTCCACTAATTAAATTGTTAAACCGTTATTTTTACATTTGATGGAGCTATGCAAATTGGATAGTTTGTTTGTGGTTAATTTTCATTTTTTTCTGTTTCAAAATAAAGCTAAGAAAAAAAAGGGTGTTTCTTTAGTTTATTATGATTTAAAAATAATCAGAAAAACTAAAATTCCCCCAATAAAAGGATAGCCTTTTATTAACGCTTCATATTAAAGGAACTAAATGCAGGAATTTTGAATAAATAAACATTTATGTCCAGTGTTCTATGCTAATGCTAATGAAGCGTTAGCCGAAAAGTATGTTCTGATGGTCTAGTCAAGTGACTTTTAGCACTTTTTTTAGCACTAGAATGACAAGTGTCTTAGAATTGATTTTTAGAGGATAAGGTGAATGACTGTTTACATTACTTATCTAGTCTATCTCAGTGTTAAACTGGACAAAATCACTATTAGGAAATCAGCACCCATTTCATTTCTATATTTTCTAACTGATCCATCAGTGGGACAAGCAGTTGATTGAGTACAATGAGTGATCTATGCACACAGCAGAAAAAAAAGACAAATTAGACAGCAGCCATCTCCATGAGGATGACAGTCAGAGAAAAATTCCACAGAAATTGAAATAATCGGGTAAAGGACCAGCAGGGGAAGACTTAGGGCGTTTCTCAATTCACGAGAATGCGAGTACGTACTCGCGTTCTCGTGAAGTCCGTTCTTGGCGAGAACGCAGGAAGATCGGACTTGACGAGAACGCGAGCACGCAAGCACGTATGTGTATTGGAACAGAAGCGTACTCGTGACGTCATCACATGCAACGTTCTTTAGCATTTCTTTAACAGTCAAAACTATTTATTCCCTACACAAAACATTTTGAAAACAATATTTTTAATTTCTAAAGCTTAAAAAACATTAAAAAAAAATTACCGAACCGCAAAAAACCGCCATCAGAACGAGCGGTAGTTCACACATAACTAGACCGAGAGAAGTGCACTACAGACGGGGTAAATTTAGCCCTGGCTGTGGTTACCCTCGGAGGTCTGCTGGTCACTCTGGTCCGCTCAACGTCGGACTTTTTTTTTAAATTTCGCACTAACTCTGTAAACAGACCACACAGGGAGGCTTCAATGTATAATGTTATCGCCTCAAACGATTTCAAAAAGTACTTTTGAAGAACAACAGCAGCAGAAAAGGGAATGTTTAACTTAACACTGTGAGCGCTGTCTGGAATCAAGCTGCGGCCGCTGGGCATTCTGGGGAAGCGGTCAGTCTGAAGAACGCACAAGTCTGCTCTGATGCATGCTCGATAAAGAGGGCGGGGTGAGAACAACATCCGGGGATTTGATGCGTTCTCGATCTGGCGTTCTCGAGAATTGGAACGGTACTCGGGCTGAGGCTGATGACGTATCACGAGCACACGAGAACGCTCAAGAACGCATATTGAGAAACGGCCTTAGGGTTCCATCCAATGCTCTGTCTACTAGGGCATAAATATTTCAGCGACATAGCGCCATTCAAGCTCCATCAGACACTGGAGTTTCACAGCTAACATCTCCTTAGGCTGCATGTACCTTAAAGCTATTTTCTTACTTTAATAAAAGTTACGTATTAAAAATTTCTTCCATGTTCTAATGTGATGCAAAAAATCTGTAAAAAAAAAAATAATAATAAAAATTCCTCCACTTCTTCCCTGTCTTCTAAACTATTCCTCCGCTCTGTCCAAAAAAAAACAAAACAACAAGAGCGTTTTAGTACCCCCACTCACTCTTGGACACTGCACAGTGGAGTTTTATCCATTAAAACAATTGGCCATGCACTAAAGCAGTTTTGATCTAGTAACTTTAAATTGTTTGAATGCAACCAGCATTGACTTTGAATGTCTTTTTTTTTATCTTACTTTACATTATTTGATATGGGTAGTGTTGTAATATGAAAGCAATTACATGTGTATAGCTGTTTTTAATCTGCTGCAGGTTTTTTTCATTTATTTTGACTGGATACTTGCGTGCAAGTTTTGTCTAAATTAGGTGATTTTAGAATTCAATTTAGCCAGATCACATAGCCAGTTGTAGCATTTATACCAAAAGTAAAAAATTAACAGCCAATCACTGTGATCAGACGTACAGTATTGGGTAATCGGTATCATGATCAGTGGCAAAAAAATTAAAAAAATAAAGACACAGAAGAAGAGAAACATCAACTTTTTAGCCTTATGAAAGCTAATTTATTTGTTGTGTGTATGCTGTTGTTTTCCAGTTTAGTAGGGTTTTGGAGTACAATGTATGATTTAAAAAGAATAATAATTTAATTATGATGATGCAGTTCTACTTAAGTTTTCTGATTTTAGGTACAAAAAAATAAAATCTTATAAGATTTCATAAAGTAAAACATTGTATCCGTCTTCAAACATTTTTACAAATACATCTGAGCCCATCAATCTAATCTAAGTAATTGCCTTGAGAGAAGAAAATGCTGGAGAGAAACTGAGGACTGTGTTTGATTAATAATTTGCTTTCAAATTTTTCAATGCCTCCTTTAACTTTTAATGATATTTAAGTCAGTTCCTACTTCCATCAAGGTTTGGTTTGGACAGATATTAAGACATAAATACAAGTTGGTAAAAAAAAAAGTTAAACTGAAGTAAAGAGACAGAAAGAGAAATAATTTTTATTCAATCTCCTAAACTTGGTTTTGATGCTGTTATATGGAAAAAATGTAGTTAATTCAATGATATATATATATGAAATTGTTCCCTCAACATAAGGAACTGACTAAAAACTAAAGCTGAGGGTAAGAGATTTGGTCATACAAATAGAACTAAAGGGATTAAGAAAAAAATGGCTCAAAAGATTTTTGCAAGTCACGTAAAGATCCTTTTTTTTCCCCATCATGCGGTGTCATATTGGCTTTAAGTCAGTTATTTCATTCATTGTATCAAGAAGTGGTGTTATATGACAATCAATTAAGAAGAAGTACTCTTGATGTCTGTTGCAATACTTCAGTTTAACATGTCCCTCCTCACTACCCACATTAGGGCCTCACAAATGTGACAGCATGAATCTTGTCCTTCAAAAAAGAACTCCCACATGCCCCCTTCCTGGAGCAGTGAAATATTGAGTGTGACACGGGAGTAATTGCATGGGAAGTAATCAATTAGACACACAATTGAAGGAGACCTGAGGTCTGTGGGCTGCCAGGCAAGAAGCTCAACTGAATGCTGGTGACATGCACCAAACCAATCTGACTTGCCTCCTCTGTCAGAATTGCTCTCTAATTTCTTAGTAGTTAGTTGATAAAAAAAAAGATATAGGGGTCAGAGGGAGGCACCAATTGTATGCCCCCTCATTATGCAATCCTTAGTCTGGGGGAAACACACCAGGTTAAATCATAACTTTGACCTTGCAACCTGACAAGTACTTTCTATGACTCCTTATTGTACTGTTGCCACACAGTAGTAAACTAGAAAATTCACCATATGATACAACAATCGCAAAGGTACTTGAAGAGTGCGGAAACATTTACTATAAGGAAGGGTTTTGTATGATAAAGAGCCATGCAAACATGACATTACTTGTGTATGGAAAAGCCAATGAATGACAACAATTAAGATATCTATCCAAAATATGGTGGAAAGAGAAAGGGATAAAGAGATGGAAAACAGACAAAAATAGAAGAGTTAAAGGGAGAGCAGATGGGCTATGAAGAAGTGGATAACGCCTTGGCATAAAACTCAGGCTTGTGTACATGGAAGCAATGAGAGAAGATCATTCAGCAGATGGGGCCTCAGATTGGATGCTTCATTTTAGACACACATGGTGCAGGCGTGGTGTAGTTCGAAGAAAAAAAAAAGAACCAACAACACTAAACAAATGTGAAAAAAAAATAGACGCAGCGCACCATTGGGAAATGGTGGCGTGGAATTAGCAATAAAATATGTAAAATCAGAAGGCTTGTCTGTGTTGCGCTCCTAATTGTGGCTGTTAATATTTTGCAAAGCTGAAATTACAATGTGAAAGCACAGGGGCTGTGCAAGGTTCTTATAAATACAGACAGAAGAGCTACACATGTATGCCTGAGCATAAAAGACAACAATGTGGATCAGCATGCATCAAAATAAAGATGAAAACTGTTTCAAATGTCAGCAGGAAGAACTGCTTAACCTCCGTCTCACTTACTCAGACAAAGGAGAGGTATAAGAAAAAATGTATGGTGCATTTTGTTCACATCAAATTATCACCACAGGCTTTAGTAATTTTTATTGAGATTTTATGTGACAAGCAGTGACAGTGTAGTGAATAACTGGGGAGAGAGGTAAGAATATGCATGAAACTCAATCATTTTTTAAAGATGAAGATTTAAAACTTGAGAATATATGTTACCACTGTTCTTTCGATACCGACAAACAAAAAAGGGCATTAAATCTTAGTATTATATTATTTTGTGGATTGCTAGATAAAATTTATAAAAATAAAATGGTTAATTAAACAAAACAAAAAAAAATACACAATAAATCAGGAATAAAGTTGCAAAGGCATTTTAAGTAGGTGTGATACATCTGTAAAACTTCCAGGATACAGCAACCCACTTAAAATGACAAATCAAGCAAGAAGAGCATTCAACATCTTTGAAGGAGCTGTACAAGCCCACAGCTCAGTTTGGATGATAAATCAGCAGAACACCCGTATGTCATCAATTACATAAATCAGTCCTATATAGCAGTGATTCTCAAATGGGGGTATGCGTACCCCTGGGGGTACGTGGAGGTACTGCAGGGGGTACGTGAAGCTTTTCAAAATATATTTTAAAAATCAGTATGCTCCTCATAATAAGTCTTGGGAGAAATTATTCTGTAAAAAGTTTGATAGAATATAAATGTGTGTTCATGCACTGCATTTTATATTCAGCATTTAGTTTCAATATCCTTTAAAATAAAACGGACCCCCCACCAAGTTAGTTTGACCCACGGACCCAGCGCACTTGTCAACGACCTGTCGTTAACTTGGTTACGCTGTAACTATGGAGACGTGGCTAAAGCGTAGCAGCAACGCTGCTGAAAGTGCAGATGAAGTTAAAAAGAAGGCAAAACCAGAGCCAACGAAGTACAGAACATACATGGAGAAGTATGCTTTAATGGGATTTACGTCCACGATCTCTGACCCCCCCAGGCACTGTGTTTTTTTTGCGGGGAGAAATTAGCCAACGCTAGCATGAAGCCAGCGCACCTCCAGCGGCATCTCACAACAAAACCTAGATGTCACGTTGGTAAGCCACCGGAGTTCTTCAGGAGGAAACCTTCTGAGTTCAAGTCATCCCAAGCCACAATGCGAAAAGCCTCCACTACATCAGCCAAAGCCCTGGAGGCTTCTTACGCGGTGTCTTTGCTTGTTGCTAAAGCCAAAAAACCGTTCACCATAGCGGAAGACCTACTGCTCCCTGCTGCTGTTGTATTGGCCAGGCTATGCTGGACAAAAAATCAGCGGATACATTAAAAACTGTACCTCTGTCTAATGACACAGTTTGCCGCAGAATAGATCACATGGGCACAGACATTGTCGAACAAGTTGTGGGGAAACTTGACGACTCATTTTCACTGCAGCTGGATGAATCCACAGATGTGTGTGGAAATGCGCAACTTGTTGCATTTGTAAGATACATTGACACAGACGACATCTGTGAACACATCCTATTCTGCAAAGAAATGGAGGGGCGAACAACCGGAGAGGACATTTTTAATGTCGTTAACATGTTTTTCACTGAAAACGCTATCAGCTGGAAATCCTGCAGCAGCTTCAATGCAAAGTGATTAAAGTGCAATGTTCTTTTTTTATCCTAAAAGATGTAACCTTTATTTTTTTGTAAGCAAATCTTTATTTAAGTAAATTTATTTTGTAAACAAAATATAATTTATTTATAATTAAGTTATAGATTTATTTCTGTGAAAACATTTTAGTTATTTATGTAAATATTCAATTTTGTACCATTACAGAGACCAATATAAATTAGCAGCGTTAGCAGCATATTTCAGTTTTGACTGGTTTTATGCCTTCCTGGTGGTCACTGTCTTCTGTTTTTCTTTTTTTTTTTACATGCAATGGTTGGAGTATGGATCAGTTGTTTGGCTTTAATAAATAAGACAGGGATTTTACAGCACTGTACCTCTTTTTTCTTCCAAAAATGTTTTGCCTGTGTCAGGGGGTACTTGACTAAAAATATATTTTTAAGGGGGTACATCACTGAAAAAAGTTTGAGAACCACTGCTATATAGGACAATATCAAAGGGGAATTTGTGTTCAACAGAAGTCATTAGGAATACCAAAATAATCATATGGTGATGAAATCAAAAACTGGTGAGAAGAGTAGAGTAACTCCACACATCACCGTATCCACACCATTTGCTGTACTCAGTGAGACACTATAGTGGCATAATTATTCTGTTGGAGTGCTTTCCCCTGCAGGGAGAAGGTAGCTTGTCATTGAAAGAACCTGTAACTTAATGAAGTTACCTGTAACTTAAATTATTTAGGTATTAAATTCAGTTCAATTATCATAGAGATAAGTAAAAAGTTAAAGGACAGTGCCCCGCAGTGTTGGACTTTAAGATGCCTGGTTGAGTCAAAAACACATTTATCGTGTCTTAATTTTCTTAAATCCTTAAGTCAAAGTCCAGGTTAATAATACTGATAAGAAACTTATGGTAGCACTTTAAAAGTGCTGGTCAGAGATGCCATTAGCAAATATGACCAGCAAAAAATAATTTCACAGGAAAAAAAAAAATGGACTACAGATAAAAAAAAGAAAAAAAAAAAAAAGATTAATTCCACAAAAAGGGATAAACATAACTACCAAAAAAGGTGGTACCAATAGTTAAGCATCAGGGTCGCTGAATTAACATACATATCCCAATTTTCTTTATTATTTGGTAAAAGTAAGAAATGCTTATACCTCTTTTTCCTCATAGTTATATGGTATTTTGGACTGTTACATAAAATTCCAACATAATTTAAGGAAATATATGTTTGTGCTGTCCTGCAGTGAGTTGGCAACCTGTATAGGATGTACCCTGCCTTTTGTCCGTAGAATGCTGGAGATAGCAACTGGCCCCTGTGTGAGCCTGATGGATGGATGCATGGATGGATGGACAATTCTAACTTGAGAGGTCATAATCAGATTAAATACTTTTAAGAAGAAAAGTAAAATAAACGACTATTAAATACTTTTTTTGTCAAAAGTTTCTTTGGGTTTGAGAAAGTAATGTCAAACAAACAGCTAAACTCCTCACACTTGAGAAGAGGGTATTTTATATTTATTATTCTATACACCCCTTTGCACACAAACGCAATCCTTAAACTTTTCCAAGCTTTGCTGTGACTTATATTTCATATTCATGAGGATAACTTAGCTAAGCTTGATTGAAAGGTGCATCAGAGGGAGTCCTATCCCTGCTCAGCCAAAGACCTCCCTTCATCCCATTCTCCACTCCCCTTAAACCCAGAAAGTCCATTGACAGTGAGCAGAGTGCACCCGAAAAAAATCAATAAGTGGAAGGCTACAATATTGTTCCGACAAATTGATTTCATCCAAAGGCAATTTCTACCCAAGTACAAATATAGGGTTGAACAGCTGAAGGGGCCTTTTTCAGTTTCTTCTCCCCGTTACCCTCTTATGGTCTTAATAAGTTTGATCTTCTTTTATATGTTGCTTATAGATGATGCTGATCATTTAACACTTCTCCTGGGAGCTATAGCTAGGGGAGCAATAGAGTAATGTGACCACGACATCAAAGGCCTTGTAATAATTGAGATGTCTAGCCCTCAGCTCACTAAAGCACTCAGAGGAAAGAAAAGGTCTGATGTACTACAATACACTTAGATTTATTTTATTAAGTAGTTAGTTAGTTACACATATTAAATAAGAAACCAACAACAATCTTGCACAAATGTTCTTTTTTTACTACATTTTTTAATTATTCTTTTTTTACTATGGAGCTAGTGATATGTGTCATGTGCTTCACTAATTTAAACAGCTTTACCTTTTGAGCTCGCTTTTTGGAGATTTTGAAAAAGTATATTTCCCTCAGGAGTATGTAGAACAACCTGAGAAAGCCTGAGGGTTTTGATGATGCTATTTATGATCCTGTTGTTTTTTTTTACTCTCTAATGGAAAGGACAGAACAATGATTTCCTTTTTGGTAAATACCATGTCGTTTGTTGGTGTTTCTTTAACTTCTTTCTTTGAAACTTTGAAATAATTAAATTTACACAAAAGAAAGATTTTTGTTATTTGTAAGGCTGAAGAAATTCCTGAAATTACACACATTCAGCAGCTCAAAGGTTCCTCAATCCATAGTGTTGAAGGTAAGGTTGGAGTAAAACCTTTCCTGTTATGTTTATTAAAGAATTTCTAAATTTTGTATATCCAACTGTTAAATTTACACACTTTTTTTAATGCATCATTTACTTATGGTTTTGTACCTTTCAGGCAAAGTTTTCAGATACAAATTCATGACAAGGCCTTTGTGTTGTTTCCATTAATTATTTTGAGTTCATGTTCAGCAGAAAGGCTTTAAAATACTATGCAACTCACATTCTTGAAGGAATGTGGACATTTTAATATTAGGTTTAACAGGTATTAAGTATGTAAATTATGGACCTTCAAAGTAAAAGCAACAACTGCTTCATTAATTGAGAAACCTGGTCCTATATTAAATTTCACTTGGTAATAATAGTTTGAATGTATAGTCAACAGCTGCTCATGTTTTAAGCTGCAATGGCATGCTTGTGATGTTTGAATGTTAAGTTTCAAGACATGAGTTGGACCAGGATTCAAAGACTTTAGATCTCCTTAGGATTTGGAAACCACTCTGATCAGCAAAGCCTGACATCAAAAAACCCCATTTTAGCAATACTTGACCATAATGTTTGGGGAGGTAGAAAGGTTTAACCATATTTTATTGGGGTGTTATTCATCCAAATAAAGATAAAGAGAGATTGCACAGGCATGATATTGGGTCTTTATTCAAAAAAAGATTGCAAAACTGAAACTGTAATTCTGATATTACACATTTTCTAAGGTGCAGACTTACTGGACTTCTTTTGAATTCGCATTGTCACCATTTACTGTAATATTATGAGTCTTGGTCATGGTAATGAGGTTTAACAGAAATAAAAAAAAAACTTCTCTCAAAACTTTTTTGCTTTTTTTGCTATTCACCATTTCTTGACTAAGACACAGATTGATGAAGTAGAGCAGTTGCAGACCAATGCTTTTGTACTTCCTCCGCTCTTAATGGCTTTAGGCCATGAATGGTAGATCAAACAACCTCTTCTCACAGAGTCCAGCCCTGACTCCCATAGCACTGGCTTCAACTTGGCACTCAAATGAAAATAGTTGGCTTTGCAATAAGATGCTGTTTTTGACAGACAAATGCTATTCACTAAGAATGGTTCAAAATGCAAGAAAAGTTACAGCATTGGACTGTGACACAGAAGCCAATACTGTTATTGCCCATAAAGAGTGATTCGACTGTAGTTTCCTTTGACTTTGGGAAGTCAAATAAAAAAAGATAACATGGACAACAATTTATTAGAAATATAGGACTTAAAATAGGAAGATGCATATATTTATATATATATATATATATATATATATATATATATATATATATATATATATATATATATATATATATATATATATATATATATATATATATTCTTACACATTCAGAATAAAGTATCATAACTTCAATCTTGTATTACTATTGTTGGTCTCTGTTGAACACCACTCTTAGTCTTGTGGTGAAAAAGCTCTTCATGTTGTTTGGGCAGGAAGGTAGTTTTATAATACCCTTACGGTGAGAGCTTAGCCTAGCAGCATAAGATCTGTTGTTCTTAAAACAGCACAAAGAACCTCATACCTCCCTACTTAGAAAACCACCTTATAAGGCAACAGCATAGTGTATTCTTAAAGAGAAATGCAAGTTGTTCCTTACTTCCACTCACATATATCATTTATGTCACATCCCTGGTAAAGCCAATAACAAAAATCAGATTCAGTAAACCTTTCTAGAAGAGAGAGTCATACAGCTTTTGACACAAAACCAGGATAATAACAAATGTGCTAGAACATGTAGACAGCACTGTAAAATATATACTACACAGTTGATAAGCGAAAAAAAATAACTCGGGGGTAAGGAGTCATTTAACTCAAAATAAACAGCCTGGAATTAATTGCAAAATGAATATGTGTCAGCAGTTGGTGGTATTGAATTAAAAAGAAAAGTCCTACTGGTTAGGTTCACAAAGACAAAGACACACATATGTGAATGCATTAGTGTAGCATCTTGTTAATCATTTAATGCTTTCTTTCCATTATTTTGTATCCGTACTTGGTTATTGATGATTGTTTGGCTAGTTCAAAACAACACATCTGTTAATGGATATAATTTCTTAAAAATATATAAATTGACAATCTGTGATATGTCAATTTTAGAAATTTTAAATTTAATCTTAATTTTTTTATTAGATCTTTATTGTTCTGTACATATAAAGGTTTAAAGGGAACTACACTCAGATATCCCTTTTTTTAAGATGCAATAGTTGTGTTCTCCAACTATGCCAAGCTGCCATAAAACTCTAGTGGTACTGCTATGATCACTAACAACAGCTGTATGTGGCATAAATATGGATAACATTCTGATAAGAGAATAAAAAAAAAACTGCATACTTAAATTATTAATGTTTAGATAACATAGTCAATGTTTTTTTATTGTTAATTTAAAACAACTTAGGGCTTTATCACTTTTACAGTTAAGGCACCTTGTTTGTCCCAGATTAGCAGAGCATACAAACTAAAAGCTTCTTCTCCATTTTTGTTTTAGTTGGTGGTATGCAGGGTAGACTTGAGCCTGAAGGCCTGAGAGGTCTGGACAGTTGATACACTGATGACAGGTCTGTATATTATCTGAGATAAAGGGAACCAGTTTGTGGACCCTAAAACTAGAGTGATGTGCTTTATTTTCTTAATTTTAGTGAGGAAGTGAACAACTGTATTCTAAATCAGCTGCAGCTGTCTGATCAACTTTTTAGGCCGATTTGTGAGGACACCATTTTAGAATGGTAAAAACTAAAGACATTTAATAAATGACCTGACTGTTTAGCTGACCCTTACAAAAGCTTTTCAATGACAGACCAAAACTATTAAATCCATCATAAAAAATGTCACAAGAATATTTCCAACCACATCAGCACATCCACTTGCCTGTAAGGTTTTTAAGACCCAACTGTCGAAGCCCGAAGTTTCCATCTCGTCTGTAATTCAGAAAGATTGCAAGTGAGTAGCGATCCTCATAAAGTTTGGTTCCTCGAATGATCCTCAAGTTCTCCAAAGGCAGGTAGTCGAACTGGTTTAGAGCCACCAGCACATAGCCCGTCACTTCTCGTATAGACTGCAAACAGAGTAACAAAAGCAGGTGTTAATGTTTGTTATGGCTCTTTGAGATAACATAGTACTAACAAAAGCAATAGAAGTAAAAAAAAAAATTTTGTTTTTGTTTGTTTTCAAAAAATTTTAAGCCATTCGCAGTGCGTTTGTGTTCAGAGAATGTTGCAAAATGGAGGCCAACTGCTCCTCAAGGGGATGGGTTAAATACACCACCAATGTGAGATCAATGAAGTTCAATTATATTATAATGACAATAAAGAATGCATGGAAATGTATAGCTTCTGCGGAGTCAATTCATTAAATTGGTTATAGAATAAAATACATTCGAAGAAAATCAAATACATTACTTCATTTCAGTTTATTTATATTGTGCAAATTCACAAAAAGTTTGTTCAGTCCAACAATATCGACAGATTTCACCCTAATTTACTGTGAATAAAAAATCCTGCACTTCAGATATTGAGTAGTCTTAAAAAAGGTTTATTCCCATACCAAAATAAAGAACAGCATAATGGTAAAGTCTGATTAACCTTATGACTTTTCATAACAAATAGATAGATGAAACATTTGAAAAAGAAAGGTGCAAACAATGAAGCAGTCATATAAAGAAAAGGCCCATGTTAGATCACTCTTAAAACAAGTATTCAAGGTCACTTTCCGCACAGAGAGCTGAACTACAACATCAAAGGCAGGAGATTTTGCTTCAGGGTTTGTGGCCTTGCTGTAGAACTTGGCTCAGGGTTCATTGCTCATAGCTGGGGCTTGGCCTTGGGTGACTGAGCCACAAGGACAACCATTGCTTCACACTTTAAATGTCATTTAGGGAGGGTATAACGACTGTTGAGACATTGGCAAGGAGCCACATGTTCTGAGCTGCTGTAGCGTGAATCTAAGTGACAGCATGTGTATGTGTCCTTTTTCTCTCATCAACCCATCCATGGTGTCTGTCATTAGCAACCAAGCGGTCAAAGAAGTGTTGCCATGCTTGCCCAACATATTCTGTTAATAACTCTGTATGTGAAGTTCTGATACAACTCATGAAAAACGCTCAAGTAATTCAGAGAGAATGTCCTAATAGTTTAGATATGATGATTGGCATCTTTCAAACTGTCATCATTAGTCACAAGCAGAAAAACCACAATCACATGTGAGCTTTAATTAGCTGCTCACTATATGTAAAATACATTTGTTAGTCCAGAAGATGTTTTTTTGCATCAAAGTTATATTTTGTTGTTCATTTATTGGTTTATAGAAGTGGCTTATATAATTTACAACAGATTAAATTAACAGTTTGTTATGTACTGTAGATACATTAGTCCAAAATAATCCTCAGAGGATGGTCAGTGTTGCCGTTGGTCAAGTTTTGATTGAAATTTCCTCTGTAACTTTTACCATGAGGCCAACAGGCTGGTAATAAATATACACGGTAACCATATTAACAAACATTTATGGCCTAATTTTCAAAAACATTTGTGGCGCTTAAAGATTCGTGCAAACTTAATAGTTTGTGTTAAACTGATTTGGTGCACATCTAATTGTTTTTCTAAAATAAGCCAGACAATAGACAATCACTTCTAACAATTTAGGCTTAAATTAATACGTGGAGCATTTACTGAAGACCAAAATTCCAAATTTATAGAAGAAGGATGTAATTCCTTTCCACCCGTCAAGCCATTCATCAAACCTAAAACTGCTTTCTGGGGCAGATTTTACATGTATATTTTAGGTTAGAGGTTTAGGTGAAGACTCAATTACTGCTTCACTTGAGGGAGGGGGTCGCTCCTTTACACCTCTTCGAAGAGGACCATTAAAACACTGAACAATCAGTGGTTTCTGTCTTGGTTTTTTTTTATATTATCACCAGGTTCTTTTGTCTACTGTCCAGACCGAGGATTTTAATGTGCCATAACAGCTTCGCAACCCCCTTTCTGAAGTGTCATCCATCACAAACGGACCAATGAGCAAACATTATGTGTAGGCGGTACTCCTGGGAGAGTCATTGTTGCAGAGTGGCATTTAGATTTGGTTTTCATTTCAGATGAGGTTTGAAAATCCTATGATAAAAAAGTATATACAAAAAAAGGAAAAGGGTACCACTGATTGCTACCCTTTCCTTATTTCTATATTGATGGGGGTCAGAGGACCCAGTGGTGACAGTGTACAGCAGCCTTGCTTCTGCCAGTGCCCCAAGGTGATCTGTGGCTACAATTTAGCTTGCCAAAATCAGTGTCTTAGCGTCAATACATAAATGTTGAATAAAGTGCTTTGATCAAGTCTGTTGAGCTGAAAAACAGTTACAGTACATAACTTTTACTATTAATTTACCATATCAAAGGTTTCTGCACTGACCTCCTCCCTTTTAAGACTTGCCATGAACAGAGATGAGGAGAATAATGCTCTACAGAGTCTGATCAGCTGAGAAACAGTTATCATCCTGGGTCAGGAAACAATGATATTTCCGAAAAATGTGTTCCCTCCTAAAATTCCCATTTTAAAAGTCTCTGGCAATTATTTGTTGAGTTGCTTAAAAAAAGTTTATATATATATATATATATATATATATATATATATATATATATATATATATATATATATATATATATATATATATTTACATATATATGTATATATATATATACATATATATATTTACATATGTATATATATATATATTTACATATATATGTATATATATATACATATATATATTTACATATGTATATATATATATATATATATATATATATATATATTTACATATATATATATATATATATATATATATATATATATATATATATATATATGTATGTATATATATATATACTTGCATATTTAACAGCCAGTTTAAAACTGTCAGTGTTTAAAAGCAGAGTTCAATTAAAATCTAATTTAGCATTTAGCTTTTTTTATTATACGCAAAAAAAATCACATTGACATGATTACTATGACATGACATGGCACTGACATGATATTGTAACTCATCTGTACAGTCACACACACCAAACTGGTGTTGATTGGTATACAATATTTTCAGTTTAGTACCTTTGAATAATTTTGTAATTGATTAATTATCACCATTTATTTTTATATTGTTTATAGTTTTCATTCATTTTTTATATATATTTTTTTTTTGAGTACATAGAAGTTTATTTTAGCTGAGTTTCACTAGTTTAGTCAAGATTTTTAGCTTGAAAAAATTGCTATTTGAAAAAATGCTATTTTCTGTCCTAAAGGGCACTAGGAGGCACTAGATAACATTATTGCCTAATTTGATTGCTTCAGTTCATCCAGCTGTAGCAAATCCCTCAATTTTTTTTATTTTTTTTTTGTATGATCGGATAGCTGGGAGGAAGAAACCTGGAGATTTTAAGGGTCTTAAAGAGCTTTAAAGAACTTTTCAACACTGGCCAGTACAGGGATAACAACTTTGGCAGATCGTCAGCTCTTTAAAAAAAAAAAAAAAAATGCCAATGGTCTGGTTGTTGATCTACAAAAAAAGTTTGTGCAATAAATCCAGATGCCTTCTTCAGGAAATTAGGGCATTATGCAGTTCTGGAGTGGATGAAGAGCTATTCAATTAGAAGGCAAATAAATATACATTGCTTGTGCTGTTTCCATTTGGTGAGTAATGGAACTAAAACTGTTTATTCTCAACCTTAATGACATATGTGAGGTTTTAAAAGTATTTTAGTTAGTCTTTTTTGCACAAAATAGAAATGCATCTGTATACAGTGCAAGAATATTGACAGCAGCTCTTTGATAATATCACACCACAGATGAATAAGCTACTAAAACTAATTTAACAAAAAAAGTCCTTGAACTGAATTATAAAGGAAATATGGACATGATAGTCGTGATAAGGTAAAAGTTAAAAAAGTAAATTCAATTAAATGAATTGACATGGTTAATACCTATGAAATCTACAGAAGAACTCACATTTCTTTAAACTAAACAATCTAGAATCTTCAAAATTCTCAGTGAAGGAAAATAGTTTTCTAATTATGAAGCATTAAATATGATCAACTTTTTACTGATAGTACTATACTTGAGCTACTGTTTAGAAATCTGAGGTAACAATACAGGTTGCAGACTTTCTTAAAAAAAAAGAAAAAGTCTCCTATTAAGAAAAAATGTGTCTATTTAAATTCAGGTTCAGTTTGAATGATTACAAAATCAATTCAAACAAACAATAAAAGGCAAAAATAAACATATAATGTGGGTAGGGTGGAAGACAATGCGGGGCAAAAAAGTATCCCTTATTTAATTTTTTAAGGCAACCCTACACCTACAGGATATCTTTCAAACTGATTAGCAGAAAAGAGCAGTAAGGAAATTTCATAAGGCTGGTTAGCATGACCATACTAGAGTAATCCATTGTTTATTTGTTCCTGCTTACTCCATTTCTCTGATCTGAAAAATTTAAAAACTCTAATATATCTTGTATATAGATCATGTATATATATATGTATATATTATTCTTCACAGAAGTCATGACAACAGAAGATTGTATATGCTTCTTTTAGCCTTATTTTTTCTGGAATTTTCATGTATTTCATATTTAACTGTCATTTTATTGTAACTAATCTTAACTAACTAATCTTATTTTATTGTAACTAATCTGTCAAGTGTGCTGGAGTTGCTGTCCTTCTAGTCAGAAAGAATGGACAAAAGTGGTAGTTTCTCATTGTGATTTAATCACTGGAGCTGCAAGCATTCTAATACTTCTATATCGCAGGTAATATTTTTTCTAAATGATACGCGGCCCTCCTCGCTTGATAAATACGCTGAAATAAATTTATATGAAAACAAGAGAAAATGTCTCAGCTTCTAACTTATTGATATTAAAAAAACTAAAACAGAATTATATATTGTTCTACATCATTACTAACAGACACAGTCACATGTCAGCATGTTTCTCAATTGCTTGTCACTTACTTAGTACACCTATAGAAGATAGATAGATAGATAGATAGATAGATAGATAGATAGATAGATAGATAGATAGATAGATAGATAGATAGATAGATAGATAGATAGATAGATAGATAGATAGATAGATAGATAGATAGATAGATAGATAGATAGATAGATAGATAGATAGATAGATAGATAGATAGATAGATAGATAGATAGATAGATAGATAGATAGTGGACAAATGTCAAAATGCGGCATAGAACTGCATTGAGATTTATTTTGAGTGTAATATACTGCACCTAAACCAGAGCTCGGGTTGAAAATTGGGTATTTTAACATCACTCACATTCAGACTGGTACTTAGATGGTTTGATACTTAGTCCAAAAAGCTACTTTGCTGATAGCTATGCTTTACAGTAATATTACACCATGTAATACACCTGTAATTCATTATCCAGGCCCTCTACCTCTGTTTACAAGTCTGGTTGCAAAACACAGGAACAACCAAATCTGGCTCACTGTTTCTAAGCATAAACAGAAAATAATAATTACTTCAGGGCCCACTTCTCAAGGAGGCTTTATATACCTTTTTTTTCTTTTCTCAGGCTGTTTATTACAGTACTCGCACAGTTGTCGGTTTGTTATTTTCCTGCTCCCAAATCAATACTTTCCCAAGTGCAGTCTTGCAGAGGGAAATAAAACAAGGGAGAAAGAAGATGGCAAATACACACTTTTTAACCCACACATTGTTTGTTTAGTAATAAAATGCATGGCAAAAGGGAAACAACTTGAAGTGATTACCAGCCACTGCTGAGCTAATGGCTAAATCTGCCCTATGCATGGCCACTTTTATTAAACACAGATCATCAGAACAAACCCCCCCATGGCAACGCTGCTGGAGCAGTTCAAGTGCAAAGTATCTACCCTTGGGAGGAAAATGCATCTGGAGTATAGCAAGCCAAATGAAATACGACCCCAAAGGGATATAGCAGAAATGTAAATCTTAAGTTTGAGAATAACACAAAAATCCTCACAATGCACTACAGGTGCAAATATAATAAAATGCTGTGCTTTTTTTGTGGCAAAACTTTTTTTTAGTATTTTCAGCATAGGTTACAGTTTAGAAGTATTAATCTATGTGACAAAAAAAAATTATAATCCGGATCTTTGGATGTTAGCACAGCGAGACAAAGATGACAAAAGAAGGAGCAAGAATGAGAGCAGAACCACATACGTTTTGCAAGTTCTGGTTCTGGTACCTTTCTGTTTTCCTCCACCCCACAGTAGTTCACATTGGTCCTTCCCCTGCCACCTCTATGAAAGTTGTCTGGCTTCAGCACTGCTACAGAACATGTTGAGGTTAAACTTTAAGATATGTAAGGACAATATGTTAAATTTGCTTTTGACCACAGTCATTAATTAAACAAGTTCCTACTTTTTGATGTACCACATCATCCCCTTAATGACAACATATTTTCTTGGCAAAGCTCCTGATGATAAGAATATCTAGCTCTGCCCTTGGTAAAGGGTCATCGCCATGTCCAAATATGAGCTTCCACTGCCAGTCTTCTGAAGGCAATAGTTTAATTTAATTTCCTTTTTTTGTCTATTGCATTTTATTTGTTACATTTGTAGCAAACTCTGACAGGGTCTCCTTTTCTTCTGAAGGAAATCCTCCTTACAGGATAATGCTGCCACCACCGTGTTTTAACATTGGGATGGTCATTATACGGTAAATTGACGTGATATAGTATACACATATTAATGTGTAAGGTAAGTGTTCTTCAAGAAAAAAAAAACAACAACATCTTTTTAGAATAGCAAAAAAGTAAATTTTTTCTTTCAAGTGTATCTATTCCCATATGTTTGCTCTGTCCCTCCCCTAGATGGCCAGTAGCAAACTTCTGTTAACTTCTGTGATATTTTTCTGGTGAATATTTTGCAAAGGTCATATCTGTAATAAATATCATTATCTTATAAGCTGGACTGTGGCTTCTAAAGAGATACCATGGGTCCATTGGGCTCTTTTGTACATAATTATCTCTTTCCCTGGTCTATCAGTTTAATTTGATTGCATAAGGTTGGTGCCACAACTATTTGGTTGATGAAATTAAATATTGTTAATGGTCAAATCTTATGAAACCATCTTATAAGCTTGGTTTGCTATAAACCATTTCACTAATACACCCAGACCTATTTGGCATGTTATTTAAACTTCATAAATCTGTTTGTATGCATTTGGTTTCTAAATTTAACCCTGCAGGTCTTTATAAACTGGTTGTATGTCTAGTTGGACTAATAATTAGACATGTTAGCTCTATCCATACTAGTCATGTCTGAATGCAGCATATTGCAATTGATTTTATTTAGAATTGAGAATTTATTTTGTGAAGACAATTAAATATTTAACTATAGGAAATTTTCTTTCTGCTTGGTAATTATAAACTATTTTCAGTTTGCACATCAACTTTTTTACTTTTGTAAGGCACTGTTTGAATATATAAGCATTTCAGTTTTAAAACACAAGCAAATTTTTTTAAGCATCTTAAATATTTCTATATCAGGTTTTAGCTATTTACACATAGTATATTAAGCTCATGTAAGGGTGAGCAAAAGAAGAAACAAATCTGTAAGTAGGGCTGCAACAAGGAATCGATAAAATCGATAAAAATCGACTTTTAAAAGCGTTGGCAACGAATTTCATCATCGATTAGTTGTGTCGCGCGATTATTGCGTCATCCGCCGCGCCGTCATCACTGCCTCTTGACTGAAAGAGGAAGAAAAAAAATATGGCAGAGCGAGTCAGCGCCGCAGGAGCAGTGTTGCCAACTCAGCGACTTTTCAGACCCCTCCAGCGACTATTTTTCAAAAAAGCGACTAGCAACAAATCTGGCGACTTTTTTCGGTTTCACTGGCGGCTTTTGGAGACTCTTACGTGAAAGCATGTATCGTTCCTACTCTGCCGTGGGGCGCCTCCCCCCGCTCCCGCAGGAGTCCCTCTCAGCGCTGCAGTCAGAGCCTCAGCGTCCAGACTGCAAATGAAGCGCGCATGCACCGGGATTGTGCGGCGCAAATTGATCACAATAATTAAAATAGCCTGCGCTTTGTAAAGCGAAAAAAGTGATAACATGCAACTTTTTTCAAAAGAAATTAACATGGCACGGAACCACCATGTTTGTTTGGTTTGAAAGTGGGGAAACGTAACGTTAGTTTCTCAGGTAGCTCATCTGATGCTTTCCTTACCGTGTTAGTAGGTTACAGACAGTGATAAGGTTGGCTACTTATTTTACTTTTAATTTCATTTGAATTAGCTTAAGCAGCGTTTACATTTACTTTATAAATAAATTAACTTGCAAATTATGAGGGTAAGGCTTTTAAAGTTTAAATCTTCTGGCGAAGATAAAGTAAAGAAGATCCTGCAATTTATGGAAGTAAAGCAGAATAAAATCCAGCAAGATCAGTAATATGTCAATTAATTATATGCCACATTCCCATGTAAATTGGAGTCTTTGGAGGATGTGTTTTTTAGCACCCCTAGTTCTCTCATTTTTATTCCAAATACAATTTATAATTTGAATCACAGGGCTATTTTTATCTCTATGGTTAAGTATTTTCTCAAGTAGCAACTTTAACTGCTATACTTTCCTGTCTTAAAAGGCAGAACTCTTCTAGTCTAAAAAAAACTCATTTGTTGAAATGGGGGGGGCCTATTGTTTGAACCCCTTAGGGGCTTTAAAAACAAAAATGTCTTTTTTTGCGCTTTATGAAACAAAGTAGCCTATATTTTGTGGATGTACAGCCACATTTCTCATGTAAGTTTGCGTAGTTTTAACACAAACATTTATTTTTCATATTGCACCAGTACAGTTAATGAGCAACCTGTACTTGTGTGCTTGTTTGTTCTGTTTAAAATGTTTATTTTGGAATAAAGAGGTTAATATAAAAAATATTTTTTGTCCGATTCATCGATTAATCGAAAAAATAATCGTCCGATTCATCGATTTTTAAAATAATCGTTAGTTGCAGCCCTATCTGTAAGCATATGATTAAATTCGAAAAAGGAAAAAAAAAAAAAAACCTTTGCTGGATGCAAGATTTATTGTATATGAAAATTATTTAAATATTTAATGGGATTATAAAGCACCCCCCACCTAGATCACCCTTGCATACCTTAATTCCAAAAGGTCAATGCATACGTATCTCAGAAACTGCAAAAAAAAAAAAAAAAAAGCGATGGTAAGAGCCAGATTCAGTAGATTAACAGGGATTTCCCCCTCCTTCTCCCCAGACTGGAGCATTTGTGAGCGGAAGTGTGGCAGCGGAACAAACCCCTCACTTGAGTCACTGAGACGTGCAGCGTTTTGAAATTGAGTCCTCCAAGCCCTAAGCTCTAAAGGAAAATAAGAGGAAGGTTTTAGGTAGAAGCATTGAAGGAAGGACAAAGAGTTGGGGAAGAAAGGAACCATGAAACATGACAGATTGGTACCAGATGTTGTTCTAAGGGTTTTGGTTATGTCTACTTTAATATTTAATACATAATTGATACAGAGTTATATTATGATTAAAGGGTTAGGGGACAGGCATCAACATAAATGAAGAAATGTATTAACCATTGTGGTGATTCCTACCAATATCCATGCATATTGAAGGAGGCAAATGTTCTATGCAAGGATGCAGTCATTGAAGACAAAACAGCAGTGGTGTATTGGGAGGGCTTAAGGTTTACTTCAGTAAGCTCTCTTCCTCTATTTCTGTATTTCATCAATAAATCCTCTGCCTGAGTTCACTTTCACATCTGTAAGCAGACACAGAAGCCGGATAAAGTGTCCATAAGTGTAACTAAGAAATTCCTCCTAAATTCTCTCAGAGATCATATCCAATGTAAATGACACCCGGTTTAAAATACTTAGTCACTTGTGAATATATGGAATTAGTTTTCCAAGTTTGGACCATATACTGTACATATACATATACATATATATACATATACATATATACATATATATATATATATATATATATATATATATATATATATATATATATATATATGTATATATATATATATATGTATGTATAATATTAGGTTTGAAGAATATTCCTTAACAGCATTTTTTTTCTTCTACACTTTCAGTGAACAGCTTTGCCCTTTGAATTTGGGCACAGTTGTCTTAGAAGACAAAGGGCATCACTCACAGCAACTTTGTGTTAATTTGAAGTGGCCTTTCCTATAGTAACACAAATAGCTATAATCCCTGTCAGCAATGTGTTCCTTGCATATCATCACAACTACATTTATTTTTTTTATTATTGTTGCAGCTTACAATTAAATAAAATGAATATCTCAGCCTTTGTAAAAATACTTTTGAAGTGTTTATGACGGCTTGTCTGTATATAGACTGGTAAAAAAATTAAAGGAACACTTCGAAAAACTCATGAGATCTCAATGGGGGAAAAATCATGCTGTTTATTTATACTGATATGGACTGGGGGATGTGTTAGGAACAAAAGGATTCCGCATCATTTGATGGAAATGAAATTTATCAACCTACAGAGGGCTGAATTCGAAGACACCCCAAAAATTACAGTGAAAAAATGATGCGGCAGGCTAGTCTATTTTGCAATAATCCATAATTTGTATGGCCCCCACATGCGTGTATGCATGCCTGACAATGTCGGGGCATGCTCCTAATGAGACGATGGATGGCGTTCTGGGGTATCTCCTCCCAGATCTGCACTAGGACATAACTGAGCTCCTGCACAGTCTGAGGTAGAACCTGGCGGCATCGGATGGATTGAAACAGAATGTCCCAGAGGTGTTCTATTGAATTTAGGTAGGCAAGCGTGGGGGCCAATCAATGGTATCAATTCCTTCATCCTCCAGGAACTTCCTGCTTACTCTCGCCACATGAGGCCGGGCATTGTTGTGCACCAGGAGGAACCCAGGACCCACTGCACCAGCATAGGATCTGACAATGGCTGCAAGGATTTAATCCCATTACCCAGTGGCAGTCAGGGTGCCATTGTCTAACCTGTACAGGTCTGTGCATCCCTCCATGGATATGCCTCCCCAGACCATCACTTACCCACCACCAAACCGGTCATGCTAAACGATGTTACAGGCAGCATAACATTCTCCACGGCTTCTCCAGACCCTTTCACGTCTTTCACATCTGCTCAGGGTGAAACTGCTCTCATCTGTGAAAAGCACAGGGTGCCAGTGGCAGACTTGCCAATTCTGGTGTTCTGTGGCAAATGCCAATCTAGCTCCACAGTGCTGGGCAGTGAGCACAGGCCCACCAAAGGACGTGGGGCCCTAAGGCCACCCTCGTGAAGTCTGTTTCTGTTTGTTTCGTCAGAGACATTCACATCAGTGGCCTGTTGGAGGTCATTTTGTAGGGCTCTGGCAGCGTTCCTCCTGCTCCTCCTTGCACAAAGGAGCAGATACCGGTCCTGCTGATGGATTGTAGACATTTTACAGCCCTGTCCAGCTCTCCTGGAGTACCTGTCTGTCTCCTGGAATCTCCTCCATGCTCTTGAGATTGTGCTGGGAGACACAGAAAACCTTTTGGCAATGGCACGTATTGATGTGCCATCCTGGAGGAGGTGGACTGCCTGTGCCACCTCTGTCCAGGGGGACGCCTCATGCTAACAGTAGTGACAGTGACCCTAGCCAAACGACCAGGCGAAAAAATGTCAGTGGCCTCCACCTGTAAAACCATTCCTGTTTTGATGGTCATCTCGTTGTTGCCCCTCTAGTGCACCTGTTAACACCAAACACCAAAGCAGCTGAAACTGATTAACAACCCCCTCTGCTACTTACCTGACCAAATCAATATCCCAGAAGTTTAATTAACTTGATGCTATACTCCGATTAAAAAGTGTTCCTCTAATTTTTTTTGAGTAGTGTATTAAAAAATAGATATTGAATTGCTCTTCTAATATGTCAATCTTAAAAACTAAATGGTAAAATGCAATAGAAGCAAAGGTTACTGGCTTCTGTTATTTTTATGTTGACACCAGAAGTACAGAAACCCTGGTTAACATAGAAGGAAAAATAAGGGTGCCCAGTAAGCTGCAGTTACATGACTGGGCTACACTGAATGACATTCAAATGGTAATGTCAGAATTTACCATCAGCAACATAAAAGCATGGGTTTATCTTGATGTCCATTGAATTGGTGGTGTAAGAACTGGCATGTTTTAGGGACATTTTGAGTGTTTTAGGCCCAGGTGTGCATTATTTAAAATACAAAACAATAATGTTGGGAGCCATGAACGACTGATGATTTTTAAAAATCTCAGAGCAAATTTGGGAGAAGATGTAGCATTAACCATGACCTGTGCCTGAAAACAACAGGTCAAAAAAAGATTAAATGCAGGGAGTGAGTAGATTTCAATAAAAAATTTAAATGGGGTGCAAAAACAAACTTTGAACACCCCACTTTTGAAAATGCTTGCCCCATTGCTTTGGAGCATATACTTATCATACCTATCCCTATGTGACCTCAATGTGCTCATCCTAATGGCTTATTCCAGAAGAATAATGTACAATGTTTGAAAACTTAAGTCATCTCAATCTGGTTTCTTAAACATTAAAAGGTGTTTCACAAATAGTCTCCACCGTCACCAATCCAGAAAACCTTTGCAGGATGTGGAGAAACATGCAATTTACATCTGAAAACATAACCATCCCTATTTTTATTCCATATAACACTTTCAGAAATAAAGCAAAAGGACCCCTGTTAAAACATACTTTCCTTTAGAAAGGAAGCATTCAAATCATGTATTCCTGGGAGTGGCCTAAATGCATACATTGGAAAAAACTCCTGACTTTTTTGTCACCAGTAAAACTACATTGTTGTGCAATACTCAATAAGCAGATTAAGTGCCCATATCTTCTCAGCTGCAAAATATTTACAAAAGCTTTACAATGTATAAAATTTGAAGATTTAGAACTAAAAACATTTTTTTCACTAATATCCACAATAAACAAGATAACCTGTTTTTAAAGGTTTATAATGAAGGTAAGTAAGACTACCCAGCATGGCCATAACATCCGTTCCAAATAATGATGCTCATTAGCTATATTCTAAAGTAAGGGGCCCTTCAATTGGATCCAATTAGCTCCGCACTCTTTTCTGTCTGGACCATAGTTTGAACCTGAAGTTGTATAACTGACATTCACAATGATATACCAAACAAGCCGCAGTATTATCCTCTCTCTTCTAAGTATTACCTTGAGAAGACAAATAAAGTAGGATACAAAAGGAGAACAGTTAAATGACACACCTTCCCATGAGAAGAACTTGCATCTCCATCAGAGCACTAGTAATAAGTGGACTCCAGCAGGGAATTCTCCAAATTGGCTAATTTGTAATTGATTCAGTGCATTAATTACCAGCCTGGTTACGCATGTGTCATGGTTAATATTGCACCAATCTGACGAGGCTGGGAGTCTTGACTGCGTTGGGACTGTTCGGGTGAAGCATCCATTATTTAATTATGCCACACATATATCTGCAGCAAGGAAAGTCTTAATTCGAGAGTAATCACTTCTGCACATTCCCCTACAATGAGCCGATGTGTGGAAAAAGATAACTGAAGCAGGAAGAGGACTGGATCAATGTAGCACATGGTTAGCTCCTTAATCAACCCCAAGAAACTATTCTCATTTATTTTGCAAAGTATTCTTTAATGTAAGAACATACTGTACTGTCTTGAATACTTACCATGACATCAAAGGTCTTACTTTATATTGTGTTGGCAATTTATGTCTGCACTTTGTGGTCCTAATCCAAAGAGCTTTGTGTTTGCAATTCAGGAAAAAGCTTGCTCAAACCTTTTTTTTTTCCTGTGCACCTTTATTATTTGTAGATCATACTCTAATGACCAAACCATGCAACTTCTTGGCTGAAATATATACAAATGAAAACATTTAACATGTGTAAAGGGATTATCCAAATACAAATATATTTAGTGTAAATGTAAGCATATTTGGACTTTCAGAAATGACAATTGTAGAGTAATGACATTAATAAGGAGGGTGGCATCTATTAGTGCAGTGGAATGGCAGACAGTCTTTATATAATTAAACCAAAATAAAAAAATACTATCTATCTATCTATCTATCTATCTATCTATCTATCTATCTATCTATCTATCTATCTATCTATCTATCTATCTATCTATCTATCTATCTATCTATCTCTCTAGATAGATAGATAGATAGATAGATAGATAGATAGATAGATAGATAGATAGATAGATAGATAGATAGATAGATAGATAGATAGATAGATAGATAGATAGATAGATAGATAGATAGATAGATAGATATACACAAACACACACAGGGTAAAATGCATATTGAACACATCACCATTTTTCTCAATAAATATATTTCTAGAGGTGCTACTGACATGACATTATCACCAGGCAAAGAAATCAGACCATATTATTTGTAATAAAAATTAAATGACATAGGGAAAAAAGAATTACTGAAATGCACTAAACTTTGTCCAAAAGCCTTTCTTGGCAATGACAGCTTCAAGAGGTCATAGGATTGTGTGGTACTGTGTAGGATTGTGGCTTAATTTACAAACAAAACTTGAACTAGTTTATTTCTAGGTTGGTGAACTTATTATATTTTTTGAAAAAAGTGAACTTTAAACATGAACTGTTTTAGATTTTATTATAATGAAATCTTCCAACAATACACAACTTGTGTCAACAGGAAGCATTACATCAAATACTAATATACAACAAAAACAAAAACCAACAATATTATGAATGACAACATAAATCACTTTAAAGTATTGACAAACATTTCAAGTAATACTGTAGACTAATGCAGAAAAGTTAGAAATGATTAGCTATAAGCAAAATTACTTTGCCTTCCCATCCAGAGTGTACCCCATCTTTTGCCTAATGACTGCTGGAGATAAGCATCGCATGGATGGATTGATGTATGGATGGATGGATGGCTTTTGTTTTTTGTGAAATGTGTAACCTGTCTTATGTCAATTTTCTTGTATTCTTATACCTCTAAATCAAATTCAGTGCAAGCATTTTTTTCTTTTAGAAGTTACCAAATATGTAACCGTAATGTATTGGTATGTAGTTCAATCTCAATATGTTTATACATGTTTTGTGAAAACAGCAAAGGGTTTCTAGAGAAGATTAGTCCTCAAACAGCATTGTGAAGACTACAGACAGTACAGGATTGTAGATGTGTAGAGTACCAAAACAAATAAGTCTCTGTGGAAGGCATTGTATAAGCAGTGCAAGTCGATGACCATTGTCAGCCAGTGATGCTGTTGGCATCAGTTGCAAGGTCCTTTTCTTTCCTTCAATCAAAACAGACTATTTATTCATTATTATTATTATTTCTTCTTCAACTCCACAGACGACACACTTCCGTCTTCCCCTCGGCAACTTTCAATTTTGCAGTAGTTTGTGTTTTGCCCTGAGCAAGGAGAGGAGACAATAGAGGACTTGCTCTCTCACATTGTTAATTTCTTTCTGTTTTACACAACAACACCCTCTCCCTTTAGTCTGGACCTTGTACAAAACTAAGTTAAACAAGAGGTAAAGTCTACACAGTGAATTCATTTCACAGGCCCTGTTTGAGTGTGGCAGACTGAACAAGACTAGCATAAACACCTTAAAATAACGGCGTGTTCTTTATGGAGTGCAGTTGCCAGCTATTTTGACTTATCAAAAAGACACAGATGACACTTTTTTATCTCAGTCTGTAAAATCCTAAAGCAATCAGGGCACCTCCCACTTCTTTTTTGTGGATATGAATATCGGAAAAATTTGTACCAATGAACTCCTTTAAGTTATTGTAGAGCAGAACAGTATTTTACTTAGTGTCACATTCCGGTTTGTTTAACGTCTCATACCAGTCACCCTCTGGGAATACAGTCCTGGTCTTGGTGATGTCATATTGGAATTCTGCTCAGACATTTGTTGCTTGAGGGGAGGTTGTCACACAGTGGCCCGGTTAGTTCTGTCCTCCAGCAGTACACCACCAAGACTGTTAAGTATTGCTGTGGGGCAGTCTCAACCACTCTTAATGGTCCTACATGTATTATTAGCTAATAAAGTCTGATAGGTCTCATGGCTCTACAAATTTTAAAGGACAAAAAAAAAAAAGATATGGCTGTTGTAATGAAGTCTTGGCCTTAGATTTGTGTGTCCACTAACCACAACTTTGGTAAATTATTGGTGGAAAGAGAATAAGGTTTGGCACAGTGTAAGATAAATGTAGGCTAAAGTCAAAGCTCTTGACAATAAACATTAAAGAGGAAACTCATGAAGATATTAATTCATTTTTTGTTGTTATCTTAAAAACAAGAACCAGATTAAATACATTTTCTACTGACAGAGTAATATATCTTAAGTGCTTAGTTATAGTTGAAATTAATATGGCTCAAAACCAATGAAAACCCAAAATTCAAATTCCAATATTACAGCAGAGCAATAAAAAATACTTTTAATAAAACTCTTACTCTCATTAGGCCTTTTTCCATAGGTCATTTGTTTTAACACAATTCAATAACTTCCAGTCATACATTGTACTTCTATTATCCAATTTTATATTATTTGTTTCATCATCTTTAAATATTATTCTCTCTATTTTTTTCCCTTCATAGAAGCTATATCCGGTCTGGCGGTCTGTTTAGCTGTGACAAAGTCCTAGATAGAGTCATAAAGTGGGCTGCATGTGTCAACAAGTTTATGTTACAGATCAAAGGCTCATTTCACAAAGCAGGTTTAACAAACTCAGATGCAAATTTTTAAGTCTGAATTTATCTAGTCTAAGACTGGAAACTTAGTTTTTGGCATCCCAACAGCTACTGTAAGTTAGTTTAATCAACTCTGAGTAGGTCCATTCATAGTTGAGCATGTGCTTAACAAATATGTAAAGCCATTATCAGTGGAGCACGGATTACCATGAAAACATCAGGACAAAGAAAGGTTAAATGCAGAGTGTGAGTAAATCTATTTGGGTCCACAAACAAAACTTTAAACACCCCACTTTTGAAAATGCTTGCCCCATTTCTTTGGAGCATATACTTATCATACCTATCCCTATATGACCTCAATGTTAACATGCTGTTAGTTACCATGACAACAGGCAACAGGAAGTGCCTATTTGGAACCACTGGAACTACAAAGTTTAATGCTAAAAAATGGAGAGTGTGTTTAAGAGAAAGAACAACAGCACTACACCTGTAAAGGAGGGAGTTGGCGGGGGAGATGATGAGTTCATGTGCAAGTTAATATAAAGTCTAGTATAGAAGACTATTTTAATATTTATTAAGAGCACAGTCCTTTCTGTTGCTCTGTCTGGATTCTTCCATGCTAAAATATTTTTTTCTGTCTGAACTATAATAATAGACTTTCAAAATGAATGTTTTGCCAGCAGAAACTGAATTTATGAAAGTAAAAAAGTTTTATATACTTAGGAATGTTTTAAATGGCTGTTTTGACATTTATTAGCTTGATTGAATATGTATTTTGGATCCATCCAAAAGATATTTCTTTCTCTAAAAATAATAAAAATTATTAACAGTAGCAAATGGAATATGGAGATCTGAATTTCATTTCTAGACTTAGTGTTTATTTAAGATATAAAAAAAATGTAATTTGCTTTAACAGCTTGTATTTTTCCAAGGGAAAAATTTATTTCAGATATCAGAAATACATATCCAGTCAAATTAATATATATCAAAAGATCTGCCAAAGCCTGTTGTAACCACAATAACTTTGTGGAAAAAATTGTATTCTATTTAAGTGAAATCACCTGGCAGCAGCTAAAGATGAAGTATGGAAACATTGTCAAAACAGGTAGGACCTGTACGTCATCTGATGGGGCTCCTCCTCATTTTGATTTTGTCTTCCATTAGTACACAGTAAATACTAAGTGGCTGTTTGCAGCTGCTTTGGATGTTATCATCCCATTAAATAGAAGTTATTAGTCCCATAACATGGCTTCAGATTGTGCCTCCTACCTACTACTAGGCTCAGTGTTGTTATAACTGAATTAATCCTAACGTTAAGCTAATTTAATTTTTGCCTAGAGAGTTATTTGATCTATTTTTGTCTAATCTAAGATAATGTAAGACAATTTAGGAAGTTCCTCATGTAATAAAAAAAAAAAAAATAGTATGTCTCTCATTTTAAGCAAACCAAAATGTGAGTCAACTGAGTTGTGTATTTTCATTCAAAGTTATGTTTTAAAATGCATATTAAAAAAAACAAAAAAAAAAACTGTTATCAACAATAAGCTACATGTTATCAGCCATAAGAGATCTACTGGAAGGTAGAGGAGGCCTCAGAAGCCATTCTTTGGTACTGGTACAGTTTGACTGTGCAGTTTTCTATAATGCTACAATCACACAAATCAATGTGCTCTCAGCAATATCAAGTTATGTTAAATGGCTGTTAAAAAAACCCTGTGTAATGCTGCAAATGTGAGGTTGGACAAGCTTGTGGATGTATGTGATGGATTGTGAGTTGAAACGGTAGCGCTCATAAAGATAACTGAATATGAACCAACATCTCTCTCCATATAAATATTTAATCATCTCTGAATTAATACTACTCACTTTTTTTTGGTCCTCATTTAAAGGACATATTATGTTTTTTTAACCCCTTATGTGTCTAACGGACCTAGTGATTGATCTCCTGATCTGTATTATTTGCACGAAACCACACCAAAAATAGTAGGACTCTGGACAACTTGCCTGTATACTGAGGAGCTAATACAGTGATTTGATTCAGGTGTGAAGGCAGAGAGACGTGTAAATCGTGCAGCACCACAGACTTCAAGGACCAGAATTGAGGAATCCTGTTATTAATGATACAGTTTGCTCTGTTTTTCAGTGTTAATCCATTTTTCTTTTCTAGAAAAAGCTTGTTAAACATTGTTTTTTTTATGTTTTAAACAACTGTTATATCTGTTAATTTATATATATGTTCACTTTCTCTTTGGGTCGACCAAAATGAACATTCTTAAACTGACATATAATGGCCAGAGTGACTCCAGCATCGCCTTATATGGTAATTCTGTAGGCTGTATAATAGGGACTGAATGCTTACTTGGGACTTTCGGTGAGACACTTAGATAAAAATTACTGAATGCAGGGGCTCTCTGCCATTCAGTGGTTCTCCTGCTGAGTGGTGAAGATGCAAATAGGGCCTAATAGAAGGTGAGATCTTCATCTGCAAATTGTGCTTTTATCAAGGATTTTGTTAACCATGACTGGAATATATTCTCTTAACGCTTTAACATGTTTCCCCCTTTGGGTACACTATCTGAGAAACATTGGCTCCTCTGATCCAGACTGGGAAATAAAAGGCTGGTACAACAAGCCATTGGGTGAGCTTTTACTGTGACTAACCGTATATGTGCTGTCTTTCATCCCCTTGTCCTGAAAAACCAGCTCAGAGCTGGTCTGTTTGAATAAGTTTCTTTCTAGGAAAAGCCAGCTATAGAGCTTGTCTATGACTACTTTCTCTGATACAGAGAAAGCTTCTCTGCTTCTTTGTTCATTTTGTGTGTCCACTCTGTCTTTTCAAACCTTCAGTTGGTCAGGACAGGAGTGAATTCTGCAAATTCCTTGACTCGATGAAATCTGATTGGTTTCTTTAGAAACCTTTAACCAATCGCTCTATATGAGTTGGTTAAATTGACAGTGTACATTGTCTTGATTTTCTTCAGTGAATTAGTGCTATATAAACAAACAATTGAATAGAAGGGCTACAGTGGCGTTGAATGTAGGAGTTTGCCCTGAAATCGAAGGGTTGACGGTTCAAGCCTGACTCCGACTTTCAGTGTCGTTGTTTCCTTGGGCAAGACACTTCACCTGCATTGTCTACTGATGGTGGTTAGAGGACCTGGTGGCATCAGTGTACGGCAGCCCCGCTTCTTTCAGTGAGCCCCAGGGCAGCTGTGGCTACAATGTAGCTTGCCACAATCAGTGTGTGCGTGAATGGGTGAATGAATGTAGTGTATATAAGTACATGCCATTTACCATTTAGACAGGAATGTAGCATAGCCAATCGAGCACAGTGAGACCTTCTTAATTTTACTAGGTGTTTGATAAGCGCTCTAAAATTTCCTGGTAAACAACTACACTTGCTTTGGACTTGGAAAACAGAAAAAGATAATACAGCTTAACCTGAAACCTTCAGTGAGGACCTAGACCTTAAAAACGAGCATTCTTCTTTAGGTGGTTCATATTACATATTACAGTGCCATTTTCTTGCAAACTCGTTAGTTCCACTCAGCTTTCTATCAACGCAAACAAAGGTAAAAGGTAAACTTTGGTATCCCAGAGGGACAATTTCTTGTGCAGACAGCAGTGACATTAAAAAAAGCAGATAAGAATAATGTAGGGAGAACAAGTCTTAGGTAATCTTTACATTGTCAAGTTCACCAAACAGGCAGCAACAGAAATCAAATAATTATTTCAGTTTCTTAATTCTACAGCATGGACATTGGGGGCTCCTTTTGAAAGTGGCTGGGGAAAAACTCCTAATAAAAGATGGCTGTGGTCTACAAGGGTGATTTTTAGCCTTTTTCAGAGACCTGCTATAGTCACAAAGTTCATTTAGAGACACAAGGTCAATCTAATTTCAGTCTTTCACAATGCACTGCACAACATTCTTGCTTTTAATTAAAAGTGACCCATGCTGGCATATAAAAAGGGTAAGAACAGACTCAATAAAAGTTGTTGTAAAGATTGTTATAAAAAAAACAAGTAACACTAAAAGTGTCTTTTTGTGTGTGTGTGGGTGTGTGTGTGTGTGTGTGCGTGAATACATTTTTGTTGCCTGGTGCAGGAGCATTTCCCAGGAATATGCTATGTAAAGGTTCTCTTCTTGTATGGGGAGTTAGGTTTAGAACGGATGAATGAATTGAGAATTAGTGTGGTTTAAGGTTAGTCATATGTTGCTCATTGTTAGGGTTAGGCCATAGAAATTAGTGGGAATTTAAAGGAATAGTACACCCAAAACATGATTAGCCTTCATTTTCTACTCACCCCCATGCTGAACAACACTCTGGAGTACTTTTTTGATATCTCAAATGCATCTGGAGATCTGGGAGGCTTCTTGCTGTCTGCTGACATTCAAATAATGGAGGTCTACGGTGCCCGAGACAGAAAGGTCCATAAAAGTCCACAAAAATTGTGTCAATATTCCTCCATACTGCTCGTCCAATGTATTCCAAGTGTCCTGAGTGGGTAGCGTCCAGAATTTACTCGAAACAAAGTCATTTAGAATGTTTTTAGAGCATAAACAGTAGTGTATAGGATTTCCTGGAAAGCGCGCACATGCGCGCTCAGGACGCTACAGAAGCCGGCAGACCAAACCAGATGAAAGTGCGCATTCAGCGTCTGCTCTGCCAATAATGCAAGCGTAGAAGAAGAAATGTGCCGTTTACCTGTGCAAAGAAAGAAACAACGAAAGAAAAATGTCTGAGGACTTCAGTGTTGAGGAAGAGCATGAGTTCTTTGCCGAGCTGAATGCGCACTTTCATCTGGTTTGGTCTGCCGCGGTTTCCGTAGACTCGTGAACGCGCTTTCAGGAAATCCTATACACTACTGTTTATGCTCTAAAAACATTCTAAATGATTTCGTTTCGAGTAAATTCTGGATGCTACCCACTCAGGACACTTGGAATACATTGGATGAGCAGTATGGAGGGATATTGACACGTTTTTGTGGACTTTTATGGACCTTTCTGTCTCGGGCACAATAGACCTCCATTATTTGAATGTCAGCAGACAGCAAGAAGCCTCCCAGATCTTCAGATGCATTTGAGATATCAAAAAAGTACTCCAGAGTGTTGTTCAGCATGGGGGTGAGTAGAAAATGAAGGCTAATCATGTTTTGGGTGTACAATTCCTTTAAGGTAAGTCAATGGAAAGGCCCCACAAGTATAGTGTGACACAAAATGTGTGTGTGGGTAGGTGTGTATGTGTGTGTGTACCTGTCTAGCCTCAGAGTGAGGACCATTTTTCAAATTCCATCATCAAATCGAGGACCAGTTGATGCAAAGTGAGGACATTTTGCTGGTCCTCACATGTTTTTTTTGTTAATGGTTAGGTTTAGGGTTAGATTTAGGGTTAGGGCATAGAAAAGGTTTAAAATGACTGAAAATCAATGGAAGTCAATGGGAGTCAACACATGGTCCTCACTACATACAGCAGAAGGAGTATGTGTGTGTGTTTTCACAGGCCTGCCCCCCAATTACCAGGCAGAATGGAGAAAATTAGGGCCACAGACATTCAAAGGATCTCCAGAGCATGTGATCCCCAAGGAGATTACAACAAAGACTACAGAAGGCTGCAATTACGTTGATTAGATATGAAGTGTTAGAATATGATACTGGAACATAGCTCTTGCCACTTGGTCCCTAACAGCAGCAAGGGGTAGATACACTTTGCTCCTAAAATCTAAGGCAGAACCCGAAAAAAGATCCCATACATCCCTATAAATCAGCCAAACACCCCCCCAAAAAAAAGAACTGGTCAGCAGGTAAGGGATTCAAACTTAATTTAAATGAAGGATGCAGGTGGTATGTTAAAAAAAACCCTACTGGATTTACATTACCCTAAAACCTGGAGAAGCTGGGGCTCCAGGAGAGAAGTTTGCGCCAGACCCCCCCAAATCAGCCAGGATCCAAAGAAGTTCTGTAGGTTTACTCAAAACTACCAAACCCTCCTGCCTGTAATGTTGGATGTCCCCTACAATAAAAACATAGTTACACCTTTCCAGTTCCTAAAGGGCCAAATTAAAACAACAACAACAAAAACATTAATAAACTGATTTCAATTGAGATATTTTAATTCTTGTGCATTTTATTCCTGGTTGGTAAGAATGAGATTAACCTGTATTTTTGGCAAAACCATGAAAAGATAATTCTGCAGCAAATACCATATTTTTGTTGTGCATGGAGAAGCCCACACAACCTAAACAAATACATCATGTTTGTTTGTTGTTTTAATGAAATTACACCATTAAGTTTTTATTTACCAAATTGAGACAGCACTCTAAACTCTCCTAATAAATTAATTATAGATTTGGCCAGTTTTATGATGAAATACAATCAAGTTTTATTTATAGGTTTCAATTACAAGCATGGGCACCATTTGTGCACCTAATTATGCAAATTTACTTTTGCCTTGTTTAATAAGAACATTGACTTCATCCCCATAAAATATCTGCAAATGGTACAGTTTATTTATGATATCTGCTCTGTTTACAATGTAAATTCTGATGAACATGCAGACTTTCGTTCTTTACCTAATTGTTTTACAGTACATTAATCTACATTTTACTTCAAACTACAGGGAGGAAAAGGTTAGTTTTATGGACATGTGGGTAATTAAAAGCAGGGTCTCATTACACCTATTTACAACAAGGAAACATATAAATACACCTTATTGTTGACCACCAGTCATCATCCCACACCTTTAAAAAGGGGTCTTCCTATTATTCAGTTTTTCCAGCTGGGAAGAATATGCCACTCAAGAGACGACTTTATTGAGAAAGCAGCCGATATGAAGAACAGATTTGCACAGCGAGAATACCCACTCAATAAAGTGCTCTGAGTTGCTAAAAAAAATTTAAAAAGCAAAAGAAATTCTCTGTTACATGCATACCTCTGTATTTTACCCCTTCAACTGCAATAAGTTTCCAAAAACATTAGTATGTTTTGAAATCTGATCTGGAATTGAAGTCCTTATTTGAGAATGGTCCTCTCTTCATCAATAAAAGAGGGAGAATTATTAGGGGCTATTTGGTCCATGCCAACTTTAAAGAAAAAATCAGCCCTCCAATAATGCAGACATGTCTTGAACTGCTCTCAAATGGGAACTACAGTATCATTGTGGTACTTGTGCGCATTGCAATAATACAATAAAAACATTTTCCTCATCCCCACAAGGGCAAACTGATTGACCATTAATTGTGTAATAACCTGCATATCCAAACACATGATTTATTTGATATGTTGTCCTTGTGGTCTTGCTAATGTGGGAAAAGCAACTAGCAGACTAAAACAGAGAATGACTGAATACAAAAGTTATTTATGTAGATATGAGAGGGGTTATTCTATGGCTGTACATTTTATTGATGCCCGTCATAACATCTCTTCACGTTTTTGTGCCATTGAACAGATAAACACCTTCCACCAACCTTCTGTATTTTTAAATGTAGATTTTTGATGATTTATGTTTTAAGATGATTTAAGTAAGCTTTGATTACTGGTCTTCTCTGATGATGTCTATTCTTATATAACTATATGTTTTTTTACCTATTATGTAAATTTTCTTATATTTATAATCTCTCCTGTTTTTGCTGTTTTCTTTTGCATTTGTTCTCAATTATCTAAAGATCCATTTTTTTTCTTTCTGGGCTTAAGTGTGGGAATGAGATTGGTTTAGAGGTAAACCTCTCTGTATCAAAAATGGCTTCTTATTAAAAACAGAAAACTTGCAAATTAATGTCTTCTCTCGCAAGTTTGACAGTGTTCGAGAGTCCTCTAAATTCTGATACATTTTCGTCTTACGCATCTGTCATGTTATAGATGTGCAAAGTGCTTTATTTAATTAAATTACACCACAAATTTAGCACAAGTGAAAATTCATTTACCTACTATAAGCAAATGGAAAAACACTGCACACCGGTATAGACAGTTTAGGCATCATAGTTATGTAAAGCTAAATTGTATTCTTATAAAGGATCATAATGTGACATTGCTTAATTGACTACAACAACTGTGTTGGATTCATTCCTCCCGTTCCACAAGGGGGCTCTATGGTTGCCTTTTGGCATTGAGTAGATGAATGAACGGCAATCCAGAAGTGAAGAAACAGCAGACCAGAAGTGAGCTTATGCTGCCGTTAGCTGAACCAAGCAAGCAAAATTGAAGCATATAGAAGTACAGATGACCTTACTTTTGAGTATTGCCCAATGTGTTTATTGGGCATGGCCATGTAATGCATCTGGCAATAAATAACAAAAACAACAAGAACAATGACTAATTTATGTACTTCGTAACAACCTGTTGTTATGTTGGCATGAATTATTTTTGTTAATAATTGATCAGAAAATGCGTTTGAAAAAAAAAATTCTATTACACCCAAGGAAAGGTTTTAATGGTAATCCATCTGCCCAAGACGGCTATAAAAATGTTCACTTTATATCTCCTCCTGCCTTGTCTTTAAGTGATGGCCCAGTAAAATGAAAAAGTGTTTGAGAGAAGGAGAAATAGGTGATGTAGCCTCCTGTTCTGACCACAGAGGAAATCTCGGAAATTGAAGATAAAGGTCTTTCTGTCTCCACGGGGAACCAAGAAATCAGTGTTCTGACCCACTTGGCTCTACACATGCTCTCTCTCTGTCTCTCTCTCTCTCACACACACCAAGGCTCTAGCTGCAATGTCTAAGGAGTCTTTTTTTGGCGTCAAGACCCAGTTGAAGCTTTAAGAATTAAACAAACCCATATAGCATTCATGTTTAATTAAGATTGTATTCTAAACTGCTCTGTACTAATTAGAACAGAACATTTTGATCCAATGTGAATTTTTGCAAATTGCAGAGAAATCATACTAGGCTAAACAGTCAAAGTTATATACTTGGTTTCAGCTTAACAAGGAAGGATGTGTAAAGTTAAAGTATGTAAGAAACTTTACTTTCTCTTTGGCTTTAATTTAAAATGTAGCTTACAAGTTTTTTGTAAAGCTCTATCAAACACAAAACAAAGAAGACTAATGCATAAGCATCAAAACACCTTACAAAGCTAATATACTTTTTACTGAACTGTAACTTTATCGTGGTGTTGCCTCTCTACTGTTGAACAAAACATGCAAACTAACATCATCCAATATATTTTATAGTATATGTATCCAAAATTTATTGTTAAATTTAAGCCCTTAGTGACATTGTTCTGCACCAATTAATCATCCTATTTAATTCCTTTGCATAGCTCTTTCAGAACTTCTTACCTCCATTCAGTAACTGTAAATCAATTTAGTATCTAATTACTTATTTAAGGAGTAGTGGGTTTATTTTTCTTATATCTTTTCAATATTTTTTACATAAATTATGATAATGAATGATAATAAAAATACATTTCACACATTTGATTTAGTTTCATTGAATATTCCATAAAATGGCTAGTCTTCCATTTTATTCCTATTTTGTTTCAATTGCATTTTGAGCTCAAAATTCTTCTAAAAAAGCAACTAAAACAGGGATCCTGATAAAATAAAAATAGCACCTTGTCATCCTACTATATGATGTTATTTTACTGCAGCCCTGCAACCACATTTAATCAAGTAATTGATAAATAAAATATAGAAATATTATATTGTTAAAGTACAGAAAAAAACCTTATTAGAAAGAAGGCCACATATTGAACATGGAAAAGTCCGGAAAAAATCCAAAAGTGATATATACAATGACAATCCCTTGAAGTTTTTACATTACATGGAGGCAGTTCTCCACTTATGGCAAAGGTGTTATTCTAACAGTATGTGGTTGTATACTAGATTTAATCTAACTAACTTAATTTGGGCTTTTCAAACTGAAAAACCGAGAGGGTTGTCATGATCCAACACTTGTCATGAAAATCTAATCTATATGGGTCAAAACAGTTTTGATTATATGATCAAGGCCTTCATACATCCCAAAAGGTAGAGGGTGGCATGCTGATGTTTATTGATATGGTATCATTTTATTCATAGCATATTATTGAAATGGCACAATAAAAATCTGAATTTTGTAAACATTTTTTTTAAAGTATCTTTATTTCAGTTTTCCTGTCATTGGTATCTCTTTAATAACATCAATTAATTTGCCCCACATTGGTGTAGGGGGGTGGAGCCCTTGACTGAAGATATAAAAGAAAGAGACAAAAAAGCGAGTGCAATTTTTGGTTCCAAGATAGTTGTGCTCTGGGCTAGACAAAAGCCTTTGTAATTACAGTAGTAGTCACTGGTCCATTAGTGATAAAGACTTAGTGTCTCACTTGGGTGGAACTGGCACAGACAGTGCATTTATTTCATGGTAAGAGCTGCAATTATACCAAAAGACACTCTGTATAAATGTGTGTTTAATTTTTTTTTATTCACATTTATATACATTCTCTTTTTTGTCTTCACTTTGTCACTTTTGTGCAACGGGATATTATCTGAATATAACAGTGCCATTAACTGAATGTGCAATTAAGGTATTCTCCCATCTATTTAGAGTGATAATAAGACTCATTGTGATCAGAACAGGAACTAACACGTGCAAATACATAGTCACATAGAAACATACATCACATTTAACTCAGCTTTTATTAGCTTCTTCTAATTCATTCTCAGAGGCAGCACTAATGTTGAGAGGAGAAATAGAAGATTTATTTTTGAATGGGGTTTAAAGAAGATAAGCAAATGTTTTAAATAATCCTGTTTAAACCTGAATGTAAGCTTTATATATTCAAAATGTATGTTATGTATTGTTAATATGACATTTAAAACTTTAATTTAGTTCTATTTTGTTCTTGATATAAATATTTAAATAAATAAATGCAGTTAATTTAGGGAAAATATCTACCTTGCTTTAAATAAAAAATCGCTTTAATCTTAAAAAATACCGAAATGTGTATAACAATTGGTAAGGAGTAAAAACAAGACAGAATACATTGCTTGTGCTTAACATTGGCTTGTTTAAAAGCTTGTTTAAATCATATTTTGAAATTTCTTTGTATCTACCTTTCTCATACTGTACCTCGTTCAAAATGGTTGTTATGCTGAGCTGTATAAATAACAATTTTTCATCATTCTCCGTCAATCTATCTGTATTCTACCATTCTTCAATATTTGTCGTGGTCTAGGTGGATTTTCCTTTTGTTGAAACCCTATGCAACATTAGCTTGTGCAAAGGCATTAAACCATAACTGCCTTATGCGGCAATGCAGAATACATTCCTCTTGACTTGTCTGTGTGGTTATGATAAATTCATTTTATAGGACAATCTAGTGCAGATTACAACATTGATTTGACAATGTGGATCTTCCAGAATAACATCCCTAATTTGGATCATCCTTCATTATTCCTTGATCTGAATGCAAATGAGAACCTTTAAGAGATATTGTATTAAAGATTTACAAAAATGTCATAAATTCCTGAACATGGATGCCTTTTATGAAGTGATATTCAATGTATAGAATAAACTCCCAACAAGCCTACTAAAAAATGAAATAAACAAATAAAAACATTTATCAGCTCTACCAAAACAATTTTTAAATAGATCTTTTTTTGGCTAAAGAAGCCTGGGCAAAAATTTGAACTGGAAGACTTCATTCAGCCTCAACTCCTTTCCAATCACTTTCTGATCCCCTCCTACTGCAAACCTATCAGCCCCGCACCATGCATCCGCCATGCCCAATTATCATCCAGTACTCCACTTTAAAAGTTTCTTTATCCGTGGTTCTTCCTCACTTCCAACAAGATGCACCCCTTACCTTTTCTTCACCATCATCCTCATTTTTAATCTGGCTCCCTTTGTCTTCCCAACATCCTGTATAATATTCTTTACTCATATTTTCCTCCGGGGTCTGAGCACCATAGTCTATTTTTTTTTTGTCATCTGTTTCATAACTTTCTATAAGTTGAGTGTATTTGGTCCACTTCACAAGAGGGGAGTTAAGCTGCTTTTATTAGCCTGCAGTTTTTGCAGAGTCTTAACAAACCTGATTACTTAAAAACTTCTGCAGTACCTACAGTATTTAGTTAAATCATATATCAAAAATGCTATTTAAATCAAGCAGATAATGACAAGTAATTACTCTCAACACAATATTTAATAAAAAAAATAAAATAAAATCAATTATAACATTTTACCCAATGGCCATCTGTAACTTCATATTTTGTTTCTGTATCTTGTTGATAAGGTACACTAATGAAACCCATACATGTAGCATTACTTGCTAGAGACACTGCAACTTTGGCCAGGGGTCTAGAAGTACTCAGGTAAGGTTTAATGATTCAATAACATAAAGATGTAATGGTTCAATTTGGTACTCCATCTGAACTCAGTACGAGATCTGTCTCCTGCAGCATCAGACTGCCTATTTTAGGACACTGCATCAGAAAGCATGACTGGTAAGCTTGCAAATAATATGAATGTGATGGGTCTTATACAGTATCTAACAATGATGAGATCCACTACAGCGAAGAGGAACACAATCTGAAGTGTTTTGAAGCTTTTTGGGGCTGGTGGAGCTGAGCAAAACTGTTTCTTCCTCCACAATATCCAATGGTAATATGAGAATACCAGCAGTCATATTAATTTTGGCCCTGAATGGCCAAAATTAATATAATGATTTATGGCATACGTAACAGATGCAGACAACTGTTATTACTTTCTTAAACAGTGTGCTGCTGAGTGATGTAGTGTCGCGGATGTGAAATGTTTAGATTGAAGTCTCATGGTGGCCTCATTTAAGTAGAAGTCTGATCCACCATGAAGAAATAATATCAAATTTCATCCAAAAATTTTGGATACTTAGATTTGTTTTAGTTACTGAATGTATGCCTAACCTTGACATTTAACTTAACCATTATTAGTATATTCCTATACTTCACCTAAAGTTAATTCATACCATACTTATATACTGACTCTATAAGGTTACAAATGGGAGCCTGCTACATTAGGAGAAACCATGTGTCCCTATAAGGCCCTTTGGTCTTTAAAAGTTGATATAATATACCAAAAACAATCTTTAATAGGTTGCATAAACAAGTACACCCGATCCTCCATCCCTTCACAACAGCAACTTCACACATGCAAACAATCACACTGATAATCAAAAAGACCATAGGTGGCTTGCTACAGTAGTTGTCCTTTCACCTGAATCAAGCCATTGGCCTCACAGAATTTGGAAACTTCGCCTCAATCAGCTTTGCTTCACTCAAGCAGCTGAACTTTTACTACATAGAGATAACATTGGAATCCTTTGCTCCAGCTGCTAAATTTACATTTGTGTGAACGCAACTTTAAGATTCTTCCAACAATACATTACAGATTTACTTATAAATCATTTTTAAAGCAACATAGGTGATCAAAGTGCTGTACACTAATATTAAAATAATGAAACACAAAAATTCAGTGTATAATATCCATATAACAAAAGTGCATTTAGAAAATGTTTTTTTTTTCAGAACAAGGAGTCTTAAAATTAAGCAGAAAAATTCAGGATGACAGTAAAGAGAAACATGCATGTAAGACTTCACTTTCATTCTTCCCAAGTTAATTTAGCTTGCATGGGTCAGAGGCCCAGACAGAAACTTCTTCCAAGGCCACCCACTATGCATCAGCCTGCCTATTCTCTCTTGACCATTTGTTCCATAAAACCACAAAACATTGGGTGATGGCTAATCAACTTTTAGCGCCTCCGAGTGTGTTATTACACAGCAAATGATGGATGGTACAATTACACCCTGTGTCACTTAGCTAAATGGCTATGTAATTCTAATGAGATTTTATTCAAACACTGACTGTAAGGAGGTTTGGGGTAGGATTTGTGAGGAATCAAGGGTTGAAATGCAACAGGACCCATCTTAAGCAAATGAGGCAAAAAAGGTTGATGTGGAACAGCATAACTAAAGCAAAAGATAATACAAAGGGAAGCATGAATAATGAGTATTTCCATTTTTTTAATCGGAAACAGCAGAAGTCTTTCCTTGTCAAAGGTTTTAGTATTGCTAATGTTTTTTTATACATAGAGTAGCAACTGTGTTTAAAATAAAGCTGATTTAGCAAACAAATGAAGAAGGTTAATATCTAAATATCAGCATTTATGCAGAAATTGAAGAAAGAGATCAGAGCTAACACTATTGTCCTTATCAAACACATTCAAAATATTTTTGAAATGTATATTTTGACATTCACTTGTTTTTATTATTTTTAAACAACTAGATGATGGTGTATAGTAAATAAAAAATCAAACCAAATCTAATGCAGAGTAATGAAATGTAAAAAAGAAAATTGAAAATATAAGAAAGGTCTTCAAGTAAAATCAGGAAAAATAAACTGTTTATTTAGATAATACATCAACTGTAAGACTGCTCCAAGCAGTCTACTGAAAGTTAATGAGAAATAAAAATCTCTTCAGTGGTGCCACATTCAAAAACATCTGAAATATGTCTTTCATAGATATGGTTACAATTCAGAATAATGAACTAATATAACATAAACCTTACAGATAAGCAGTACAAGATGGATGGAGCAATACAAAACAGGACAATCTCGGCAGCCTGGATGTTGAATTAATTATTTTTTGTGCATCTTGTTTACCAATGCAGTTAAAGTTGTTTACCAAAAGAGTTCACCATTTGTCTTAGAAACAGTAAACATCCCTCCATAAGCTTACAGACACTTCATGGAATGTAACCAGAAAGAAATATGGATATTTCAGTCCCATCTCAAACTATGCTGCAAGTTTCTGTTTCTCAATATTTATTGAGCTACCTTTTTTCCAGCTACATAGGAAAATAAATATGAATTCTAAGTGGTATTACAAAAGAAGGGTGGTCTGTTCTTTTAAATCCTGTCCAGCATTGCCTTTCCATAACTTATATCTATTTTTCTTGATTCACTCTGTTTTGGCAATGTCTGTTTTTTTTTTTATAACAAATCAAATCTGTTTGCACAAGATACATTTTCAATACACCATCTCAAGGCCCTTTATTGAGTCAATTCCGACATTTAAAAAGTAGTTATCATAGTTAACAACTTAAACTTAACCTTAGGAACAACTGTTCAAAATATGAAGAAAACTACATTTGATAAACAAGACTGAGATGGGGAGTAGGACACCCTGAGGCTTCTGTAACTACTTAATTAGATATATTTGCTTAATTGCTTGTGCTACAAACAGTAACTCAATCTCTTAAGAGTAGATGAATTAATGAATAATTAAATAATCCAGAAATTATTTTAAAAAATGACTGGAAGATAAAACCAGTGCATCAGTTTGTGAGAGAAATGTCTTTTTTTTTTCATTTGCCATGTTACAGAATTTCAGGCATACCTTATGGAGAAATTGGTTTCCTACATGAATCATGGCAGAATTCATCAAGATGGTAGATGAACTGTATGGTTTACTTCAATAAGTACTGGGGTGTGTGTGTGTGGCTCAGTGTATGTGTAGAAATAATTGTGTTTTGGGGTAGTGGATTTTATAAGAGACTCTGTCACCTAGCTGTTCACAGTTGTAAGAAGTGGAAACAGTAAAAGAATTGCAACCCATGGCACCCAGAAGAGGCAAAGGACAGGTGGACCCAGCAGGGCTGTCATAAGGCCAACACAGAGGTAGGTTGTCAGTGAAGCACGTAAGCAGTAGCCCCCATGCCAAGAAGGCATAGCTAGGAAGCCAGTCTTACCATCCCCCTCAACACAAGCCAAATACAGCAACCAGTCCCCTAAGCTGCCCATGGCCAGCACCAATGCAGGGATTTAGATTGTTTTTCCAAAAAGAGGGGGAGATACCTGCCCTCAACCCTCTGGGCAGGCACCAGTTGACCATGCCCATGTGCTGTCTAACAAAAAAATACAAGCAGGATTTTCTTTTTAAAAACACAACCCAGGTGTTGCTTATATCCCAATGCAAACTACCATGAGCAGCCTTGGTGGTATGATAGTTATGTGGAGTATATTTCCTAGGCATACTTGAAGTTTCCTAGTACGAGCTGAGCAAAAGTGGCCCGACCTGCAAAAGTATTGTTGCTGACTTCATCCCTCTGTTTGGACATGGCGACACATTCTTAGTACTCAAAATGGTTTTCAATAAACAGATCTTAATCCATTGCAGCGCCTTTGGGATGGGGTGAAATTAAAGATTTACTCCGAGGATGTCCTGCATAGAAACTTTCAGGATTTGTGTGCTACTATCATGTAAACGTGAAACAAAATCTGTGTGAAATATTGCTGAATTTAATATCAACAAAAGTTAACAATTAAACCTAAAATAAAGGGCAAGGAAACATTTGTGACCACATTAAGTTTCACATTAGCATATATTGACAATCTCAATATGGTATTTGATAGATGGGGATTTGAAAGGAGCGTTGCTAAGGGGAAAAGAAGCTTATAGCTCAGGTGCTATATTTCATATGAAGTCTCATTCATACCGACATATACACAAAACAAGGGGATGTCAAAACAAACACACATGAACACACAAACCTAACACAGTCTGACTTTGACTGTCATTTACTACCTCTTTTCTATGCACAAATGTGGAGTCATTAATTTTCAGGTCCTGCTATCCTCATATCTTTCACATTCATCTTCTTCACAGACAGAGTGACACAATATAAATTTGGTAACTGCTAGAGGTAAAAAAGGAAACTTGGAAAGTTAAATGCTATTTAAAAAAAAGCCTTTAATAATATCTAAAATGTCATAGCCAGTGTCTGGACAGTAAAACAGAGACTTCCACCCATAATTAAGGTATATGTATTGATTAGTATCAGAAACAGCAATAACTACAGTATGTGCGCCCAGGGTGGATGTATTTTGATGAATTTCCATGTAAGATAAAGAACAGACTGTTGTTCCAGTGCAAAAGTCAAACTTTTGCTTACTATTCATTCTCCTCACTCTCTCAGTGGTGTCACTTCCAACCCCACACTGTCCTTCTTCGTGTCAAATTAAAGTGATGGAAATGAACTTGAGAAGACACTAATTGTAACTGTCAATCCAATCTAGGTTAGGACTGAAAGACAGGGGCTCCCTAGCACTTCATCAGTCTTCATTAATATTGAAGGAGTTTGCTGAGGAGCATGGGGCAAACGTAATCTGCGCTCATCTTACAGTGCATCAGAAATTAGGAAGCTGGGGAGGGCAGTAATGGTGCCCAAGGGACAAATATGTCAGTCAAAGAGAAATATGAAGAAAGATATCAGTGGACAGCAATGGTGTGGGAAAAAAAGTGGAAAATGGGAGTTAAAATATCTAATAAGCGTTTCTTAGATCTCATGAGGATTATTGGTACAGTAAACTATCCCTCCAGCTATTTAAATGTTCATTTAAATATCCTGAATAAGGAGTAGAAAAAATCTTTTAGTTTGATCGATTTATCAGTCCAAAGGTTGTTTATAGTTATAATTTGTTTGAAATTTAGTTTCCCCCCTCCGAATTGCAAAACAACAAAACAACTTCTGTTTGCAACTTTGTATCATGGGCACTTACTCCTAATTTTTAGATAAATTATTTAGAGTTCCTATCTTATTTAGAGTTAGTAAATCTCCAACCAAGGGTTTTCAAATTAGTCTATGGCAAGAAAAACAATGTATAGAACAATTATGTTTTTGTTTTTTTAATACACATTACATTGTTTGATGTGTTGATGAATAAAACTTAAATGTAAATATTGACAAGGTAATCATAGTAAGGGATTTTAACACTCATTCTAACATTTAAGCATACAGCATAAATGCAACATTTTATACCTTCATACTTTGGGGATTGTGCTGAAATATGGCATTGAATTAACTTTGTGAAGAAAAAAAAATGCATTTTTTCAACAATCCGACCACTTTTTAGTAACCTTCAAACTCAATCTAAGAGCTTTCTTCTCCATCAAAAGCAGGTTTCATTTTATCTGATTATTTATAATGCTATAATTATGCTATAATATTGTTATAAAAATCTGTTCCGTTTTTTTATCATCTCTGTATCACAGAACATACTGTAGATGATAACCTTTGAAGTTATTCTGTTTCACAAGTCCTATAATTTTGTTGATAGGGTTACTTCTTCTCTACACACTGCTTTAGACAATGGTTAAATTTAGAGCTGTTTAATTGGAAGCATAACGCTAGGACACTGGAGAAAAGAATGTACTCTACACATTCACAGCAATTCTCCTTAATCAGGAAAAATGTTGAATTGTTGTATTAAATGACCACCGTGAAATTAGAGCAGCATATTTCTTTCTATTAACATAGGATACTACAAAAAACTCTAGATCTTTTTAATACAGTTGGACAGACCCGTAGCTCTGTTGAACTGTTTATTCAGCAATCTGTTAGCAGTAATGACTTTAAGGGATTCTTTTCAAATAACATTAAGTCTAAACATTAGTTTGAAATTAAAATAAAGATCATTGGCACACCTCTAAATAGCACTGGTTCATCTCTGGAAGGTGAGGCAGCATTTGAAGTAACTGTAGTACCTGAATTATGTGAATGATCCAGTTGGGGTTTTTGTAGGTAATAGTCAGTAATCATATTAACATTGCCTAAGATAACAGACTTGTATATGTGCTTTTTTGTTAAATCTTAGTTGTGAATTACGTACTGTCAATCACAAGTGTTTTAAAAAGCCTTGATATATATATATATATATATATATATATATATATATATATATATATATATATATATATATATATATATATATATACACTATATTGCCAAAAGTATTTGCTCGCCCATCCAAATTATTGGAATCAGGTGTTCCAATCACTTCCATGGCCACAGGTGTATAAATTCAAGCACCTAGGCATGCAGACTGTTTTTACAAACATTTGTGAAAGAATGGGTCGCTCTCAGGAGCTCAGTGAATTCCAGCGTGGAACTGTGATAGGATGCCACCTGTGCAACAAATCCAGTCGTGAAATTTCCTCGCTCCTAAATATTCCACAGTCAACTGTCAGCTGTATTATAAGAAAATGGAAGTGTTTGGGAACGACAGCAACTCAGCCACGAAGTGGTAGGCCACGTAAACTGACGGAGCGGGGTCAGCGGATGCTGAAGCGCATAGTGCGAAGAGGTCGCCAACTTTCTGCAGAGTCAATCACTACAGACCTCCAAACTTCATGTGGCCTTCAGATTAGCTCAAGAACAGTGCGCAGAGAGCTTCATGGAATGGGTTTCCATGGTCGAGCAGCTGCATCCAAGCCATACATCACCAAGTGCAATGCAAAGCGTCGGATGCGGTGGTGTAAAGCACGCCGCCACTGGACTCTAGAGCAGTGGAGACCCGTTCTCTGGAGTGACGAATCGCGCTTCTCCATCTGGCAATCTGATGGACGGGTCTGGGTTTGGCGGTTGCCAGGAGAACGGTACTTGTCTGACTGCATTGTGCCAAGTGTAAAGTTTGGTGGAGGGGGGATTATGGTGTGGGGTTGTTTTTCAGGAGCTGGGCTTGGCCCCTTAGTTCCAGTGAAAGGAACTCTGAATGGTTCAGCATACCAAGACATTTTGGACAATTCCATGCTCCCAACTTTGTGGGAACAGTTTGGAGCTGGCCCCTTCCTCTTCCAACATGACTGTGCACCAGTGCACAAAGCAAGGTCCATAAAGACATGGATGACAGAGTCTGGTGTGGATGAACTTGACTGGCCTGCACAGAGTCCTGACCTCAACCCGATAGAACACCTTTGGGATGAATTAGAGCGGAGACTGAGAGCCAGGCCTTCTCGTCCAACATCAGTGTGCGACCTCACAAATGCGCTTCTGGAAGAATGGTCAAAAATTCCCATAAACACACTCCTAAACCTTGTGGACAGCCTTCCCAGAAGAGTTGAAGCTGTTCTAGCTGCAAAGGGTGGACCGACGTCATATTGAACCCTATGGATTAGGAACGGGATGTCACTTAAGCTCATATGTGAGTCAAGGCAGGTGAGCAAATACTTTTGGCAATATAGTGTATATATATATATATATATATATATATATATATATATATATAGAGAGAGAGAGAGAGAGAGAGAGAGAGAGAGAGAGACAGAGAGAGAGAGAGTTGATATATATAAATATATATTAGAGAGAATATATATATACAGAGAGAGAGGGAGAGAGATGCTTCTTATTGGAAAACATGTCCACATGGGAATAATTTCCTGTTATTCTGGTAACATCCAGCTTTAGTTATCCATAAATTCTAAAGAAACTGACCTGTTAGTTGCACCACAAGCAGTGCTTGAAGACTTAAAAACTTGGATGGTCAAAAATTTCTGTTTTTGAATGCAAACAGAAGCTATCGTCTTTCGATCAGTCTTTGAAAAATATGTTTATTGGTTTGTCATTTAATCTGAATTCTTTAAAATTATCTTAGATTAAAAAATAAATAAAAAACAGTTTCTTTTTGTTCGGTATTCATTTAAATTCAATTTCAAAGAGGTTTTATAGAATTTGCTTCTTTCATCTATGGAATACTGCAAAAATGTGAAAAATCTTGTCCAGGGGTGATGCTGAGAAACAACTCGATTCTTTTGTTTCTTCAAGGCTGGACCTTGTAGCTCTTTATAATCAAGAAGTCCAATAGTATTTCTCCTATTTTAGCCTCCATTCACTGGGTTTCTGTTAAATCTATATATAATTAAAATACTTCTTCTCACATATAAAGCCCTAAATAACCAATATAATCTCAGAGACAGAGTTAGATAATTCAGGTCCCATCAAATCCCCACATACACATCCAAAACTAAAGAGTTAACATTTCAGAGTAAAAGGTTTCAGAGTTGACTTTAACTCAGTACGTCTTGTTTTAACAGTGATTTAAATAGTGCTCAGTGTTCAAGTTATTTCCAGGAGTTTATTGGGCTCTAATAAATGGGAAAAAAATAAGCTCCTCCTCCTTCTTTAAAGTCTTCATTTGAGTGAAGTCTAAACTGGGCTCCATTTTGTCCATCTCCAGCTGTCCTACGCAGTAAGGGCAACTTCCTAAAACTTTGGTCAAGCACATAGAGTGAGTGATGTGACATTTTGACAAATTTACTTCACTGAACGACAGCTAAATGTGTACATTTTTTAACAACTTTACACTAGTGATGGTGAGTCGAGGCCTCATGAGGCATTGAACCGTTTGGCCAAATTGCTTCAATGACCCCCAGAGTTCATGATGTTCCATGTTAACATGTCATCACCTACTGGTGGAGTGCATAACTACAGTTTTTAATAAAATCTGTGATTTTGTACAATTGTTTTATTTATTTTTTTTCCTCTTAAGTTTCTTTGAAATTTTTTTAATTGGTGTTAAATGTCTTAGAAGAGAATCATTCAAGATGCACAGTTTTTCTGACATTTTTGTGACATAGGCTCAAGCAGACAGTGAAAGTGATTGTGAAAATTGGGAAATGATGAGCAAAAGGAAACGTGTTTGTCATTTTTATTCCAATAGAATAGTTTTTTCCCCAAACTTTTTGATTTTAATCGGGTTGGAAGTTATGTGTTCAATCTTTTGGCTAAACTGACATGTCTAATTTGGCAGTGTTTTTTATCCAACCTATATTTTTATCAGGGCAAACCAATGCAAATTAGTCTCATTAGCAAAAATACTTAAGTATAATCACAACATTGGTCTTGAACCATCAACCTTAGGAATGGAAGTCAGTGTCTAACAGATGTCGCCACTAACGATGATATTAGTCCACTGGAGAGCAGTACTACTAAACACTAAAGGTACAACTGTGTCCAGTGGCCTGTTCAGATTTTGATGATTACATTGTTTAATCTAACCAAAATAATTTTAAATAACTAGATTGGTTGTTTTTCCAACCAATCTATTCTTAGAATCAATCTAAACACTAACTCTATATTAAAAACATGTTCAGTAATTTGTCACTTTGCTTTTATAGACATGCAAAAATACTAGTGGTAGTTAGACATCTTTGAAGATGTCTGGTTAGACAGGAATTTCTTTGGTTAGATAAATGAACCTTTGTTTTCCTAATAGCTGTAGCTTTATGTCTCATTTCTTATGTTTTGATGCAGTTGTATGCTGCAGTTTAGAGGAACATCTCTGGCGTCAACAGGGTCTCCAGCCATACCTCCTTGCTGTTGGGAGTCAGAAGAGGAAGATTGACAGCTTCTACATAGTCATGGAAATATACCTCATGCCATACCAGTCAAACTGCTCTCTAGGAGCATTTGATGAGCTGTTCTCTTTAAATCTTAATGTGGGGAAAAGTGGGGAAATTTTGAATGGCTACTACTGTATAATAAAAAAGCATGTTGGCTTCCATCTCCTGAAAAGCTATGCTTTGACTTAATGTATCGCTTAAAATTTTAAGATGACGTGGTTGACGTACCTATTTGTTAGTTAAGTCTCGGTGGGCACAGTTTGCACAAAAAAGGTGAGTTTCTTTCTGTCAGAGTCTTCCTTTGAAATATTTCTTTGTTCAGTTAATGTGCCTTTAACCACTGAGTGTGAAATCAAAGTGTGAAAAACAGCTCAGACAATACTGAAGCTTTCAACTGTTTGTTTTATAAGAATGTGTGATTCCCTTTGCTCACACTCAGAACCCTATTAACCTATATATAAACCCTTTCCAATAAAGGTCAAGTGAACTGGGACTGAAAGTGCAAAGATTTGGAGGACATTTTTACTGATTACCTTATGTTTTTATGAACACTTCTGCTCTCTGATACCCACTGAATATGACCAAAGGGGACAAAAGAACATATTGTCAGACTTGTAGATATCAACCTTTAAGTTTTAACCATGTGGCTTTGTCCCCAGTTGAATTACAAGATGTCTTTAACCTTTAGATGCCGATTAGACTATTCATGCTCACTGGTGCGCACATTGGGCTCTCCATCTGGTGAGCATCACTATGACAGCTGGGAGTTATTTAAACAAGTGCAGGGTCAAATGCACAATTCACTCAAGAGTCACTAAGAGTATCATTAAAAGACAAAAAAAAAGACTTATTTAGATGGATACATCTACAGTAATTATATCCATTTTTAAATTTGTTCCCTCATATATATAAAACAGAAGCACCCAAACTGAATTGAATTTATGTTACTAATGTTTTACTACAGATGTGATTTTTTTTTTTAAGTAAGACTTTAAGTTGATTAGACAAGCCATCTACTGATCTTTGTTCTTTGAGATTTTTTTCCACTCAACATGGACCAGAGAGAGCAAACTGTATATGCTTTGATATTATTCTATTATTCCTCCATCACAAGTATGAAGCATTGACGCATTGTAGGAGTTATTCTACTTCATGGGATTGGCACATGGCAGAATTATTCAGTGCTGCAACCCAGGTTAAAGATTCAATGTGTTCAGGGAAAGACTTTGGTACAATCCACAAGACTAGAGTTTATTTGAGCTTCTATTTTACAGCTGCCATTTCAAACCCAGCAACTGATTCACTTTTGACATCAACCAGACATTTTCATCAAACCAGAGAGATGGTTGGGAATGAAAATTGCAGCAGTTTCTGTTTCTGGCATAAAACAACCAAAGGATGTTTAAAGTAAACTAAACCTTTTAGGATAATGTTTGACCTTTACCAAGTTGTCTTCTAGGCAAAATGCATTAATTGGTTATTGTGTGACTGATTTACTAGCTGCGTTAACACTTAAGTATAATGCTTAATATAACAGAAATTAAATATATGCAATTAAACATATTTTCTAATATACATAGAAAAAGGATTAACAAAAAACACCATGGATGGAAGCCAACATTTTCCATCCATTTCCGATATGCTTATCTCTACTTGGGTCATGAAGGTTGCTGTTGCAAATTTCCAGCTGCCAATGGCCCAGAGGTGGGATACCCCCTGGACAGCTTGGGACTCTATCATAGGGCAACACAAGACAAGACAAACAGGAAAAACAACCATTCAAACACACTCACACTTTAAGGAGAATTTAGAGAAGCAAAATACCTAACAGTAATTTTTTTGGACTTTGAGATGCAACCAGAGTACCCAGAGAGAACCCATGCATGCGCAGGGAGAACATGCAAACTACATGCAGAAAGACTCCGGGTCGGGAGGCTGCAAGGCAGCAAGAAGGTTCCACTGCTCTACTGTGCAACACTGAACAAAATAAAAAACAAATAAAATATAAAAAATAAAACTATAGAACAGGTAAAACCATATAGTATTTGTAAATCAGAAGACAAAACAAAAAAAAAATAAAAACTATTTTTTATTTGGAAAAATAAAGGGACATAAGTAGAAAAAAAAATGCATTACTTTAAAATTTTTCCTTGCACATTTTAACATCTGTAATATTAAAAGTATCTTTAGGTGTGAATAACTCACGTTTTCAATTTATTCATGCAAATGCACTATGCCTAAATTACGGGACACTTATTCAAAAAGAGAGGATATGGATTTTTAGATAAGGTTGAAGCTGACTGTGAGGGTCCATCAATGTGTATACATTCAAGGGAATAAAAGCCTGTGTGACGAAATGCAGTTATTAATCATTGTGCAAGCGTTGATTCATCTGTCGTGGTAGCAGTTTGGAAGATGGACTCTGTTTACTGCTAAAGCTGTTTGAGGGGCTTTGGGAGGCAGCCATCAATCTCTTGGCTATCTTCAAAAGGAGCCAATGCACAAGCATCAGTTTCAATCACCTCCCTAAGACAGGTGGTATGGTAAGCTCAAGCACAATAGTTTTCTCTTTATTTTACCTTTACTTCTGCTCTACCTCAAGGTTATTTTTCCCTCCTAGGGGAGAAATGTTATTAATGTGTCTTATCATAATAATAATATTGCCTAAAAATACTTACTTTACCCTGCCCTTTGGCTCCCTTGCTGTTTGACACCTCATGTTTCTAATTAGCATCTTCAATTAACCCATTTTAATTGCCCACCATGAAAAGGTGGAGAACCCTGGCAAGTTGGTGCCACAGGGAGATGTTTTGTAAATGACTAGTATAATGTCAGTATCTAAAGAAAGGCTTGTACTAATGGACTTTCAACCTTATTGTGTAAATGTACCCTTTATGTAACACAAGCTAGTAAAGGTTAACCTATGAAAAGTATATGTGAGCTGACAATGAGGATGTTTTACGGTGCAAAATTGGTTCAGTGAGGCTGAAAAGCAATCATATTTTGAGTTTACCACCCTAAACATATACACATGCAGAAATAAAACAAACATAGACCAATTCCACCTCTTTTTAGTTCAGGTCAGTGGGACCAGTTGCTTCTGTTAGAGTATGATGGTACCATCTATTGTCCTTCTTTCTTACCATAATTGTTTTTTTTTGTTGTTTCACCAGGTTGTTTGCTGAATTGGTCTCAGAAGCAGAAATTATGTATTGACTTTCCATTGTTCTGAACTTTCCGATCAATTTTGATATTTTAGTTCATAAAAATGAAGCGCACAATAAATAAAACTTAGTCCATTACTTTTAACCGATGCACACAAAACATTCTTTCATATTAACTCTAAATCACTGCTGTAGAAAAGAATATGAAAACAGAACTTGGTTTTTGATTGTGACTTGCTTTCTTTGCAAAGCCTTGATAGTCCAGTTTATTCTCACAGCAATATTGGCCCAATAATGCAGTCAGCACTTTAGTGTAACTCCATGGGAGCTCCCATGCCCTCCAGTAAGATTGAAATCAATTGGGGTTGGATGGTTTTGGCAGTGCAGAGTGCAGAGTGCAGGCAGCACAGTCTTGGATAGTGTTTGTTAGAAGTAGAGGTCAACATTATATGGTCACTTTCCCCTTAAAAAATGTAGATTGTTGTTTATTTCTTTAACAGATTTCACCAAGAAAACTACATAACCTGTCATTACCATGGTATTACAACTCAAGCATTGACAAAATGGATGATGACTTACTTGAGACTGATAATAAAATTGTGATATTTATTGCCTTGCAGTTCTTTATTTACTTAATCCCCAAAGTTATTATGAAAAGCTATTTAGATTTTTATAATTTTATGCTTCAGACCAAAGTGGGTCAACAACGTAGGTTGATTACTCCTGTTTCGAATAACGATGATCAATCTTTAACTAATATGAGCTAAGTATTTGGCATACTTTTGAATTTGGACTGTTAATGCTAGAATATTTAACTTTGAAATGATCACAAGACCAAGCAACTTTGAATCACTAAATGGTCTCAAAGTTAAAAGATTTAAGGCAAGTGTGTGTAGGTGACAGTGTGTGTCCAGAGTAGGTCGAAGCAGCTCAGTGCACTCACTTCTGGACAACTGAAAAGCTACATCAGTGGAGTTATACTTTGGCAAATGGATGATCTTCTCTGTCAATGATTATTCTAGCTAACAAAAAGTTCACATATGTTATAGCCTGGGTCAAACACAAGGTTCTAGATAACTACGCTTTGAGGGGAAAAATGTCCAAGTTTCATAATCAAAGCACAGCTGTAAAGGACTATAAAGATTTGTTCTCATGCATCAAAGAGAAGTATGCAGTAGCTGATGTTTCCATTGTTTTCTTTTTCCCTTTGTATGTACCTAATATTGTATTATTTTAATATACGTGTACAAATAAAGGCATGGTGAATTTAAGGCTAAGCATAAAATATGCAGTTGTTCACTTGCCTAAATGCTAATTTATACCCAATAAATATTCCTCACAGAAGGGGAACAGTACAAAGCCACAGGCTCTAACTCTACAGGTGCTGGTCATAAAATTAGAATATCATGAAAAAGTTGATTGATTTCAGTAATTCCATTTAAAAAGTGAAACTTGTATATTATATTCATACATTACATACAAACTCATATATTTCAGATGTTTATTTTGTTTAATTTTGATGATTACAAATGACAACAAATGAAAATCTCAATTTCATCATATCAGAAAATTAGAATATTGTGAAAAGGTTCAAAATTGATGGCCCCTGGTGCCACACTCTAATCAGCTAATTAACTCAAACCACCTGCAAAAGCCTTTAAATGGTCTTTCAGTCTAGTTCTATAGGCTACACAATCATGGGGAAGACTGCTGACTTGACAGTTGTCCAAAAGACGACCATCGACACCTTGCACAAGGAGGGCAAGACACAAAAGGTCATCGCTAAAGAGGCTGGCTGTTCACAGAGCTCAGTGTCCAAGCACATTAATAGAGAGGCGAAGGGAAGGAAAAGATGTGGTCGAAAAAAGTGTACAAGCAAGAGAGATAACCGCACCCTGGAGAGGATTGTGAAACAAAACCCATTCAAAAATGTGGGGGAGATTCACAAAGAGTGGACTGCAGCTGGAGTGAGTGCTTCAAGAACCACCACACACAGACGTATGAAAGACATGGGTTTCTGCTGTCGCATTCCTTGTGTCAAGCCACTCTTGAACCACAGACAGCGTCAGAAGCGTCTTGCCTGGGCTAAAGAGAAACAGGACTGGACTGCTGGTGAGTGGTCCAAAGTCATGTTCTCTGATGAAAGTAAATTTTGCATTTCCTTTGGAAATCAAGGTCCCAGAGTCTGGAGGAAAAGAAGAGAGGCACTTCATCCACGTTGCTTGAAGTCCAGTGTAAAGTTTCCACAGTCAGTGATGGTTTGGGGTGCCATGTCATCTGCTGGTGTTGGTCCATTGTGTTTTCTGAGGTCCAGGGTCAACGCAGCCACATACCAGGAAGTTTTAGAGCACTTCATGCTTCCTGCAGCTGACCAACTTTTTGGAGATGCAGATTTCATTTTCCAACAGGACTTGGCACCTGCACACAGTGCCAAAGCTACCAGTACCTGGTTGAAGGACCATGGTATCCCTGTTCTTAATTGGCCAGCAAACTCTCCTGACCTTAACCCCATAGAAAATCTATGGGGTATTGTGAAGAAGAAGATGCAATACACCAGACCCAACAATTCAGAAGAGCTAAAAGCCACTATTAGAGCAACCTGGGCTATCATAACACCTGAGCAGTGCCACAGACTGATCGACTCCATGCCACGCCGCATTGCTGCAGTAATACAGGCCAAAGGAGGCCCAACTAAATACTGAGTGCTGTACATGCTCATACTTTTCATGTTCATACTTTTCAGTTGGCCAACATTTCTATAAATCCTTTGTTTTTATTGGTCTTCAGTAATATTCTAATTTTCTGATATGATGAATTTGAGATTTTCATTTGTTGTCATTTGTAATCATCAAAATTAAACAAAATAAACATCTGAAATATATGAGTTTGTATGTTATGTATGAATATAATATACAAGTTTCACTTTTTAAATGGAATTACTGAAATCAATCTACTTTTTCATGATATTCTAATTTTATGACCAGCACCTGTACATAAGCTCTATATTTCAACACATGTCAAATTGTATAAGTTTACAACATCTTATTGTGCTGTCCTTACTCTGAGGAAGGTCAGATCTCGACTACGGTCAATGCTTGTAATCTCAAGGTTGCCCATGACGACTTCACAGTTCTCATAGTATTTCCTCAAAGTGCGATACTGCTGCTCCAGGTCCGACAGCGTGCTTAGTTTGTTCTCAGTGCCGGCACAGACTAGAAAAGAGAAAATATGGACAAAGAGATAGTGATATATTATTTCAAGTGCATTACATAGTGCATGTCTGTTTTGAGTTGTCAATAAACAATAAAATAAAAAAAATAAAAAATTGCTGGCAGATTAAACATTGCTATCAGTATAACAAATTATATGAAAAAAATAAAGACAGCAGCAATGGAAAAAAAAAGGAATGCCACATTTATAACTAAGTTTGATATAAATACATTAATTAGAATTTATAAGAAATAAACTAGATCAGAATAGCAAATTTAGTGTTAACATAATTCAAGCCAAGCAAAGCCTAGCCAGCTTTATTTATTATGGAGCTAAATCAGTGATGGCTTGGACTGACATCGAATTGCCGAATTCCCTTTAAAAAACTCAAAAACTCATGATTATACTATGAATTTTAGCTGCAGCATTTTTTCAATAAGAAATGGTTTCAGTCCCTGCAGCTACGATGTCACCACCACTGATCACTATTTATTCACTGGATTGCTGATAGGCCGTTGTTAATACATGATGCTGTGAAGTCACCAGCCGCCATATTGGTACTCCCCAGTTACACTGGTTGGAGTGTAAACAATATGTGCACTACAGCATCAAACAACAATGATGTTCTCATTTTCAGGGGGGCTTAAGATCTTTAAAATAAAGATAAATGAATCACTTTTACACACACTTGCTGTTTCATAGCATTAGTAGATTACTGTAATTTATGTCATTCCGTAAAAATTCAAAAAATATCCACTGGACTTGGTTTTCAAGATTTGCAGACGTTTCGCCACCTCTCCAGGAAGCTTTCTCAATTCAAATGTCTGGATCCGCAGTGAGTTTGAGTCTTATATAGACAACGCCTTGTATCGCTTGGAAACATGCAATGGTAACCGATGAATGGGTCGTTAGTTCCATCGTTAGCCTGTAATATCTGAACCTGCCTATGATTCTAGGGGTCGGTCGTTAAAGGGGGGATTGCCATTAAGGGGGGGGATTGTCTCCTGTAATACCTGAAACCTGTCTATGATTGTTACGGGATGACTATGACCTGGATGACTGAGAACCTTCATCAGCACTGTAATTTATGGTAAAAAATAGGCAAATCACATTGCATATTCAGTATGAAGTCCATGAAGACTATAAATCATGTAATATGATTTAAAGACTTCATGATTATACAAATCCATCACAACAAATTAAATGTTAATGGAGGATAATAATACTGTTCTTAGATATAAAGAATGTTACACACACACAAACACCATCTGATGATGTGCCAAAAGTGCTAAATTGATCATGTATGTGTAATATACATTTATTGATTACATTGTTATGGTAATTACATTATATTACAGGCATTTTTATTGCGTGACTCTGTGATAGTGTGGAGTACCAAGATGGTAGCGGGTGACCTTAAATCTAACAGCAATCCAGTGTATAAATAGAGATCAGTGGTCACTACAAGCCGGCACTATTTTTGTGTCAAGAGACGGGGCTAAACTGATGGCTCCTTCTGGGTCCTTCTGTTTTTCCAGTACTATTCTTCATGTAACTGCGGTAAACTAATGAAGGACTCCTATTCAAGTACCGCAACTCAAACACAAGTATTCATTATGTTATCAACTTTTGGTTGAATAAAACTACAGGTAATCCAGTAGGGGTGGCTCAATGGTGTTAATGAAATCCAAACATCAGATATTACATCAATAAATGTAACACATAAAACACAACCACAAGAGGTGAAAATAGCTGTGATGCACTCTGACTGAATGATCACTTTTCCCTCTCGACTCTGTTAGTCAAAATCCTTAAGCATGTTTGCCAGTAACCATTCAGCAGGCGGCTTCACGACTTGCCCCTGCTCCGTAGACCCTCTAAGAGGTTTAGCCTCACTGGAAGTGATGTATTTTGTCTTGTTATTCAATCAGGGCTCTACTTTATCCCTCTTTACCTCAATAGACCAAGGCTCAAACCTCAACAGAGATTTCTCATAGAGGGTGACCAGCAGCTTCCTGCTCTAAGGAGGTCACTACTGCATATTCAGTTAGGAAACCTACTTGGAGCAGTATGAAGCTTGGTTTATCAAAAATATTGTAAGCGCTAAAAAAACAAACAAACAAACAAACAAACAAACAAACAAACCCATCACATTCACTCATTCATTCCTTTTTTTGCATCACTATACTGTTACATATTATTTTGTTTTAGGGGGGTTAATATAAACATTCTAAGGTCTAACTACAAAATAAGTAAATGATTAGAACTGCAATAAACAATTACAAAAGAAATAATTAGCATGTTCTCTGCCTCAACTTTTTTCCATTAGTATGTTTTTCAAACTCGTTGAACTGAAGGATGGTTATATACAGTATTATTAAATTCTATCAAGTGAAAGTTTCATTAGTATTGCTATGGCATTGTTGATTCCCCCATACACAGTCTCATGGTTGACAGACAACCCTGCACTAAGGCATGGGGGATGACTAGACCTTCAATGAGTCTAGTCACTCTGCCACTGTTGATATTTTATTCCTCTCTTTGAACATCTCTACCTTGAAAGATATTTACTTATGCTTTGCATCTTAATACAAGATTCCTTCCTGCACGCTACCATGAACCATTCAAAGTTCTCAATGGTAGATATTATTTTCCTTCTTATTGAACCCTAGCATTCTGCATCCTTATGCTTATAATAAAACTAATTTACCCTTTAACTCACAGATTCACACACGCAGTGTGGAAAAATATTGCCAATTCCATTTAGTTTGTCTTCTACAATTATAAAACAGTTACATGGTGTGGGAAAAGTACACAAAGCTTGAGCCTTGAGGCAACTGGGGCTGTAAAGAGAAATGGGACTGTGTTTAAATACTTCCACATCGAAACAGATATTAGATAAGTGGAGCTAGTCCAATGTGATCTAAACAGTACCCATATGAACAGGTGCTGATTGGCTTTGTTGCACATAGCATACTATGGTGCTCAGGAATGATATACGGCAGACCTGGGTGTTTTCAATAACAGTTAGTGTGGGCTAGAGGGGAGCTAGTGGAGGTAGAAAAGGGTCATAAAGTGAGGATAGGTGTAATAAACTGTTATTGCACCCTTGGGGTAGGCCACTGAAATTAGAGGAATGGGATTTTGTGGCATGTGATGTCTGCTAAAATGTACTTTTTTTAAGCCCATATGCTTTCGCAAGTACCCCCCAAGATGCCAACTGCACCTAGAACAAAATCAGTATGGATAATATGCGTTTATGGATAACAACATGAATTGATATTTTATGTCAAATATTCACCCATGGACAAACACTTTCAATGTATCTCTCTTAAATGGTAAATGCATGTATTTTTCTCTTGTTCACTCTAAAACCTTTGCTTCTTATGAAAGTGAAATGAGAAGTTAAAATTCTATGTTGTAAAATAGAAAGAAGTTTTTAATTAACATTAATTCAACATAATATAATTGAGGTATTATTTAAATTTGGAATCTGAAATTTGAAAGGTTTGCATGATGATCTTCGTGCATTTGAATGTGAAATATTTGCCGGGAATTTTTTTGTATGCACAGTGGGCCTTCATGATTATGTAAATTATATTTAGGGAGTAAAATATTGGCTAAAGTACAAAACTAGCTATGGGGACTACTGCAGAGCATTTATTTTAAGCTATCCTGAGAGATACTAAGGTTTGTGAAATTTTACTGCAAAAATAAAAGTTTTTTTTTTTTTTTTTTTTAGCAGTAAAGGCACCTACTATATGGGATCAAATCTATGAAAATTGAAGTTCAAATCACTTCCAATTAAGCCTCAAACTTAGTGGGATGATCCAGTCAGTGACTAAGCATGGTTGTCACAGTGTTGAAGGCAGACAGAAAAGCTTTCTTCAGCTTAATGTATGCTTGACCTCTTCATGAGGTCTGCACAGCCAAATTACATCATTTTCAGTCTCCAGGTCCCTCATCCCAGTGTCTGCATGGACAAAATTCCAACACAGCCTACCTATAAAAAATTCTAACTAGGAAAACATGGCAGGTGAGCAACAGCTCCTAACAGTGAGAGTTCACAAAAGTAAAAATCTGGAGACACCTCTGATTAAGTCAATAAATACCACACTATCAACAGATTGTGAAAACTCTGACTTTGATGAGGTTGAAAATGGTTGTGTTTTCTGCTTCCATGTGTAGTGTTCTGTTGTAAGTGTGCAGATGGGCTCTGCGCGGCCCCCCTTAGAGCGGGCTAGAAAGGAAAAAAGGGGTATACAAAGTATATATGCTGCTGAAGTTGTGAGGAGCAGCTAATTTTTCGGTCAATCATAACTTCACCCTTAGAGATAGACATCTCTTTAGTGATAAGAGCATCTCTTTAGTGATAAGCACAGAATCAAAGATCCCCTTTAAATCAAATTCTGATTGAGCTGTTGACCCAGCTGCCATTTGCAGAAATTTGCACTAGGTTAAATGTAACATTTAAGATGCATTGGTCAGGCTTTCTCTCTGATCAAAGGAGATAGTGATCACTGATCATTGGATCACAGTGATCAAATGTAAGAAATTTAAACAAGTCTACATTTTACAAGAGAAGTGTGATGACATGGAGCATTGTATGTCTAGAATAAATATTCAAATCATAAGTGTTCCTGAACATCTAGGATTAAGTGCCCTAGCAGTGACGTCCCTGTCGCTAAAGAGAAAGTCATTCAGATCGAAGAAGGAAACCAACAGGAGCTGGAAACAGACCCTAAGTCATCATTGCCAGGAAGCATAATGAGGAAGATACGGTTGACTTCCTGGGGTCAAGCCAATGGTAATTTTGAATCTCTAAGCTTCAAAAGGAATCCTATCTTAATTTTTCCAGATGACAGAGGAAGGATTGCTTGAGGCCTGGCAGGAAATACAGACATCAGGAAAATGCAAAGGCATTTTATACAAAGAAGTTCCATGGTCCAATCCTGCCAATAGCTAGAAAGGACATGACTGGTACTGTAAAAGTTCTGATCATGGTAGAGCAGGAGCAGGCTTTGCGTATCAGAGCAACAGTGGTCCAGATCTACTACAGCAAGATAGAACCAAGGTGAAGACTATACAAGGAGGTCCAAGAAAAAGTTCAAGAATGCAATCCCATCTCTGTGGATTACTTTCCCCTGTCTTTGTCACCATTGGGCTACATTTATCCATCCTAAATGGCATTCTGATATCCATGCTTCTGGTTTTGATCAGCAAGTCAATGAATTCCTCGATATAAGCATAAAGCTTGATGTCACCCATGTACAGGAGGGAGGTGATAAGGGCCCAATTTCTGATTACGTGACTAAGGGGATTCAGACCAATGCAGAACAGCAGAGAGGCCAGAGCATTTCCACAGCATATTCCACATTTGATGGAGATTTTTGTCAAGTGGCTTTATGTTGGACTCATGTCTGTTTTTTTTTTACAGCCACATGGTATTTGCAATGAAGGCTCTTTGGGTGGTGTTGATCTTCTACAGGTTCACCCATTCCAGGATCAACAGGCTTTTTTTGTCTGGTATTGTAGTCTCAGTCAACTGTTAATCTTTGGCTTATCTGTTTTTTTTTTATTATTATTATTTATAACCAATGCATGTCTGCACCTCTGTCATGTGTTAGCATGGGTCCTGTTATTTAGAAGTTGAGTCCTTTTTTCTGCTATGGATTCATGGAGAGGAGTTTGCTTCTTTAGCCAGTAGGTGTGGATTATGTCTATGCCTGATGATGTCCAATTTTTATACCTGGAATGTTCTGTTTGATATCTGCATTGTTCACTGGACCTTGTTCAGGTATTGTTAGCACGGTCTGCACTTCAGTCTTTTTAGCCACTGTGCATTATTGTTGTGATGCTTCTTTCTTCCCGATACCTTTCCAGTTTTGTTCAGTCTCCAGCCTTGGTGTGCTGATCATTACTATGCCACCAGGGGGTACATATTAGCTGGTTCAGTGAAGAGCAGCCTCAGTTATAGGTATCTGTATTTCTTGATGATTATTTGACCAGATGTACCTGTCATGATCTTGGCACCTTAGCTAGGTTTTTTTTTTTCATTTTGCTCTCTTCTGCTTTGCTCTGCCCTTACTCATTATCTCTCATCAGATCCAACTATACGCTGCTATTTAAGCCTCTGGACCCAAGCCTTTGGTACCAGATTATTCTAGTTTTTTGCCAGTCTAACTTTAGAATTCCCTTTGCTTAGTTTTGCCTATTCCTGATCTATTTCTGCCCATGGACTTCTTGTTTTGGCCACCCTTGTTTACTTTTTTTGCCTGTTCTGTGTCTTTGTTCTGTTATCTGAATTCCACCTGCTGTCAACCCTGGATATGTCTTGTGACCACGGCTTCGATTCACCCTTCTTGATCTTTTGGTTCCTCTGCATAATCTGACTGCTGCAAAATGCTTGTCCTCTTCTCTCCATGATCTCTGGTACCATCTCAGCAAAAAGCAACAGAGTTCCGCTAATTCCGCTAACTCAATACACAACTGTATATATCACTGTCTGTCTTGCCTGAATTATGGGTCCTATATTCTGAGACATCTGACAGTACACTTTTGGAGTTCTGATAGATAATTTTGGCTTCCCACCTTCTCCACAACGGTAGACATTGGCTACTGTGGACCTTATTAACATTACCATGGCCAAGTATCTCAAGTATCTCTAATGCTGTGCTGCATGTCAGCTCATATATACACTATTTAGCACTAGGTAGGATTTCTACTCTGATCATAATAACATTTCAGTAGAGATCATACTTCATGCTATATTCACATCATCGAGAAGATCATCTGGGGCAATGTCACTTAACTTTGCTAGTTGATGTCAGTGTTTACAGACATGTTGTTTTCGTCAACGATGATGACGACAAAATATTTTGTTCATGCACCTTTTTTTCAGGACGATAAATAAAACTGACATGCAGAACGTGTATCTTTGATGACTAAAACATGATGAGCCATATGTTTGAGTTTTCGTCAATGAGACAAGACTAAATAAAAAATAGCGGGTCCTCGGTCCAACATTTAAACCGCATCATCGTGCTATAATCTGCTAAGCAGTATCACCCTTGCAAATGCATCATGTTTGATCCTGCAGCCCACCTGCCACGCAGCATTGCACATGCTGCAGGACCACAGATGAATCATGGCAGCAGCAGGGTCTATGAAAATAGGCTGGAATGGTCTGGTACTGCGCATTGCTGCAGGACCTGCAGGATCATGGCAGCAGCAGGGTCTATGAAAATTGCCTGGAATAGTCTGGTACTGCACATTCAACTCTGACAAACTCTGCTCTCATCTTCCATCTGTGCTTGTGCAAAAATGCATCTTTGCGCGCAGAGCTCCGATTCTGCACTTCACACTTGACACTAATGGTTAGTTTTCAGCAATACGGCTCTTCCCTTGCTACTCAATAAACTATGTTGCTGATCATCTTCTGCCAAGCATAAAAAAACCTTTTTTATTTTATCCAAATCAGAAGAGGTGATGCTAAACATTCTTTAATTTCTACCAAAAGGAATCCCTAAGTTACATCCAAATACAATATTTCATTGAATTATTTTTATTTCTGGATAAAGAGCCCGAAGAAAGGGTACATTGATCTTTGAATATGTCTCTGTCATTGTTCTTGTTTCTATGTATTTCAGTATAACGTAAATGTTTCCTTGAATTGTCATTAAAACATTTTCTCAGTTTCCTTTAAATATTTCAACATTTTAGTTACCAAGGGGTACATTCTCAGAAATAAAGCCAAAATTACCAAAGCAGAAAGATGAAGGTTTTTGTTCTTTGCTTTCTTGGAGCAATGAAGATTTTATTGATATTCGTCTAATTCATAATTCATTGTAGATTTATTGTACATTTTGTTAGCTTGTCTGTCTGCTATATTAACCAATATGATGAGTTGAACTAGATCTGCTATTTTCACAACGTTTGTGAGACACTTTTATAAAGTAGGGCATTAATTCTTAAAAAAGTTTATTTGAATTCTATAAATCACTTTTCTGCCCAATAGCAATGATAAACTGCACAGCAGCATTCTATACCCAGCTATTGTAGTATCTATGCTAGAGCTGTCAGTCTGGTAAAGAATCTGGTTGTTATTCGAAATTGTAAAGGCTAACTTTTTTCCAATATAAAACTGACTAAAACTAAACTATAACCTTTTAAAGTTTTAGTTGACAAAAACTATCACATATCATAATGACTAAAATGCGACTTAAACTAATAACACTTTTCGTCCTACAGACTGAGACTAAATCTAAGATGGCTGTCAAAAACAACACTGGTTGACAGCTCTAAAAATATCAGTGGTTCTCCCATTCAGTTGTTCATTGTTGGAGCTTAGTACCCAATATCAGTGGGGTTGATGTTGGCAACCCTTTTGGCCTTGTGTCTTGACTCGCCGTTGGCATAGCTTTCATGTGTTGGATCTCGAAGCACTTTACAGAACATGTAAAAGCAATTGTTTGTGGAGTCCCAAGATATTTAGCTGTCAGCTTAGTGCATGGGTGTCGAAGCATGAATCTTTCTCTACCATAAGTAGGTAATGCGGGTTATGTCTCTTGCCCAAGGACAGACTGACCGTGAAGGCCGGAGCTTGAACCATCAACTATCTGGTTACAGGGCAAACTCCTTTATCCAGCGCCACTCTCACCCCAAATCCATATAGTTTATATTCACAGCAAGATCTCCGATGTTGGAACAACAACTCCCAAAAACAGTACACTAAATAAATTCTGAATCCCAACATTGGTTTAGGTTTGTGCCAAAAAGTGCCTGTGTGTTTTTTGAAGCATGTATTTGGCACTGAACATGTATAAACCTTTGCAAATTTATTGAGATGTTCTTAGTTGTAAATTTCTTTCTCTTAGCATCTGCACATGGGTGGGCTGAAAATGAAAGATCTTAAAACAAATCCCTCCGTCTTAGTACATGGTTGAATCAATTTTTTTTACAAAGCTCAATATCTTACATTTTAACCTATACAGGTGCTGGTCATAAAATTAGAATATCATGAAAAAGTAGATTGATTTCAGTAATTCCATTTAAAAAGTGAAACTTGTATATTATATTCATACATTACATACAAACTCATATATTTCAGATGTTTATTTTGTTTAATTTTGATGATTACAAATGACAACAAATGAAAATCTCAAATTCATCATATCAGAAAATTAGAATATTGTGAAAAGGTTCAAAATTGATGGCCCCTGGTGCCACACTCTAATCAGCTAATTAACTCAAACCACCTGCAAAAGCCTTTAAATGGTCTTTCAGTCTAGTTCTATAGGCTACACAATCATGGGGAAGACTGCTGACTTGACAGTTGTCCAAAAGACGACCATCGACACCTTGCACAAGGAGGGCAAGACACAAAAGGTCATCGCTAAAGAGGCTGGCTGTTCACAGAGCTCAGTGTCCAAGCACATTAATAGAGAGGCGAAGGGAAGGAAAAGATGTGGTCGAAAAAAGTGTAAAGTTTCCACAGTCAGTGATGGTTTGGGGTGCCATGTCATCTGCTGGTGTTGGTCCATTGTGTTTTCTGAGGTCCAGGGTCAACGCAGCCACATACCAGGAAGTTTTAGAGCACTTCATGCTTCCTGCAGCTGACCAAGTTTTTGGAGATGCAGATTTCATTTTCCAACAGGACTTGGCACCTGCACACAGTGCCAAAGCTACCAGTACCTGGTTGAAGGACCATGGTATCCCTGTTCTTAATTGGCCAGCAAACTCTCCTGACCTTAACCCCATAGAAAATCTATGGGGTATTGTGAAGAAGAAGATGCAATACACCAGACCCAACAATTCAGAAGAGCTAAAAGCCACTATTAGAGCAACCTGGGCTATCATAACACCTGAGCAGTGCCACAGACTGATCGACTCCATGCCACGCCGCATTGCTGCAGTAATACAGGCCAAAGGAGGCCCAACTAAATACTGAGTGCTGTACATGCTCATACTTTTCATGTTCATACTTTTCAGTTGGCCAACATTTCTATAAATCCTTTGTTTTTATTGGTCTTCAGTAATATTCTAATTTTCTGATATGATGAATTTGAGATTTTCATTTGTTGTCATTTGTAATCATCAAAATTAAACAAAATAAACATCTGAAATATATGAGTTTGTATGTAATGTATGAATATGATATACAAGTTTCACTTTTTAAATGGAATTACTGAAATCAATCTACTTTTTCATGATATTCTAATTTTATGACCAGCACCTGTACATCACGTTAAAGGTTGTATTAAAAATTGGTTTCTAAACTTTATACTCTTACACTCACTGACTGTAGATGAAAAGCTACTTTGAGATACTGAGTCATCAACTGTTTAACATACTGCAGACAATGCAGGAACAGACATGAAGAACAAATGAATCTTCACATTATTTAAAGCCAACAGTTGTTCCATAAAATCTCTCCAATTTGTTTGATGGATTCCACTGTTTCCTTCAATACTGGAAGCTGGCAGTGTCAATGAGATGAATAGAATTTACTTCACCAACATTTTCTTGAGTGCGGAAATAGTTTTTTTTTGGTGATAATAACCAATTTTATCCAAGTGGTAATTGATTGAGGCACTGGATATTAATTATTTAAAAATATCCAATTGCTGCGGTTAATAAATTAAGAGGGTTAAAAGAAACAGTACAGAATTTATTTGGTCAAGAAGGACATGTTTTTTTTTTTTTTGATGAAATGGTTTGACAAAGGCAGCTTGTGAGAAGGCAGATAATGCAAATTGCATATTTATCATATTGACAGGTAATTAGGGTGATACCTCCCATATATTTATAGCAGATAGCTAGTAGAAACAACCTAAATGCATCTATCACTTTCTCTGACACAAAACTCAGTATTCTTCGTATAAACATTAATATAAAACATGGTTGCAAGAATGCTAAAGTGGCCCTGAGCCACATTTCAATCAATTTTAATTTTAGAAATATCTTTATCATTATTACATAGACAGTGCATTGTCAAGATTTGTGGTCACAGACAACAACTTTATCAATAATCCCTTGTGTCATTATTGAGTGCTTATAAAACTGGCAGGTCTCCTAAGTTTATAGGCTCCAGCCAGTGAAACTAGTAAAAGGTCATCTTAATCTCTAGTAAGTGATTGAATTAAATAAACTTGGAAATGTCACTTACATAAGTAAACAGTGTCAATAGATTTTTATGGCTAAAGGACTACTGAGGCATAAGAACCTTTTTAAAATCAGGCTAAAATGCTGTTTGTGTATATATATATATATGTGTAGATATTTTCTGTATGGCACACTGGAAACAGTGTTTGAGGTCAGATTGATCCATTGTCCTCTAATGTCCTCCAGATGAGCTGTGGTTGGTAAGTATGAGTTACAAGCCACTGCCTCTGATGGTAATCATGGCCCAGATTATTGTCCATCTGTTGAGGAGCTTAATAAGCATCACAAACAATAACTAGATGACTGTTCATAATGATGGCATGGTCCAATAACACTAACCTCTCACTGCCCTCTAAGCTCCTGTTGCTTACCAACATTGCAAGTGGCTCTATCCATATGGTTTAACAGAAATTAGCATTCAAACCCATACTTATGCAAACACTCTGAACACCTTGTGACAGTTTTTCACTTAAGATAGCTTCCAGCTGACAATGTCTGTTCTGAGTTTGCATAACTTAATTGCATCGTGTATCTAGTATATTTCAAATTAGTAGGCGGACAATAGGTATGATCGGCACACTGTGAATACCACAGTTTCACCTCACTCATATACAATCTGCAGTGACAGCACATGACCTCAGTAAACAGACTGTATGAAACCAGTTAAACAGCAAGTGACAGAATGACAAGCTCCACCTGATAACGAAAACCAAATATTTGATAAGTACAACTCAGTTTAATAAAGATAATGACAGCTACTGAATCTGCTTTAAAGAACTATGACAATAATTGTATTTTTTAGCGATTCAATTGTGCCCTGCAAAATTATTGGAGTAATTTATTATGACAATCAACACAATGCAAGTAGAGGTGTGAAGTACAGGTATAAGTAATGACCATGCAGTTTTACATTAGTTTACTTTTACCTAATAAATATGATATTTGTGAAGGGTAATTTTATCCTGCCTTCCTTGATCTATATTTTCTGAAAGCCCTTTTGGCTGCATTTAAGTGCATTTAAAGTTCACACAGTTTAAAATGAGGGCACCACGATAACTATTTAGCAAGCAAGTTTTGTTTTTTATTTGTACATGCGTTTTAATCACTTTTGAGTTCTTAATTAATATTTAAAAAGTTCTTGCTAGATTTGGCTTCATGGGCAGTGGTTTTGTTAGCTATATTTGCTGTGATAACAGGGTAAGAAGTAGTTTTAATATGTTTTTATGCAAGAAAGTACATATCAGGCTAAAGCGAAACAAATATAGTTGCACTGGTGGATGTACCTGTAGACTGAGATTCAGTCTGTTCTTGTCTGGAATACTCTCTATTTCTTTTTGACAAATAAGCAATAGGACGTGATTCATGCTTTGTGGATGAGAAAGGTGTCTTCATGTTCCTCCCCAACCAAATTTGGCAAGTTTTTATATGTTAAGAAACAAGCAAACCATTGTGAAACAAATAAATAAGCTAGAGAAGGGTCCTGTTATTATTGTGTGTCCTTTGGTTGCTCTCATAGAAAACCAAGTGGTTGAGGCTGAAAAGCTAAGCATTACTGCTGCAAAACTCAAAGACAATGTCCTCAGCTGTGATAACCAGCAGATAATTGGGAGCCCGGACTCCTGGCAACTAAACTCTAAACAGAGAGACATGTCTTTATCAGAGCTGTATCAGGGTAAATATGGTTGGAGTTGTCATGGATGAATTCCAAACCACATACAAATGGCAATTAAATATAAAACTTGTCAGTGCATCAACCATCAAGACCATTTAATTCAATTCAGTTTATTTATATAGCATCAATTCACAACACATGTCATCTATAGGCAGCTGCAGTTCACCAGATCATACAGTCAAATTGATTCAAATTTTTTTGTCCAAGGAAAACTAGTTGATTGCATCGACTCATTGACTCAATTGCAACCTGTCACACTAAGCATGCTTGTAGCGACACTGGAGTGGAAAAACTCCCTTTTAACAGAAAGAAACCTCCAGCAGAACCAGGCTCAGTGTGAGCGTCTATCTGCCGAGGCCGACTGGGGTTCAAAGAGACAGAAGCAGGGATACAAAAAACAACTGTAAATGGCGGCCCTGTCCAAGAAACACACAGCCAGGCAGACGAGCTCTGAGCCAACTCCCATGTTAGAGGATGAAGAGAGATTTGGGTCTTTTGGCCCATCCTACATTCCCGAAATTAGAACCAAACACGGAAAAAAAAATCTAGTTTTTATAATGCATTTATCTGGAACAAACCTCCAAAAAATGTTAAAAGTGCTGAAACCTTAAGTTGCTTAAAATCAATGTTTACAACTTATTTCTTTAGAGTTGCTTTTTGTGTTTTCCTTTTATTTATTGTTCATATACAGCAATTTGAATGTTCCCATTACAGGAATATTCGATACAAATTAACTTGCCTTGACTTTTGTTTATTTTAAGGATACAGGTAGAACTTAAATTCTGCCATTGATTTAACTGCTGTCAGATTGTGTATATATACACCCATATATATATATATATATACCATAATATATTATTTAAATATATTTCCAGTCATGAACAACCATAAAAATTACATCATCAAGATTGAGCTTCTCCACAATTTACATATCAGTCCATAAAAGCTAGGGAAAAAAAAGAACAAACATTTTAAGAAAAACTGATTTACTAAACTCCCTTTCCCTATATCAACTATCTCTACAAGTAGTTGCATTCACTGTAGGAGCTAAAGACCACAGTGTAAGAACTAAGAGGCTTCATCACCTTGCTGAAAGCCGCCCCCAAGGGAAGTGGATGATGAGTGGAAGTGTGAACTTGCAGACTTTCGTTCTGCCTCCGGCCTGTTTCCAGCCAGTCTGGGGATGAAAACCGTTAACCCCCCACAAACCTTCTTTTCTTGCCCTGCCCTCTATCTATTTTTTTCTCCACCTCTTTTTACCCTCCGATATCTCGTCCTACCTATTTTGTCTTCTGTCACTCTTTATTTCATGGCATGGTTTGGAGACCTCAATTCTACGATATCTAGAAAATCGAAACCTTAAACTATTCAATTAGGATTATTTTCTCATTTAAAAAAAGAAAAGAAATAAGTCTGGCACAAAAGTATTGTTCATGCACCTAGAGCATGAGTGTTTCCTTCCCCTGTGTGTGGTCCTACACATGAATCTTAATCTTCTCTCTAAACAGTTGCCATCAATTATCCTGGCTGCTACTGCTAACTTTTTTCCTGCCTCCCATTTTTCCCTATTAAAAGAAATCCTTTTTCTTCCTTCCCTGCTCAGACTGAATTTCTCTGGTTTTGTCCCAGGCATATGATTTCTTAGACAACCTAGAAATGTCACAGGTAAACATATAAATAAATACATGTATATCTCTGTTGTGAGGATGTGCATTTATTTTGCATATTATATTTTTGTGTGATGGGCTGACTATCCAAAGGCTGGTACAACTATAGGTTCACTCAGGATTATCCATAACAAAAACAATTAAACCCAAAAACATTTTAAGTGGATATCTATGTTGGCATCATATGACAGAATTAAAATGGATAAATATACCCATTTTAAATGCAAATGTGTTTTGTTCTTCAAAATCATAAATGACCAATATATCTGAAGATTGATGTTTATTAGGTTTATTGAAATAAAATGAGGTGATCTTTTGGCAAAAACAGACCTATAAGCAAATTCCTTTGTGTCAGATTATGGTTGTTTTCATCTAAATACAACAATTTTATGGACATCAATCACCAAAGTAAAAAAAAAAAACAAACAAAAAAAAAAAAAAACGCATTTCTATAGAAACTTCCATGGTCCTGCCACTTAAAGGAATAAGAAAACAAAAAAATATATCATCTAACTCCACAGAGCATGTTGGCAGTATTTAACCCAAGATGCTGAATAGAATTTAAGAATCTGAGCTAATATTTTCAGTCTCTGTGGGAATCTCAGCACCTTTTACTGCCTAGAGGCACTGCTCATGGGCAAAGCTTTTAAAAATAAGGAAATACGAGTTGCTACAGCTCCAATAATCGCAAGCACATACAAACCCTTGTTGGGAGCATATTTGAAAGCAAATTCACTATTTTATCATTTCGCTCCTTTTGCTTTTTTTCTCAGACACTTTTTGTTAAATATCAATTGTCATTCAAGTGTTTTATCTTTGTAAAATGTAAGAAGTAGAAAATAACAGTTCTTTTTTGTAAAAATAACAGCAGTTTGAAAATAGATGACATGGAATTAGAATTCCATGTCATCTATTTTCTAAAACATTTTCATCTTTTTAGAGCCGTTGCACACCCCATGATAGAAAATATATAGAACATTTCCAATGTCAACAGATATGACCTTGTTTCGGTTTTGTACATGCTCCAACGGAAGATAGCTATGGTTATACTGCTGTCCTTGTCACTTCTTCCTGTGTGTATTTGGAGCAGAACCCCTCATCTCATCATGACCCTGATCATCATAATTTAATTTAGTATAAAGCGGTTGTCCATGCATGGAAAAAGTTATTGCTGAAAAGATGTCGAGTTTGGAAACTAGCTTCGAAAAATACGTAAATCAAGGGTCAGGATTTTATTTATTTTAGGTTTTATTCAAGAAGAGAGAAAACAAAATCTTAATAAATATAACAATATAAGCATTATTGAAAAGTAGGAATTTGTAATCTAAAAATAAAAGGAAATATATGAAGTTTGAGCAATTCTTATGTTATGCAAGTCAGTACTCACTTCTTTTGATTAATTTAATTTGACCCTATTGCCTTTTCATGAGCACTTTTCAATGGATTTCTTCACTGTCAACTACAATTTGCATTGTGTTCGAGATATCAGTTTCAGTACAAACCGTTCATAACACGTCACCTACATGGGGGGGCAGGAGGAACAATACACTGAGGCCATGCATGCCGCAGAATGCTGCCATTGGAGTGTTCTTAACCATGAGGCTGATACATCAGGTATCCTCCAAATCCAAACAGGAGAAATCTGACTATCATAAATCTGAAAATCCATCTTCGACATCCCCCACTGACAACATTGTAAAACACACCATCCTTCAAGCCTTCCAGGAGTCCATGTTGCATCCCACGAAGTATGTCCTGGCAGGACACAAAGGGTCCCGTTTTCCCTGTCTTCCAGTTGAGAAAATTTTATTGAGAGAACAGCTGACCAGATCCATTGTTTTAATTCGGGTGATATGAAGAGAGGGCTCAGAAAAGACAAGACACAGAAAAGCAGGGACAGAGCAGGGACAGAGCAGGAAGTTGCAGAGCAGCAGGAAAATGCGACTTTTCGAGAACAACTACTATTTATGTAAGTGACAGGTTTTGGCAAAAACAGGAACAAGTCTACCCAAGGCAATTTGAAGTTATTTACAAATCCTAAAAAAATGGAAGTGTAAGCTTTCCTGAGATGACAAACATGTGACAGTCAAAAAAGAACTGAAAAGGATATGACTATTTAAATGTTGGCAATCTGCATAGAGTAATAAGGAGAAAAAAAGATTCGGGAAATTTGTCAGATTCAGTCAGCCAGTCGGGCAGTACCAAAAGCTGTTCTTTTAACTTTGTAAGGCACACCTTCCCCAAAACCTCCCACTACGATGACAGAGACTTCTGACTGCGCTGTCATTGACTGTCATTAACTAAGAGCATTATTTTTTCTATATGAAAGATTTACAGCACTGTATTACAATACTTAAAGGTAAAGTGGAGGCTTGTCATGAATTTCTGAAAGGACCTACCCTTTCTCCTTGTGCACACTCTGTTTAAAAGTTGTTGTTTGCTTTGCTTATACAAGCATACTTTCCAAAAGAAGATTTGAAATTTCCACTATGTCAGACTCACCACCGGTAAGTGGAAATGGGGAAGAGCATGTAACTCGGCTTTAAACATATCACAAGAATGATTGAAAAATAGCACGACGACTTATTTTGATGATCCATCTGGATAAAGAACATCCTCCATCAAACCTTTAAGTAAGGATGAGTAGAATACCTACAAACTGTACACAAGTAACGGTAACACTACATCAAGCAAGAGTAAAAAGTAGCCATATGACAAATTACTCATGTAAGAGTATAAAAGTATTTGGTAAGATTAATTCAATTACACTATAATGTTGCCTTTTTATTTATTATAATGTATCTGTTTCCTCATTTTTATTTTCTTTTAAAAACTGTTGTCCTTTTAAATTTTCCATGACAGGTAAAGAACATTTACCTGGTGTAGAATTATATGCACCATTGCTGGTGGAGGATAAGTTAAATATTTTTTTCAAGCTTCTGGTACAGAATTGAACCACAGGTAAACATTGCAGTGGTGATCATTTATGTCCTTTGATTTTAATCACTCATCTGAAATGTCTACAGTCACATAACTGTACAGAAAGACTTTTATGTCAAAGCAATGGGTTTATTTTCACAGATTTTATAAAATCAATATCGGCTAAGCTTTGAATTGATGAGAGGTTGGACAGGAGAGTGGGGATGCAGGGAAATGTCTTGATTGTCTGAAAAGACTTAAACAGGGCCAGACAGGATTCCTTCAAGGCTGCTGAGGAACTGTGCTGATGAGCTTTGTGAGGTCCTCAGCTACAACCTAAGCCTCAGCCTGGGGGTGGTTCCTACTCTATGGAAGACCTCTGGTGTGGTACCGGTTCCCAAAACGGCACACTAAGGAACCGCCCCACTTCAGACCAGTCACCCTGACCTCCCACCTGATGAAGACCATGGAGCACCTCATCCTAGCCCACCCAGGTTACCGTTCTGTCTCCGTTCCTCTTCACCCTTTATACTTTGGACAGCTGCCATCTCCAGAAGTTCTCTGATGACTCGGCCATTGTAGTGCTGTGTTTCTGAGGAGAATGAGCTGGAGTACCGATCAGTCATCATGAACTTTGTGGACTGGTGTGAGAAGAACCACCTGTGTCTTAACACTAGTAAGATCAAAGAGATTGTGATTGACCTCAGGAGAAGATCCCCACCTATATATATATATATATATATATATATATATATATATATATATATATATATATATATATATATATATATATATATATATATATATATATATATATATATATATATAAAATCAGGCTTAAAATCTGAGGTTTCCAGTCTGCTGCTACAAGAATGCTTAGAAATGCTTTAAAATGGAAATAAATGTTCCAAGTATAGCTTTTTAACCGTACAATTTATTTCACAATTAATTCAACTATTTTCTTTGTCTTGCAAGATTTATTTAGGTTTTAATAGGTTAGAACAGCGAGCAAAATTCATGTATAGATGAAAAATGTATAGGATGTAAAGTATTTAATAAATATATCTAAGTATAAACCCAGATTTCTTTTTTTTTTTTGCTGTTTTTGTTTATTTTTTAGGTACTTGATTTGAGATTATGGTACAGTTATTTACAATGACATATAACATCTCCCAAGCTGAATACCATTTTATATTTCAGATATTTTTATGAAACAACATGATAATTAAAAGTTGGTTTATTGTGCATGTCATTTATATGCATTTTGATGTTTTCACTATGTAATTTCTTGCCTATAAAGGCAGAACACCCTTCAGGCAAGCATGATAAAAGTAGTGTAGTTATGACACACAGACTCATGTCTTATAAGTATTCAAATTTTTGACACATCTCACTATGCGCAGTGTCATATTTTACCCTTACCCTGCTCATTTACTCAACTCATATGTCATTCTTTGGTGTATGATGTGGCAGGATGAAACAATTTTCAAGACTTTGGTGTATTGCTGCAATTTAATCAAAGTTTTTTTTTTCTTTTGCTAGTGTGGCCAAGTCAAAGTGTAGATCAGAAATATAATCCCTTCAATTGTCCCAGTAAAAAAAGAAAATGGGCAAATATTTTATGCACTGGATGTGCACAACTGATAATGACCTAAATAGACTCTCATCAAAATAAATCAAACCAACTCAGCCTGTTTCTGAAGCATTGGCTCTGTGTAGCTAAAAGAATACAGGTGCTGGTCATAAAATTAGAATATCATGAAAAAGTAGATTGATTTCAGTAATTCCATTTAAAAAGTGAAACTTGTATATTATATTCATACATTACATACAAACTCATATATTTCAGATGTTTATTTTGTTTAATTTTGATGATTACAAATGACAACAAATGAAAATCTCAAATTCATCATATCAGAAAATTAGAATATTGTGAAAAGGTTCAAAATTGATGGCCCCTGGTGCCACACTCTAATCAGCTAATTAACTCAAACCACCTGCAAAAGCCTTTAAATGGTCTTTCAGTCTAGTTCTATAGGCTACACAATCATGGGGAAGACTGCTGACTTGACAGTTGTCCAAAAGACGACCATCGACACCTTGCACAAGGAGGGCAAGACACAAAAGGTCATCGCTAAAGAGGCTGGCTGTTCACAGAGCTCAGTGTCCAAGCACATTAATAGAGAGGCGAAGGGAAGGAAAAGATGTGGTCGAAAAAAGTGTACAAGCAAGAGAGATAACCGCACCCTGGAGAGGATTGTGAAACAAAACCCATTCAAAAATGTGGGGGAGATTCACAAAGAGTGGACTGCAGCTGGAGTGAGTGCTTCAAGAACCACCACACACAGACGTATGAAAGACATGGGTTTCTGCTGTCGCATTCCTTGTGTCAAGCCACTCTTGAACCACAGACAGCGTCAGAAGCGTCTTGCCTGGGCTAAAGAGAAACAGGACTGGACTGCTGGTGAGTGGTCCAAAGTCATGTTCTCTGATGAAAGTAAATTTTGCATTTCCTTTGGAAATCAAGGTCCCAGAGTCTGGAGGAAAAGAAGAGAGGCACTTCATCCACGTTGCTTGAAGTCCAGTGTAAAGTTTCAACAGTCAGTGATGGTTTGGGGTGCCATGTCATCTGCTGGTGTTGGTCCATTGTGTTTTCTGAGGTCAAGGGTCAACGCAGCCACATACCAGGAAGTTTTAGAGCACTTCATGCTTCCTGCAGCTGACCAACTTTTTGGAGATGCAGATTTCATTTTCCAACAGGACTTGGCACCTGCACACAGTGCCAAAGCTACCAGTACCTGGTTGAAGGACCATGGTATCCCTGTTCTTAATTGGCCAGCAAACTCTCCTGACCATAACCCCATAGAAAATCTATGGGGTATTGTGAAGAAGAAGATGCAATACACCAGACCCAACAATTCAGAAGAGCTAAAAGCCACTATTAGAGCAACCTGGGCTATCATAACACCTGAGCAGTGCCACAGACTGATCGACTCCATGCCACGCCGCATTGCTGCAGTAATACAGGCCAAAGGAGGCCCAACTAAATACTGAGTGCTGTACATGCTCATACTTTTCATGTTCATACTTTTCAGTTGGCCAACATTTCTATAAATCCTTTGTTTTTATTGGTCTTCAGTAATATTCTAATTTTCTGATATGATGAATTTGAGATTTTCATTTGTTGTCATTTGTAATCATCAAAATTAAACAAAATAAACATCGGAAATATATGAGTTTGTATGTAATGTATGAATATAATATACAAGTTTCACTTTTTAAATGGAATTACTGAAATCAATCTACTTTTTCATGATATTCTAATTTTATGACCAGCACCTGTATATTTGTTAGTACCTAAATACACAACAGCTTTGTTGCTATAGAATCAACCTCCCAGATCACTCGGATCCCCTAGTTCAAGCCTACTTTGCAAACCCAAAACTAGAACCAAACATTAAGAAGCAGCATTTAGTTCCTATGCTTATCTGGATGAAATTCTCAGAGGACTGTAAAAGTGCTGAAAGCCTGAGCTCTTTAAAGTCAAAGTTAAAAACCCATTTGTTTAGAGCTGCCTTTGACTGTTAAAAATTAAACTGTTAATTGAGGTCCAACTGTTTCATTTGCTCTACTACCTGTTTTTATCATGTTTTTAACTTTTCTTGCTTTTATTTTCCTGCTGTTTCACTTTCTATTCATGTAAAACACATGGAATAGACTTATTTTGCAGAACATAAATTTGTAAAGCCTTTATCTTTTGACTTCAAAACATTTTATTTTTCTCAGAAAGACAAATATTTTATAGTATAGGCACTAGCAATAAGGTGATACAATTTTTTCAGGAAAGAAAATAATTCTCTATATATTTATTTTACAGACTGAACTTTATATTTCATATAAAAAAAGAGTTTGTCTAAGAATGCAGAAGTCAATTGAGGCACTTATTAAAACATATTCCTTTCACTGTCTAGTCTGTTTTAAAGCATAAGTTATCAACTAGCATAAAGCTATAAGCAGCCATGTAAACAGAGGATACAGAAGACTGGGCAGCTGAAAACGATTTATTTTAACAATAGGGTCAATCTGTATAAACTCCACTGTCCACCTAAATCAAATAAATATCTTACTGCCATCCCCACCAAGCAATCTGCAATTAATTGTTTCAGCAGCTGGTTTATGTAATTTTTGTTAGTGTGTACTCAAGGCATCACCTCAGCCATTTATTATTTAAGCTCTGCTGGCCTTTGGGGAATTGTTTCTACCACCCCAATGGAAGTAGCTGGCTAAAGGAGCTTGATATTAATTTTCACCAACCGCAAGTAAGGGACTTTACATGCCATCCCCTGGCAAGAATATCTGTCAGCTAACTGCTACATGGAACTTTCTTGTTGTTTTTAATCATGGCTTTGCATGGTCGGCAGAACTTAATAGCTCTATTTTATAGTTTATTTAAACAATTCTAGATGTGGTGATGCTCACCACCGGCTAGTTATTATTATTATTATTATTTTTTGGAAAGATATATTTTGGGGTTATATAAATGAAAATAACAAATTTTGCTTTTTATAAGCAAAAATCAAGAAGTGCTTCTATAAATATACTTTGAAAGTCTAATAACATCATATGAAAATGAAAGCATTCTTATAGTGTAGAATTAGTTACTCATAGATTACTCATAGGGGGCAGTTCACCCACTAGGAAACTTCATGTTGCATTGACATTTTTGAACAGAATAACCAAAAGTGAACAGACTTCAGCAGCAGTGGGCTGCCATTGTGCGGTGCCTGGGAGCAGTGTGGAGTTAAGGGTCTTTGCTCAGGGACCCAGAGTGGCAGTCTGTGGGAGTGGGGCTCGAATTCAGAGCCTCAGGATTCCAAGCTCTATGCCTTAACCACTAGGCTGCCACTCCCCAGATCTTCCATTAGTTTCATTGCTTAGTTTAGACATGAGTGATGGAGGATGATTTGTCCCTCCATTCAGAAACAGTAGAATGTCACTTAGCGGCTTCCGTAGTAGACCTCACATGCTTGTCGTTAAGGCAACAGTCTGCCATTTGTAAATCATTTATTGCAGCGCTAAATGGAGGTAAATCTTACACTCCATCCCTTTAATGATTTCCATCCGGTCTGAAATTTGTTCAGATGTTTTTGACTTTTTTGGTAAGAATGTCAGACATGTCTAAAGATAATTCTAAATAGTTTTAGAAAATACAAAGATATTTTTATTTAAGTCAGCATGTCTCTAATATCATACTGCATAAACTTTTATGGGTATGGGACTGAGGCTTGCTTTGCTAAGGGGTCAAGATCTCCCAAAATATAGCCCTACCTATTCAAGGACCCACATTGCTACATTTTTTAATTTTATAGTTCTGAACTTGTACTTTAAGCTGCCTTTAGTGGTACACAAAGCAAATTGAGGTATATTTTTTGTACTAGGTAATTATAAGGCAAATCAAATGTCATGAGAAACTAAAACGCCGAAACAGTTGAAACATTAAGTAGTTTAAGCAATATAATTTTTGTTACAAATGTTCTTATTGTGAAGGTGGGCTTAATCATATTTCTAGAAGTAGCCAACAAAAAACAAATACAGAAAAAAAAATAGAATACGTTTTTGCTATTTTTCTCCAAATAATTTTGAAAACATTTTCTTTATATGCTGTATTACTTTTCCTGCTTCTTTCACTTTAGGTATTTTCCCTTTGAATAACTTTTCTTTAAGCATATTTCCTATCAAGTTTTTTTCTTCATAATGTTTTAACCTCTTAACATCCCCCTCATTGTGGGTAATCGTCGCCTATTTTGCATACCCAAATGGAAAAGCAAGTAACTTAGGAACTGTAAGCCCAAATTACATGTGCAATACATTATTTGAAAGCGTACACCCTCTAGTTTCCAAATATATAAATATATAAAATTGGGTGAGTAGAACAAAGACCAAGCTGCATCAGTTCAAACATGACTCAAAGTTGTTTTTTTTTATTCTCAGAAATGATAGGTCTTTTTTGAACATCAGTAATAAAGTAATTCTTGAGAAAATGCAGGTTTTATTGTATTATATTTGTTCTACATCATGTCAACCACAAATGCATAAAATGTCAGACCTCTAACTATAACAGTTCCAGAGCTGTGGGCTATGGAACGTTTGGTGTCAGCTTGGCGCTGCACGCAATGGCTCCACCTGCTGGTAAACATTTTACCGGTGGAATTTTATGCATTCTGAACTATAACCCCTACTTAAGTAAGGGTTTTAAGACGTTAATGGTGTTTCTACAAGTCATGCATTCATGCCCTAGTCTACTGGGCAGTGTTAACAAAATAATAGGGTTTGAACTTAGTGAAGAATCAAGTTTTATTAAGTGTATAACATTTCCACAGTTATAGAACTGCATATGTGTTACCTAAATGTGTACTCCGACGTCGAGAATCAAGAATCCACCTTTCGTATTCCATTTTCAGAGTTTTTTAAAAGTGTTTAACAGAGACGTTAGCACCTCGACGTCGGAGTACACAGAGTGAAGCGAAAAGACTACAACTGTGTAAACAGGCCCCATTTCCGTTTCCGGTGGCAGGGGAATATTGACTATTCCAACAGAACTCAATGGGATTTACAAAATGCTAAATAAAACACTACAGGCAAGGGCGTAGGAATATGTTTACAATTGGGGGGGACACATGTCGGAAATCTGAGATTCGTAAATATTCAACAGAAACATATCTTAAGTACGCTACTTAAAAAAAGGCTATTTAATCTTTTACTTTATTCCTTTATAAATGTGTTTGCAAAAATAATGCATTTAAAATTAACATAATGCATTTGTTCATAAGATGTGAGCATATCACCAAACAAAATGACTGGAGTCTTTTATTAAGCAAAGGGAGATGTCTTTCAAGGGCTTCAGCCCTTGGCATATTTAGTGTCCGCATACGCACTAGAAAATCAAAACAATTCAGTAGGCCACACAAGTGCAAAGTTTGATATGTTTTATTTTGTCAAACTTGCAATAATGGTCAAAAATTAATTTATATAGGTTGACTGACAGAGGGAGCTGACAGTGTGTTGAAGAATTATGGACAGGGCGCTTTGAAGCATCTGGTTCAAAAACGCATTATCAACCTTTGGTAGAAATCCATCCATCCTTCCATTTTCTGTACACCCTGTTCCTTAGTGGGGTCGGGAGGTGCTGGTGCGGGGTCCACCCTAGACAGGTGGCCAGTCTGTCCAGACCTTTGGTAGAAATGGCGCCTTTAATTCCAATTTGCAGTACAGAACAGAGAAAACTACAGAGTTGTCAATGTTGTGTTAATCTGTTTATAGTCTATAAAGAGGAGCCAGCAGTTTATTTGAGGAAATAAAGATGCAGAAGTTAATTAGTTGGTTAATTAGTGGTTGTGCAGCAGTCCACTGCACGACCAATGCGGCCGCCGCTGCTAAGAATTAGAATTAATTCTCCCTGTGTTTAACTAACGATCAGGAGCGCGGCAGGTATAACATCTGTCCATTTCGGCGAATCAAAACCATGCAAAAAATAAAAAAATCCTCGTAAAACGCACGCCCAGACCGGGCTAATTTCAACACAAGTTGTGTTAGGTGACTGTTACTCACACTGACGTTTCTCTTTTAAAAAAATCTGAGTAAGTCCTGCTGCTGTTTCAGCCTTTTAGTTGGTGGTGGCATTGTACTGAAATGAGATATAAAAAAAAAAAATATATAAAAAAAACATTTTGGCTAGCGTGGCAAACGTCTAGAGAAAGTTAGCAGTTAAATATTGGATGAGTGATCAGCCCAAGACTACGGAAGAGGATTAGGGCCACTGGAAAAAAAAAAGTTAAGTGATTTTTACATTTTATTTCAGTTTAATACGGGAAAAAGTCAGAATTCTGACTTTTATTTTCAGAATTAAGACTTTTTTTTCCTCAGAATTCTGACTTTTTTTCTCAGAATTTTGGATCTTAATGTAGATGGGCACCATGAAGGCAGAGATGTGGAGCACTCAGCTTCACTGACAAAGATGTGAGTTGTTTGAGAGAGCCAGTGACACATTGGTGGAAAATGACAGAATTAGGCAACTTTTCCATTAATGGAGGAGCAGAAGGTCATTAAAACAAGAGATCTAGTCTCTAAAAGAGACATGGCTATGGCTTGATGCTAACATGTTTGTTGTTAAACATACTTTTGTTATATTACATTTGTGTTGTGTTTTCCAAATAGTGTAGAAAATGAATGGTGGGTTCATAATGTTTACCTTTTATGAGCAGGACAGGAAGCAGAGAAGTGTAGCATTACCTCCAACTAGTTAAACTCATAATTATGAAGTTATTCAACAAATTCCTCAAGTAAAAAAGTGCAACTTTTATTTTTTATTTTTTTATTTTTTTATCAGATTTGTTGATTAATTTCAGAATTATGTATTCCTTCCAAATTTCCAAATCTGAAGAATTTTTTAAACCAATATCTACATTATTTAACATTTAGTTTGTTTGAGCAGTACTTCCTGTTATATTTCTTTATACGTATATTTTACATTTTCTTGCACAAGCTCAAGCTCAGCAGATTTGAAATTGTGTGCTTGTGTAAACACAAGTAGTCAATCTTTACTCTAAACATATATTCTGGTTATTTTTTAGTTAGACCTTCTTGTTTTTATATATCTGTATAGTACCCCCCCCCCCCACCACCACCACCAAAAAAAACTGTAAATTGATTAGAAACATTAATCATCTGTCAGATTTCTGTGAAAAAAGTCAGAATTCTGAGATTAAAGTCAGAATTCTGAGATTAAAGTCAGAAATCTGAGAAAAAAGTCTGAATTCTGAGATTAAAGTCAGAATTCTGAGAAAAGTCAGAATTCTGACTTTTTCCCCCATGTTAAACTAAAAAAAATTAAAAATCAGTTAACTTTTTTCAGTGGCCCAAATCCTCTTCCTACAAGACTAAGATGACTAAACCAAAAAGATTCAGTTTCTATATATGAAAGTGAACTGACAACAAGACGTTATAAATGAGCAATATTCATAGCAGCATTCCCGACAGACCATTTTACCTCATTCACAAGTTTCTGACTGTCTGTATCGCTGTTTCCCTCAGTGCTCAAACACTCAACAGTTCACAGAGGGGAGGGGGAGTACAGTGACGTAACGCTATGCTGCGCCTTCAAAATAAAAGCACGATAGTTAAAAAATTGTCAAAATCTAATATTTTGCGGTACAATTTTTGGGGGGGACATATCCACCTGGCTTTTATATTGGGGGGGACATGTCCCTCCCGTCCCCCCCGCTTCCTACGCCGCTGACTACAGGAACGTTTTTTCTTTACGAAACTTTTTTTGGAACGTCATTGAACAGCGCTGACGACCCGGTGAGTAGCATATTTTAAAAAAAGAACGTTTAAGGTTGTTTTAAGGACATTATCGGACATGCACTATGGAAGCCGTTCTGAAGCAGCCAGGGGTTGATTCTAAATGAGCCAAAAAGCAGAGACAGGACCAATTGTCAAAATTTTGGTGTCGATCATTCGATTTCATCCTGGACACTACAGAAAATGGGCTAAAAGTGTTAAAAACCGGAATTCTCCTTTAAGGGAAAATGTAAAACCACCTACATTATAACACTAAAACTCCCGAGGCAGTCATTTTGACGGTTCCCTTTCAAAGTGAAAGAACGTTTCTGACATTCATCATATGTTGTTCATGTTAACTGACTTTTTTCTGTTTTTATATTTCATTAATTTTCATGTTTTTTTTTACATAAAACTAAAACTTTAAATATAAATATGGTTAATTTTACCTAGATCTCCCACAGCCGTCTTTTTGACGGCTTTATTAGTTGCATTGTAAATTCTTCCCACAGTTGGTTGACGCTCCTTACCGTTGCTTAACATTTTACCTGCACAACTCTAGAACTGTTGGCTTTCAGAAGAAAATTAACATTGAAATAGGCTTTACATTTTTTTAAATATTGATGATAATGATTTGGGCAGAGATGGAAAGACTGATAATGATGACTGGTTGGTAGGAAGTGGCTCAGATGATGCTCATATGATGTTTGTCATCAATGTTAAAAGGTGGTGTGCTAGAAATGTGTGGGGAGAATCAATCAATTTATGTAAATAAAATTGTAATTTTAAACTTTAAACCTGTATGATAAAACAGTCTTTTTTACTTTATTGATTTATGTCAATACAAATTTAGACTGCAAATAATAAAAGCATCCTTAATATATATATATATATATATATATAGAGAGAGAGATAGATAGAGATAGATATATACATATATATAGATATATAGATATATATATATTAGACCTGTTTTAACGTCTACATATCCACAATGGGTCTATATGGCATACTAGAACCATTTTATTCACTGACTTCTTCACTATTCTTGCATTCCATTGGGAAAATTGACACCCAAAAAGTAAAAGAAACCTGCCCTTGAACATAACAAAATCCAAGTAAAAACCACCATGGGCTGGAACCAAAAAAAAGTAGGCCAAGTCAAATCTTATTCATATCCAGATCTCGGAAAGTGATCTTTTTTTTCTTCTTTAAAATTTTTTGAAAAAGTATAAGAAAACATCACCGGTCTATTAAGAGACTAAATTAATTTGTCTTGCACTGGCTTTGAAAAAGGAAACACAATTTTATCAGAGGTAGTCAGTAAGTTTTTCTTTTCCTTGATTACTTCAGAGGATCCTGATGTCTCTAATTAGAGACTACTCTCATCCCCTACGGATGGCTTAATTCCCCTCACTCTGTTCCATCAATTTCTTTGTCTCTCATTGTCTTCCTATCATCCATCTGTTGTGATATTCTTTTGTTCACTTCCCATCTTAAGTCACCTCTAATAGAAAGTAAGTAAGAAAGAAGATCAATTCCTTCTCCCCATCAACAGTCAATATCCAGTCAATAACAGGGGAAGAAGAGGCAACAGTGCTGATCATCGAGAAGATGTTGTCAGACCTGAATCTGTCTCCATGTCTTGCTCACTTGGGGCTAGGTGATAACATTGGTATTGATTTGAACTTGTCTGAGCTAGCTAATTCAATAATTGTAGTTGTAGTTAAATTAAAAGCTATTAAATTTATTCAGTTTGTTGTAGTGGCTGTGGAGAGATTACCTAACAGTGAATAATGACTTTCCTTCAGTGCCTACTATTTTTTTCCAGTCACATTATTATAAAGGTTTTAGGTTCTATTTAATTAAAGGTATAGGGGAGCATTTCACCTAATTTATACAAAGAACTGCCATCTACACTTAAAAAATATGCACATGCACAACCCTGTACCTGCTCCTGAGAGGGAACGCCTATTAAACATGTGCGAGAACATGCAGAAGCCCATTTCTCCCCATGCACGCTCTGTTTAGAAGTTCCTGTTTGCATCGCTCGTACAAGCTTACTCTTACAAGCTCTCCACAAATATACATCTGAAAGTACACATGCGCAGAAAAAGATAGTTAAGGATGGCCTTACGTAAACATATCAGCAGGATGATTGATAGTTATTTTTAACAGTGAATGATTTATCATTCAGAGTCAGACCCATCATTTTGTTTAACACCAATGAAGAAAGAGAGACAATATCCTTTGGTTGGTGATTAATAAACTCTGCTAACAACCATAGTCTAAATTACTAAATACACTGGTGGAAAAGACAAATGGCTTTTAACAGCCAGTCCAGAAGTCAAATTGTGGATAAAGACTAAAAGAATGTGGGTAGTAAGCAGATTAGAGGTACAATCATTAGTTAATGATCATTACTGAGTTTTACTATTTTTTTGAATGACCTATTAATTAACTATAACTTTCAGTTCTAGTTACTATATTGAATTAATGTATTCAGAATCTGCCGGTAAAATCACATAGCACCTCAGTGTCCTGGATGGAACAGTTCCTGTGGAGAAGAAAGATTGCAGTCAATATTTCTCTCTTCAGAGTGAATGATATGGTGCAGCCAGCCCCTGTTCTTGGTAGTGGCAGAAGTGTACCAGATGGTGATGAAGGAGGCAAGGATGCTATAGCAGAAGAGCACCATCATTTTCTTTGGCTTTTTCAAACCCTCTGCTGTGACCTCTTGTTGAAGGAGGAGATTCCCAGCTCCTACTTGAGGTGCTTAACAATGATGGTCCCAACTGTTGTGACTGAAGCCATACAGGATGACAGGGGATATTGGGGCTGTGATATCTTCAAAATCTACGACCTTGTCCACTGTTTTCATAGGGTTGAGTTCTAGTCTCTTCCGGCTGCACCAGATAAATCCATTATTTTCCCCATCTACAGCTGAAATATGTACAGTTTGTTGCACAATGAGTGTAAATTTGAGATAAATATTGCAAGAAGAGGTATGCTGATTCCCACTTACAAGGACAGGAGCGACCTGGACTTTTTTCCTTGCCTTCAGCACTTGACTGCACACAACCATGAGTTATCCCTTCACTAAAATGTGGGGAAAAAATCCACTGAGGAAGCAAGAACTCAGGGATATAAATTCCCTGGAGTTCTTTCTCTACGGTGTAGGAGGTCTTGGAAAAAGCAAAAACAAAACAAAGTGCACATAACAATGACACAAAAATGTGTAGTGCCAGTTTTAAATATATATTATATTTATTGGATCTTTAATGTTATGTTCTGGAACAAACAAGACAAAAAATTTTAAAAAAGCAATATTAGCTATATTTTTCTACCATGCGTACTTTGAGGCGTATATCTGGGGTAAGCTACGGTTTCAGACAGTCATTGTATGAGAAGAAATGAAAGGCCTCAGAAGAGGCAGATATATCCCAGAATGCTTCGTGTGGAGAGCTCTCCTCGCAAAGCATTATGGGATTTGCTGTCACAGCGGCCCGCTGTCGTCATAGCTACTGTCGCTCCCCGACAGCAGCGATTTTTCTGTTGGATTGGACCCAAAATCGGATTAGGTGTGTTCCGGGCTTAAGCGGGAGACGATGGATAGGTGGATGTTTTGGACTGGTTGAATGCTTCAGGCACCTGGATTTGAACTGACTTTTCTCCATGTCCATATTTAAATTCAGCGTGACATTTTTCAGTTGCAGAGAAAGCTTTGCGCCTTACTAGTTTATTTTTGTATGCTTTTTCCAATGGACATTCTGACACCAAGTTGTGTTTCGGCCACCTGCCTTAGCTGCATGTGACAACTTAATGGTCCCAGAAAATAGTAGAGTTTTGTAATAGCTTGATGTCCTACTGATTTGACCTCTTTGATCTCTCAGGTTTGGTGTCTAATTATTTAAACTTGTGGTACAGAATGCCGCAGTTCTCACTTGTATATACATTTTCAGCATATGTTAAGGTGTGAAACAAACTATATTTGTAAGATAAATGACCTGTAAATCTGTTCATCAAATTTACCGGACCGTTCTTGATATTTTCAGTACACTTAGGTATAACCTCGAAGTATATCAAGTAAAAACACTGAATGTACTTTTTTTCTTCTTTACGTTTAGATCTCTTGAACACTTGATAACTATGTGGTTTAAATCAGAAACCTTTAATCCATCCAAGGTCATTAAACACAAAATATATTAAATGTCCTTTAAATTTCTACAGGATGCAATTCTGGTCAGAAAAGACACATTTGAATAAAAAAAAAAATGGTTTAACACAACTGCAGAGATACACTATATTGCCAAAAGTATTTGCTCACCTGCCTTGACTCACATATGAGCTTAAGTGACATCCCGTTCCTAATCCATAGGGTTCAATATGACGTCGGTCCACCCTTTGCAGCTAGAACAGCTTCAACTCTTCTGGGAAGGCTGTCCACAAGGTTTAGGAGTGTGTTTATGGGAATTTTTGACCATTCTTCCAGAAGCGCATTTGTGAGGTCGCACACTGATGTTGGACGAGAAGGCCTGGCTCTCAGTCTCCGCTCTAATTCATCCCAAAGGTGTTCTATCGGGTTGAGGTCAGGACTCTGTGCAGGCCAGTCAAGTTCATCCACACCAGACTCTGTCATCCATGTCTTTATGGACCTTGCTTTGTGCACTGGTGCACAGTCATGTTGGAAGAGGAAGGGGCCAGCTCCAAACTGTTCCCACAAAGTTGGGAGCATGGAATTGTCCAAAATGTCTTGGTATGCTGAAGCATTCAGAGTTCCTTTCACTGGAACTAAGGGGCCAAGCCCAGCTCCTGAAAAACAACCCCACACCATAATCCCCCCTCCACCAAACTTTACACTTGGCACAATGCAGTCAGACAAGTACCGTTCTCCTGGCAACCGCCAAACCCAGACCCGTCCATCAGATTGCCAGATGGAGAAGCGCGATTCGTCACTCCAGAGAACGCGTCTCCACTGCTCTAGAGTCCAGTGGCGGCGTGCTTTACACCACCGCATCCGACGCTTTGCATTGCACTTGGTGATGTATGGCTTGGATGCAGCTGCTCGACCATGGAAACCCATTCCATGAAGCTCTCTGCGCACTGTTCTTGAGCTAATCTGAAGGCCACATGAAGTTTGGAGGTCTGTAGTGATTGACTCTGCAGAAAGTTGGCGACCTCTTCGCACTATGCGCGTCAGCATCCGCTGACCCCGCTCCGTCAGTTTACGTGGCTTACCACTTCGTGGCTGAGTTGCTGTCGTTCCCAAACACTTCCATTTTCTTTTAATACAGCTGACAGTTGACTGTGGAATATTTAGGAGCGAGGAAATTTCACGACTGGATTTGTTGCACAGGTGGCATCCTATCACAGTTCCACGCTGGAATTCACTGAGCTCCTGAGAGCGACCCATTCTTTCACAAATGTTTGTAAAAACAGTCTGCATGCCTAGGTGCTTGAATTTATACACCTGTGGCCATGGAAGTGATTGGAACACCTGATTCCAATAATTTGGATGGGTGAGCAAATACTTTTGGCAATATAGTGTAGCTTCAAACTAAAAAGGCTTCCATTTCATGTCAGGATTTGAAATAGTCTTTTTCTTTTACTAGCAACATTAACAATTTTAATACTAATTTTGTCTATGATGGTAAAGGAAATTGGAACACTTATGGTTTAAAATCAAGAGTGAAATGTGACAAAAATATTGCCATCAGGTGCATGGAATTAGTTTGGCAGTCTTTGTAAAACAAACACAGGCCTGCTGATGCAAGACAAAGAGCTTCTTGATTAATAACAGCACAAAAGCACATACAAGTTATCCTTCGTGACATATAATTTGATTTTAATGAACACAAAGTCACAAAGAATGAAGCTCAAAAAGCTTGTTTGCATTAGCTTCCATCTGCGGGACCAGGCTAATAAAGAGTCTGGCAGATAGCACATGGGAAAGAAGTGAAAATACTATCATATTTAGCTCTCTTATCGAACTACATGCATTTGTAAGTACACTGATTGCTACATGAATCTGTATTACAAGTAGTAGAAATTTAGAGTAACAAATGGAAGAGCAAAACTAACCACCAATCACAGCTATACTTTAGAATGAATTTTATGACTGGGAAGGGCGATTTTGAATGGCTGCTACTGTATATATAAATAAACTGAACTGAAATTGATTTGAACTGAAATAATATCCATAAGTTCAGAAGAAAAAACAAAAATCAGACAACTATTACTCCTCGCCAACCTTTTACTGCAAAGAGCTTTGACTAATCTATTAGAGGGCACTTGTTATACTGCATATTCCATAAAAGTTCTGGTATTTTTGCCTAGGCAGAAAGTGTGTTTTGGAACAAAAAAACAAATTGATAAAGGTCCATAAGTTCCCCAGTAGAACATTGCTCAAAGCACACTACAATACCCTGTAATTTGCATTGCCTCCCCTCACATCCTCTTTTTATTTGGTTGGCAACGCAAACCCACCCAGCCATCTATGCAAAAGAAAACATGATAACATAGAATCTCCTTTTCCATTTCTCTGTTGTCCAGTTATGGTCTTCATGTGCCCATTATTTGTCCTCTTGGAGGTTGAATAGGGTATATGAAGACAAGTTGGTGTCTTTGATTCATACCAAGTCTAACCACTCCTCCTCTCTGAAACATACTGGGTTATAGTTCAAACCAACCAGGGTCCTTAGATCTTTGAACCTAATGAATATTATCATCCTTAGAGCTCCTGTCAGACCTATTTGGTTGGCAGTATAGTACTCCCCAACTCTGTCAAAACCAACATCCTAGCACCACAACCTTTTTTAGCAAACAGTTCAAACAAACTAGTAGCCCAAGGTCGTCTGTTAAAAGCTGGCGATGCCTAGTTAACAGTGGCTTCTGTCTTTATACAACAGCACTTGTTAGTGGGGTCAGAAAAGGTGGTAATGGCCAAAAAGCCCCAGTGGTGTTGTTTTACAGGCAACCTTAAACCTTTTTTTTTTTGTTTGACAGCTTAGACATCAGGTAAAAACAACTTTTTTTTTTTTTCGAAAATCCTTTTCCTGATCAAGTCTGATAATTTGTTTCCATACATGGCTTTGATTTTATAAAACTTTAAACAGAGAAAATGCCATTTTAATGTCTGTTTTAAAGCAGACTTGTGCGTTCTCTGGACTGATAGTTTTCCCAGCATGTACCACGGTCACAGCAGCTTCTAGGAGAGCACTCACAGAGCTCAGAGTATTAAGTTAAAAGTTCACTTTTTTTTTGCCGTTGTTCATTTTGGGATCATTATTATCATAATGCAAGTCATCTTCATTATGTACTGTATGGGGAAGAGAATGGGAAGAGAATGAGAGCAGCGTACTTGATCTAGAGACATAGTGTAATATTTTTATATGGCTGAAGCCATGGATGTCTCCTCATTTATAACGGTGTATGATGTAATGATGTGAAGATTTGCATATTGGAGTTGTATAAAATGCTTCTTTAACTTTGATTCGGGGCCCCTTAAAAAGATGTGAGCCCGGTTGGTAAGCTTTGCCTTCTGAAACTCAGAGGAACTTCTCTGGTCTGAGTCAGATTACAATTTCTGTCAAAATCTGTTGTCATGTCTCATAGTTATTTAATACATATACATTATTAAGTTTTATTTAAATTTTTTTTTATCCCGAGTGATTTCTTCTCAGAAAAGAATCTGGGAGAGGAAAGCTAACGTTAGCCTGTGTGCAGCAGCCCTCTCTCGGCATAGCAGTGTGTTAAGTATCGCTGGCTCCGATGGACATTTTTTAGTTTATTTGGCAAAAGGTTCATTTCATTTGTGTTTACCTGACTGTGCTAATCATAATACCCCCACTAAATGTCTAAATATCGAGAGACTATTAATAGCAGGAGGTGAAATGCAGCTCCAGACAAGCTTTGAATGTGGTGATGTCACGAGTAAGTTTCTGTCCTAATTGACACAGATTTGTTCTGTACGCTCTAGTTCTCTCCTGAGTCCATACTTACCTATATTTTTGTCAAGAATGGACTTGGTGAAAACACAAGTCCATACCGGCATTCTTGTGAAAAGAGAAATAGTTTTCTAACAATGTATAATTTCTTTCCATTTGTTCTAGTGATGTATTTTCGGTATGTATCAGAGACTACAAAATATATGAGCGAGATGTCTTTGCACAGTTGGGTTGTTAGGCAGAAACTTTCCATCCAGGAGTCTTTGGAGGATATTCTGAGGGCCAATGATGACAAAATAGAGGACTTTTCAGACTTGTGTCCTCAGATTTTGAGAGGGAAGAAGATAAATAGAGCTCATACTGGATTCCTCTTCTGAGGAAGTAATTTACTTAGTTTTTATATCCAAAAATGTTACTTTACATGGTGATTGCGGTTAGTTAGAGTCCTGAATAATGTGCTTGTTTTATGGTATATTTAGTTTCTAGGTGTAATCGGAAGTTTCAGCATGCCTCAGTAAGGTAGTATTATTTCAGCTGATGGTTAAAAGACCCACAAAGCATTTATTGAGGTACTGCTATCATGTATACGCTTCCAAAACAATTTTTGGTTAATAGTATTGTCGTTATGCAGTATCTTAGTTTTTTTTTTAGAGCTGTAAGTAATCATTTATCCTTTTGTAATCGGCATGTTTGGCCAACTCCAACTTCATCCCTTTAATTCACTTGAGTTTTAAATCACATTCTATCCCCTTTAAGTTTAACAGTTTATAACATTTGGATGGCTTCTTTACAAAGCAACAAAGAGGTCAGCGGCTGATTAATGGTGTACTTTGATGAATGTTCTTGTCCTTCTTTGTATGAATTAATTCATAATTAATAAAATTAATTGTCGCTCCGTTTGGTTATTAAAGCTTTGTGGGGGCAAATACTTCTCTATCCTTTATGATCACACTACTGTAGCTCTTGCAGGCATACAGAATGCTCCTTTGCTCGATTCTTAGAATAGATTCAATCCCTTTCTGCCTCTCACTGAAGTCATTCCTTTCTTTTTTGCTCAAGACAGTAAGTTTGGGGTTAATACTTTGTTTTTTAATTATGAGGATTTTATTAATGATGTTTTGTTACAAGGAAACGAGCTTTACCTCACCTTACAGAAAAATGCAAGTTTATTCAAACTTCTCTTTGTTTACAAACAAAGAGAATGTTTGATTTATATTGAAGAAAAAACAGAAAAAAACTAACCATGAAAACGTGAACATAACACAGATACATACAAGGACTGGTTTACAATATTCAAAACAATTTTAAATAAACAAATATGTTGTCTACGCCGACCCCTTCCTATTATCTACATTGCCTATTTCATCAATTTCAGAGGCAGTAGCTTGTCTCTTAGGCAGGACCATGGATCACTTGAATACTTACATTTCCAACAGGTGCATTGATTATGGAATAATCTGTTTTATGTAAGCTTGATAAATATAAAATTCTGTATAAAATAATGTAAAATAAAAAGAACAATAAATTCAATTTACAAGCAAAAACTTTGCTATTATCATCCTGAAAATTGAAACCAGGTGGGCAGTATCCACCCACTGTTGAAATGACTGATTAAATGAGATTGATGAAGAAAATAGGAGAGGGTAAACAAGAGGGAGAAATGCAGCCAAAATAAACCTCTAATTCTGCCAAGTCAGCCAAGCCAAGCTGTCAGTAGCTGGATAGTGTTTTCTATGAAGTGTAACAAACTCCATTCTAAGAATCCTTTATGTCATTCTCTCTGTATGTGTGCATGTGTTTTTTGTGAATGTTAATGTCCATATTGACAACACCAGTATCGGTTCATGGTTTGAACCGATACTTCTTTTTTATTTTCAGATTTGAGTTGGAGTTGTGTTAAAGTGGGCAGCTTTTATTAAACTGAGTTGAAGTTTAAAGGAAGGGAGTGCTGTAAGGTGTTAGAAACATGCCTGTCTTGGGATACAGTATGTGTTATGTGCTTTGGCTGTCAAAGACTCAGACATTAACTATCACATATCTAAGTCAGTATTTACATTTCTATATAGTCAAGCAGACTCTCAAACACAGTTGTCTCATAAAAAAACAACACCCACCTGTCACACAGTTTCTGCATTTCCCTCTCTATCTCTCTGCTCACATTCTTCTGTTTTGTGTCTCTCACTCACAGCTCTAACAGCCCCACACTGTGTGTACACAGACTGAACAGTATTGTAGTTCTTGATGCATTCACCCAGAGTGTCAAGTTTCTCTGATTATAGAAGAAATGGAAGTCTTGTGTTCCAGACAGTAGATTCTCTATTTTTGACAGATGACAACTTGTACATAAATTGGGCTGTAAGATGCCTTTTGCTAGCTAAAATATAAGTTTTACATAATTATGCTACTAGCAGAGATTAAGACTTTGTGACATATAAATGGTCTTTAAGCAAGACTATTTCATGTGTTTTACCTACTGAAGGGAACAGGAACTGTTTGTGCAGATGTCTTAAGGATAATTTGGATTAAGACAGTTTTTGAGTAAATCCATTGGACCCGAAATAACCTTCTCCTTATTTCACTGACAAAAATGATTTCCTTCATCTGCCAAAAAGGATTTAAAAGCAACAATGATAAAGGAAGACTGATGCTACATTCAGACCGGATGCATTTCATGCATCATAAAGGTGGATGCTTGGGCACTTTGAAGTCAGACTGGCTCTCTATCAGCATCGGAACTAGGGTGGACAGAAAGTTTTAGGACATGTTGGAAGGCACCAACCTGTTATTTTCCTCTGCTGATCTGTTAAAGCTACAGTGTGTAATAATTACAGGGATATAAAGTCAGAAATTTTATATATTATACATAACTATGTTATTTATCATCACCTATGAGCTCAGCCTTTTAACCATAATATTTGCGTTGCCTTAGAATTCGTTATTTATAATTACATAGGAGCGGGTCTCGCAGCCATGGAGGCTGACATCTTTGCGCTACGGCAAGCGCAGAGGCAACAAACTAGCGATTGCGAGATCTCCCATTACGCTCGAAAATAACTACGGCAAGTTGAGAGAGATGAACTGAAACGGTACTGAACAGTAGATGGCAGTATTATGCCTGAGAAGCGTTTAGTCTGCCTGAAACCAAAGAAGAAGAAGAAGCAGGTATACTGCGCCTCAGTAACAAGAAAGGTGAACAAGGCGGCAGGCGTGAGTGACTTTGATGTTTGGCCACACAGAGCCAAACAGTTTGCAGACGAATGGAGGATCATGCCTACTCTGTATCACAACGAAAAGCGGCGGACACCGAACCCCCGTCATCTAAGAAGCGGAAACACGACGAGAATAAACTCAAGCGTGACAAGAAACGGCAAAAAACACGGATCAACATTGGCACGGCATTTACACGATGGAAGTCACGGATGGAGGAAAAAGGTTTTCAAAGTGACGCTCAAGTTGCCAGTTTTCTCTTGTACAGGTAATTAATCCTACACACACAATTGTCTAATATCACTGCAGTTTTTGGAGTACAGGATGCTCAGACCTGTCTAAAACAATAACATGCTGCGTGATGATGCTGTTACTCTCCAGTATACTTATTCAGCAACGTCCCTGACGTTTCACAGGTAATGATTCAGTAATTTTCTGTAAAATAATTTTCTGGATATATACCTCGGTTACTTCTCTCCGGCTCCTTTGGAGATCTTCAAGCCTTTCCTCCTCTGCTCTCACCCCGCTGGCTCCCCTCCCTCGCCTGGCCCTAGCTGCACGCCCACCCCGGCCTCTCTGCCCTCGCCCTCTCCCTCTTCCTCGCCTTGTAACCCCCGTGCCACAAACAAGACTTGGACTCTGTAAACGGGGAATATATATTCTTCCAGCGAACACAATCTTGCTGTTAAACTAATGACTACAATTACTTCATCTGTTTATATCACCATGCAAAGCAGCTCACCAAAACGTCACAACGATGTAGAAAAAATAACGGGTATATTTATTATCTTAAGTCTACATGAAATCTATACCCTACACAGACTAATGAAATACTATCTGTAAAATTATCTATGTAAACAAACCTCATCACTTGAGATGGTAGGTGATGTGGACGTCGTGGAAGACATTTTGTCCCGTAACGCTCGCCGTACTGTTGGGGGGGAGAAGCGGTGGGGGGGAGACGTTCATGTTGCTGCGGTCTGCAGTCTGACCGCTAGATATCGCTGAAAATTACACACTGTAGCTTTAAGAGCAATGGCAGATGTGATCAAAACAGTTTTTGGGCTTTATTTGCTTAGATGAGCTTGAAATATGCTTTAACAAAGAAAGCACACCTCAAAACATCATCTTCACATTGAGTTGATCAAGGTTATGACCCTACTTCTAAATATTCTGTGGTAGTTGCTATCACTGCATGAAAAGTGGGATTTTCGTCAATATGCGGCACTGTAGATTGTCGTGGAACTTCAGGTTAGCGGCAGTTTACGACAATTTGCAGGCTTCGCCGAAAACTCCCGTAAATTGTCAGAAATTGACGTGGACTCTCTTAGGCAGTGTTCCCCCCATGCCTCCCCCCCATGGAATTCTAGGGGAGGCTTTAACATGTAAATGAACATGCTGTGAGCTATACAAATGCAAATCAGGGTTGCAGGGGGGGGTTTACTAGGTAAGAATACAAAGAGATCAGGCTCAGTATACTGTAGCCTCTTACATTTTAGCTTGAATTGATTTATTTAATTAAAGTATAGAGACCAAAACAGATCTTTAGCTGACAGAGCAATATATTTAGAGCAGTAATTATAAAAAAACAAATTGCATTTAAGATAAAAAATAAAATGTTGTCTGTCAATATGCTCAATTCACAATTACTTAAGTGGAAAAGTTTCAAGAAATGAGTCTGAGATGATTCACTTTATAACATGGCGCATTATCCTGTTGGAAGTAGCCATCAGAAGATTGGTACACTGTGGTCATAAGGTCCGGCCAGGTCAAGATCCGCAATTGCAATCGCACCAAACAGGAAAAAGAACATCGACAAATTCCGGTTCGTCAAATTAAAATATAGCAGCAACAGATCGGTGACTAGAAATTATAGCACAATTCTTATATATATATAAAAAAAAAAAAACTAACACCGTTTATTTAAATGATTGGATCCAAACTATTGGTTATTCACCAACAAGGAAGCAGATTTCTCATCTCCATCAAAATATTTATTTTATACCGAGGGACTTAAACTTTAATGAAATCCATTCAAAAGAAACTTCTTATTACAGGAATGAAAAGAGATGCTGAGTTTGGAAGTAGTGAACAAGTTCATAAAAAAAAAAGCAGTTTTGAATTATCCTTATCCCCGTTACAAAAATCTACAAAAATATATATATATATTTGGGCAGAAACTGAACATATGCTGGATGATGGTGGGATTTTTTTAATATGTCATATTAAATTAAGCGCTCACAGGGTTCATACAGGAATGAGTGACTCTAATTTAATGCTATTTAAATGCTATTAGATATTATTTTAATGCCATCAACAAGAACCATGTACTGTACACAAGTTATTAGTGTACATGAAATATGAAGGAGCTGTAAGCAGAGTTCCATGACTCCTGTATGTATGTAAACACACACACACACATATATACGTATATATATATCCTCTAGCTTTTTCTCCGCCTGGAGCGATATAATATATCTGACGAAATTGTTTTTATAAGCATTTTTTATTAAAGAATTATAAATACTTCGATAAACATATTTAAATAATTTTTGTGCCAATTAAGGCCTTGATTAAAAAAAAAAATGAATGATTTTTTAATTATTATGATCCGCGGACACCCTGGTTCATCTCGCGCATGCTCTGTACGATCTCCAAGAAACTCAGAGCGGAGCTCTGCAGCCACAGTGGAGGATGTATGCTTTGCTTTGTGCAGGCGGTCTGGAGCGTCTGGATTTCGGGGTAAAACTCCTCTTGGACGCGATGGCGACTCTGCACCGAACAAGACGAACTCAAAGAAGAGATGCTAGCGGTAAATATATGTTCGATTACTGCCTGCTAAGCTAAAAGCAGCCTAGCCTAAGCTACCGGCTAATAGCAGCCTAGCTATTAGCCTATCTAGCCTAGCCTTGCAAGAACAAGCTTTATTAAAGTGTATTTTTTGTGATTACAGGAAGCAGTACGCCGTCTTAACAACTCGGAGACTAATTGCAGGAGCTATGAACCGGAGCAAGGGTAAGATTTAAAGAATATGCTTTCATTCTGCGGTAAAAGGCAATGGATACGGATAGATACCGATCATAGCTTTACATTTTGTTTTCACAGACTACTGTTGCCTCACAATGAGGCGGTGACCTCCTATTTGCTCGGAGCCATAATCAGCAAGTCCAGATTTGCTCGATGTTGATAAAGATGACATTGTGTGTAAGTGACTTGTTTTAATGTTTTCTCCTTCCTTGTTACTGTGACTTGCGTTTGATTTTTTATTTATACCACTCTCATTTAATTGTTTTCCAGCTGCCTGTAAGACGTATTTTGAGACGGTACGCAGGAGCTTCAGATACACGCTGCCAGCCAACACGCTGCGTGCGGAGGCAATCTGCTCGGAGTCGGGCCAGAAGAAAGAGGGTAAGACTTTATTTGGTGACTATTTTTCAGGTGCATTAATAGATGTGTTGTGTCCATACGCAGTGCGCTGATTCATTGTTTTTTTTTTCAGCTGCTGAAAGCGAGGCAGAGTGTGCTAGCAGATGAGGAAGTGGAACTCTGGAAGTCCGCCGTCGTCGGCGGTGTCTCTGGATGGATTGTACGGTCGCCGCCATTTCGTAGGCCGGATCTCACTGAACTCTGTGTTAAGCTGCAGTCCCGGTTAGAAGCGACGCTGAAGTACAGGGCCACGCACAGTAGGCGTCTGCACATCGGACCTGCCTCGGAGGGAATGCTGCCAGTTACCTCCAACCCCGAGGAAGCAAACGGACCGTTCACGGACTTTTAATTTTTAGAAATGCATGTGTTTGGATACGCGTTGTATATAGTTGTGTGTGTTTTAATAAAGCTCTTTCTTTGCATAAACAGCTTCCTGCAAATGTTCATTTCCTGTATAAATTCATTCATGTCCTTGATGGTAGCCTAATAATTGTGTAGTAGTGTAGGATAACATAAATACACACCATATGAATGAATAAATATATGAATGAATAAATATATATATATATATATATATATATATATATATATGAATAAATATATATATGTAAATATATATATATGCCAACCAATCACGAGCGACTTTACTTGTTTAAAAAGAAGTGGTTCCGTCCAATACTCAGTAAGAAAATTAAAGCCTGGCGTGGCCACGTGTGGTTTTGCTGCCAATCACGAGCGATTTTACTTGTTTGAGAATAGTGGTTTCAGCCAATACTGAGAAGGTTATTCAAGCCAGACCTGGCCAGCCGCGCGGGTTTGCTGCATTCATATGCTAATTAGGGCCATTAGTACAGCTGATTGCTCTCCACATACGTCATGGTACGTTTCCGACAATTTGTGGCACAAACGCGGACAAGCACGGGTTGCAAATTGTCGGAAACTGACGAAAATCAGGCAGATCTGCTTGAGTTTACGGGGGTTTACGGGGACGAAAATCTCACTTTTCATGCAGTGTATGAGCGGGAAACATGACTGTCAAGTCTCATTTTTTGGTCCGGAAACTACTGTATTTTACCCCTGTTTGCTATCAACTTCTCATATTAAGGAGTGGCGGCCCAGTGGTCAGGGCATAGAGCTTGGAATCCTGAGGTTCTGAATTCAAGCCCCACTCCCAAAGAATGCCACTCTGGCGCCCCGTGATAGCAGGCCACTTCTCCCCAAGGGGATGAGTTAAATGCAGAGGTAAAATTCTCCAATGTGAGATCAATAAAGTTCAATTATAAAGTATTACAATATTGTATGGTATTACAAAATTCTGTGGAGCAAAAATGGGGTATGCAGTGCATGTGGCCCATAAAGGCGTTGGTATATCAGAGGAGTGCCAAAAGTTTGCGTTTCTTGTTTAAAACAGCTTTTGTGCGTGTGTTAAGTACAGACTTTAAAGATTAGCGCATACACTCCACATTCCTCCTTCCTTCGACCTGTCCTCCATCTAGGAGCTCCTTTGTGCACTACCTCGAGAGGGCATTACTACTAAAAATGGATTTACATGAAAATAATTTCTCATGAGCTCAACATAGAAAGTGAAAAAGAGAGAAGGGGAAACAACTTGCAACTACGAAAGGCCAGTTCCCACAGTGGCTAAACTGTTGAGTTTAGTACAGTAGCTTGAGCTTCTTTGTGGGGGCTTGTACACACTAGAGTTAGCTAAGTAATGTGTCCTGAAATGTGTAAATTATTTCCACATGAGACCATAATGCATTTCATAATGTATGTATAAGTCTTCTTAGGCCACTTGATGCCCTCATTGTGATACTGACCAAAATATATGTAAAGGGCAAAAGGTTGGTGTAATTCTAGGGGGGGAAATTAGGAACAGCCAATTGATACTAAGCAATTCCTCAATATTTTTTAGGTTGAAAATATAGAAAGATGTGTAATTTATTCAAACCTATTAAATAATGCTTGTTTAAAAATATTACTTGGTGGCTAAGAGCACGGTCAAAACTCTTTCTAGTAGGGGGGGTCTGCATACCCCTCAGAGAGTATGCAGTTGTACTTCTGATAAAATTATCAAAAAATATTTGATTTGTCTTCCGAACGGAACTGTCACTGGTATTGCAAGTCACATTTGGTCGAAAGTTTTTATTTGAGAGATTTTGTGCACGTTTTAAAATATAATGGTTACTGGAGATTGACTGGGGTAGTTGGTTGCTTGAGGAATGTGGTGAAATTTCAGTTTTTTCAGGTATTGCGGGAGACCCCTTATACAGGCTGGTCTAATTTAGCTAGTTTACCTAGCCAAGCATTAGCACTTGGAATCCCCAATTACAGATACCTTGAAAACGGCCAGGCACCCTGGGATTTCCTGCTACTGCTCGTAGTGGCAAAAAATTAAAATTAGGAATGTGGTAAAAACTTATAGTACCAGTATATAAAATTGAATATCATTTGTTGTTTTTACATTGTGTTGTTGACTTTACAGTAATTCCTCTTATGATGGATGTAGCAAAAGGAGATACAAACTTCCCATAGGCTTACACATTATCAATTTCTGCATAAAACCAGTAAGGTTTTATTATTTTTTTTATTAATTGTATTTAATTCTGTGAGTTTCATTCCTTTTAGAAAAGATCAATCTGTATCTCTGTAGCATCAATTACCAGGAAGTTTAATATGTACAATAAGAGTATTTCTTTTAGTTCAATTACTTTTAAAAAACTGTGTCTTGTTACCTTATTGTTTTTTGTAGAGCTGCACTGTTAGTCAAAAATAAATGCACCTGCCTTTTTGGTTTAAAGTTTTAATAAATAAAGATAAAGAGTAATATTTATTTAGTTTTTTACAGTTAAAGCAGTGATTGCCAACACAAATATGTATGTATGTATATGTATGTAATAAGCATATTTCCATGTCATAGCCTGCAAGGGTGGAAAAGCTAAGCAAACTGCATTATGCTTTCTAAAAGTTGTTATACATCCAGAGTATCAAAACAGTCAGCTTAGGACACTCTGGGCTCTGAAAAAACAACAAAAAACAATTATGAGCTTTACCCTACTTAAAACAATGTAATTGCTTATACTTTGGAATATTCATACTTTTGGCATAAGATCAAAGAAACAAAACCTTTTATTTTCTGTTTTATACTAAATGACCCGGACAGGAGTACTAGGTTTATGTGCTGTGGATTACATGAACCTGTGCTTCCTATTTCATATGCATAAAGCAGAGAACAGAAAGGCTCCTCCTTGCAACGGGAGTGGTGGTGTGTAACCCTGGGTGTGGCATTTGATTATGTGGCAAAGCTGTCATGTTGCTTTCCCATTTAAATTGCATCTCCTCAGGGGGAAACACTTGTTCGTGCGTCTGCCGCGTACAGTCACGGCATGGCAACCTCGATCTCATCAGACAGACAGGCAAAGAGAAGCGAAAGAGAAATTGGTGATGGTAGCCAGTGAAGGACTGCTTAAGTGGGGTTGTTAAGGTTTTTTTTCCCTGTACTGTTGTGTGCTGATGCATACCTTTTGTGTAAATGCCTAAAATATGCAAGGGAGTGTGAGAACAATGAAAGTTTAATAAAACCAACTACTAGCATATGATTGCAATACATCATGTTGGTGTGCTTTCAGTGCTGCTTTGATGAACCAAAGTTTCTTCAGTCTTAAGCCAGTGTTGAAAGGTTCAGGTACATATCACGAAAAGAATTGACCTTTCTGCCCGAACGCTGTCAGAACTGATAATCATGGAATTAAGTGAATTAGAGGCTGGCAAGGACATTTAAAATGGTTGAGGGATGAATATGTGAAAGAGACTGTAATGAAGTCAATGATGCGAGAGTAATGCCCCATCACCCGGCACCAACAGCACCTCTGCCATACACACCTCCTAACTCCTCCCAGCCTGCTGCAATACCTCTGGGCAATGTGGCAGAAGATATAAAAAAGTGCAGCACAACCTTTCAAGGACAATTAGACCTTTTCCCACTTTTATTTATTTACTGCTCCACCCAGATTCCACTGAACTGGTTTAAGAAAAAAATAAATAAATAAATGCATATCACCATAAAAATTAAAATACTTTTTTCCATAATATGGTTTGCGATTTCCATTGGTTTCCATCAAATGTAAAAAGGGACCTTCATGCCTTAGGGAACTACTTATGATTTCACTTCAAAAGCTGAACCAAAACAGTTAGTATGTCCATAGCTTGTTTGTTTATGGTATATTGTGGAATCCCTGAAGGTGCAATCAGACCAGACATTACTGCAGAAACTGCAGGGAGTTCACCACTGTGCATTTCAGATGCACAATGTTTTCACTGACACTCCCCCCAGGTAAAAAAAAATATGGTTGCTGCTTCTCTAGTGCAGGTTTGTGCGGTTAAAATTTGAATTTTTGCTACATTTGTATTAAAGATTATTTTTAAGTCTTTCAGAGATCAACCAACCCTCCATTAAGCTCAGAGTTGAACCAAAGCGGTCTACTTTTTTAGTGCAGTTTGTGCAAATAAAACTGCCGTATGTGCCACTTTGGTTTTTATAATCTAATAATTTCTCAATTTGTTACCATCCGAACAGGCGTTAGCTCTGCACTTGTTTATGAATATAAAGTTATTGCATAACGTAATATGGCATTCTTGTGCTGGCATTGAATATAACCCTTGGCATGTTCACCTTAGTGGGTCGAGTGATGTTTAGTAGTACATCAGCCTCCCAGATTCTTTAATTTGGATCTGGTGTTACCCCTGGCAACTCTGCAGCATTTTCAGTCAAGATCCCGCCAACTCCACTTCACAATAAGGGCTCAGATGAAACATAACTTTACAGACTGCTGCTATATTGCTCTCCATGCACAACTTTTAAATTGGCTTTGGAGTAACATACATTTTTGGAAAAGCCCTGGAAAAACTTAAAAGGAGTCCACTTTTCTTAATAGCATTCCTTATTTCGTATTTTATCAACATTACTTTCTCGATAATTCATAATGACTAAAAAAAAAAGCACTTTTTTAACTTTGGTCACAACTACAACTAGTCCCTGTGTTGTTGCCACGATGGAATTTCCCATGAAAGTTGGGATTTTCAACTTCAGCAGTTATCGCTCCGCTCTTTCGACATCGTGCCTCTAATCAACAACACCTCAGTACTGTCAAGCAGCATGTGTTGAGAGCAGACAAGTGACAGGTGAGAATGCAGGGCATTCACCTCTGGCCACTTCACAGCTCTTACCAGCATGGTTTCTATAGTGATACAATGTAAATCCACCGTTCATTCCACAACACTGCGTTTGGTGTGAATGCACCTTTACAAATAAACCACACCCAACAAATAAAGCCTGTCATTAAAGTAAATTACAATCAAGATACTTTATTAACCAAAATTCCAGCAAACAATATCTCTAACATTTAGTGGATATACATTGTATCAATATAGAAACCATGCAGGTACGAGCAGTGAAATGGTCAGTGATGAATTTCCTGCATTATCACCTGTCACTTGTCCACTCTCACCACATTCCATCAGACAGCTGAACTGTTGAGAAAACTCTAAATCATGTCACAGACTCTGCATCACACTGACAACACCAAACCAAAACACTGCATATTTGCACCATACTGTATATATTTAATGTTCTGTACTTCCATAACAATGCATTTTTGGCACCATGTTTTTTCTACCACACTGTATACATTATATCACTGCTGCACTTTAAGGAACGCAAATGTCATGAATGCCGTACAAAATTAAATTTCGTTTAGTATACACTGTATAAAAAATGACAATAAAAGTTGTCTAAGTCTCTAAGTCTGAGGATTAACTGAGGAATTGCTTTCATGCATGGCTAAACAGTTTTTGTACCGCCCTGTAATATAGAAATGTATAATAAGAATAAAAGTTTTATATATGTTTGAGGGAATTTATATGACAGAATTAAGCATGAAATGCATCTTCACAAGTTGGGATGTTGCCTGTTTCTACCAGAAAGCTTTTGTGTAACAGTATGTGAAAGAAACATCTCAGCCGAATTTAGTGAATAATCAAACACCCAAAAAAGTTAGAGTTTAGGGGACCATTTTGACCAAGTTAACTTTGTTTCATAAAGTTTTCATAAATTGATTAATAGAGTATCTTCATGGAATCTGTAATGTGATATTTCAGATGGTTATTTTACAAATTCCACCAATTCCAATTTGCTGCCCTTACAAGTGTTGAGACCTAATTTTTATTGCTTGTTTAATTGTGCTTTTGAGGTCAAACAGACCCAAGTCCAATTAACAAAAGTGTAAAACAGTTTTGGGATAATGAAAAAGAAAGGAAGTTAAAATGTTTTCCTTGTACCAGACCTAAAGTCTCTGTTACCTATGGGAATGTAATAATGTTTTTAAAGCATTTATTTGATCCTTTACACCACCAAAAGTACAAGCCACAAAAAGTAACTTTATGTATAAATAATTGTTGAGTGAGCATGTATTACTTTTAAGGCCAACTTCTGTCTTAGAAAATAATGCACTTAACTACATTCTCTAAGCAAAGTTGCAACCAAAGGAAAGGAAAAATCCCATGGAGCAGGGAGAACAAAACAGAAAATAATGAATGAATCAGCCTTTACTTTTGGTGGGAGCAGGTTGTTTCCATCTAATTGCATTAGTATGTAACCTTCCCCTTCCTGACTCCTTTTTGTTGTCTTTGTTAAAAGTTTATGTGGCACTTTTTGCTTTGCAGATGGCATTCCAACCCACCACAGGACATTTTTGTTCAGCTTGTTTTCCCAAACTGAAGCACTCAGTGAAAAACTAAACTAGCTAGGAAGCAGATATTATTTACAGAGAAACAAATTATATTCAATTCAGTCTTTTCCTCTTAATTTGTTTAGCAATCTTGATAGTATATTTGTTGATTACTTCTCATTTTGTCCATCTTTTCTGATGCCCCACATTTGAATGATTTATTTTTTAAATAAGTGTAAAGCTGACAAGCAATATATGTCAACTCATAGTTGCATTGCCAAACTATGTTTACTTCTCAACATACTGCATACGTTCTCAGACATTCCCTCTTTTCAAAGGTAGTGAGTTGATTATCACACAGATAGAAAAGGTTAAACAAAATTATATTATTATAGATTCATATGAAATAACACAACTTTACATATGATTATTGATAATACATGGCGATATACCCTACCTGTAATTCTGATTCAGACTCACAAAAAAAGTGCCATTACTCTGACCACCATTCATTCATCTCTTTCTGAGGAATACTGAATATAATATTAAAGAGATTATATGTGTTGCAGTGATCTTAATTGGAAATCATTAAGTATGGGCGTAAGTCTGAGTATAAGCATTTGGAATAATGGTGCAATTGGAATAAAGTTGCAATATGTAAACATGCAAATCAGAATACTGCGATTGGATTAAGCTCAGTCAGAGCTCACAGTCTAGTTTGTGGAGTAAGGGGCAGCAGCACAAGGCAGCTTGGAAGTTTAAGCAATATTTATATATATGTTTACAAATATAGGCAGCAATGGACTTTCTTCAGTGGTCTGTTGCACTGGATGTGGAGAAGCCTTTGACTTAAGACATAGTTGTTGTTTAACAGTTTCCTAAAGATGATGTTCATGGTTTTCCATATTTGTTATTTGTTTAATCTTAAATAATCTGGCAAAATCAATGAACATGCTTACAGTGCTGTCCTAAAAGGCAATGGGCTTGTTGATGTACATAGGTGTGCAAAGGCATCTTCAATTACAATTCATTGGTATGCAAACTACAGGGAGTCCTTACAGCTGCTTGTTTGCTTGGCTAGGGGGACTAAAAATAGTCTCTCTAGGAACTTCATGACGAGGGATGTCAGAACAGCAGGTCTAGGGTCATTGAGAACTATTGGCTGAGTTTTCATTGGTACCAGAAAAAGGCAGGAAGTTTTCCAAATCAATGGAACCATCTTCTGAATCAGGCTAAGGTTGAAGAGGGACTGTAGTCCACTATACCTGCTCTACACAGGCCTTCAGGACATGGGACATGACACCATCTGCAACTTGTTCCTTGATGATATCCATTTGTTCCAGTTACCTCCTCACTTGACTTTTAGAGACAACCGTGTGGGAGGGGCAAGGAGCAGCACAAACTCCTGATTTGGTTGAGGGCAAGAACATACACTATATTGCCAAAAGTATTTGCTCACCCATCCAAATTATTGGAATCAGGTGTTCCAATCACTTCCATGGCCACAGGTGTATAAATTCAAGCACCTAGGCATGCAGACTGTTTTTACAAACATTTGTGAAAGAATGGGTCGCTCTCAGGAGCTCAGTGAATTCCAGCGTGGAACTGTGATAGGATGCCACCTGTGCAACAAATCCAGTCGTGAAATTTCCTCGCTCCTAAATATTCCACAGTCAACTGTCAGCTGTATTATAAGAAAATGGAAGTGTTTGGGAACGACAGCAACTCAGCCACGAAGTGGTAGGCCACGTAAACTGACGGAGCGGGGTCAGCGGATGCTGACGCGCATAGTGCGAAGAGGTCGCCAACTTTCTGCAGAGTCAATCACTACAGACCTCCAAACTTCATGTGGCCTTCAGATTAGCTCAAGAACAGTGCGCAGAGAGCTTCATGGAATGGGTTTCCATGGTCGAGCAGCTGCATCCAAGCCATACATCACCAAGTGCAATGCAAAGCGTCGGATGCGGTGGTGTAAAGCACGCCGCCACTGGACTCTAGAGCAGTGGAGACGCGTTCTCTGGAGTGACGAATCGCGCTTCTCCATCTGGCAATCTGATGGACGGGTCTGGGTTTGGCGGTTGCCAGGAGAACGGTACTTGTCTGACTGCATTGTGCCAAGTGTAAAGTTTGGTGGAGGGGGGATTATGGTGTGGGGTTGTTTTTCAGGAGCTGGGCTTGGCCCCTTAGTTCCAGTGAAAGGAACTCTGAATGCTTCAGCATACCAAGACATTTTGGACAATTCCATGCTCCCAACTTTGTGGGAACAGTTTGGAGCTGGCCCCTTCCTCTTCCAACATGACTGTGCACCAGTGCACAAAGCAAGGTCCATAAAGACATGGATGACAGAGTCTGGTGTGGATGAACTTGACTGGCCTGCACAGAGTCCTGACCTCAACCCGATAGAACACCTTTGGGATGAATTAGAGCGGAGACTGAGAGCCAGGCCTTCTCGTCCAACATCAGTGTGCGACCTCACAAATGCGCTTCTGGAAGAATGGTCAAAAATTCCCATAAACACACTCCTAAACCTTGTGGACAGCCTTCCCAGAAGAGTTGAAGCTGTTCTAGCTGCAAAGGGTGGACCGACGTCATATTGAACCCTATGGATTAGGAACGGGATGTCACTTAAGCTCATATGTGAGTCAAGGCAGGTGAGCAAATACTTTTGGCAATATAGTGTATGTGCAGGATCCATGGCAAGGGGGGAAGATAAAACAGGTGAGGTGTGAGAGAAAAAGCACTGTGTCAAATAAAGGCAGAATTTCCATTTGACTGTTGACCAAAGAGGTGGATGCGAAGCTTGTTCATTAAGTTAACTTTTTGAAGAATGTGTTCAGATCATTTGCTGTGTCCAGACCTCCATCTGTCTTATCCTCCTTCTGCTTGAACCATGCAATCTTCTTTATCCCTGAAAACACATCTGTGTTATCGTTCTGCTGGAGCTTGCTTTTTTAGCTTCTTCCCGTTCTCATCTTTTCTTGCTCTTATCTTGAGCAAGTTGCGTCCATATACTCCTTGATAATTCCCAGTCTCCCCTCCCTAGGGTGTTTATTTTTGTTTAGCAGTTCCTTTAGATCACTGAAGATCCTTAACATATTTTGGGGGAAGCAAATCATTCTTCTGATGGGGATGGTGTTATCTTACCAGATGTATAAAACTAACTTTCTATGGTTGCTATCATTATGCATCATAACAAATATCCAAAAAAATTAAAAATACTGTCAAAAATACTTTTAGCTTGACAGCATACAACGCAATAGGTAAAAAAAAAAAAAAGAATCAGACACTAAACTAACCTCTCTTGCTTGCTTCACTTTTTGGAGGAGCTCAAATTAGTTCTTATTCTGTTCAAGACGACCCATTTTTATTCTGTATTTTTCTCACTAATTCAATGTAACCAAGGTTGGAGAGATTATGAGAAAAAGGGACTTGCAGTGGTTACAGATCCTAAAACTAAAACTGATTTTCTAGTGCTAAGGTCAACTGTTTATAACAAGTGATGTCAGAAAGGGTGAGGCATGGTCCAGTACAGCATTTGAGGACACTCATAAACAGATGCCCATGAGTTAAGAGTATAAGGTTGCCAGGGTTCTAAAGATTAATGGTCTGTTTCATGTCCACCCTTGGTTGAGGCCAACATTAGAGAGCAGGCCACATATTATTTTTGAAGCTACCCTAGCTAAAATAACAACTCATGTGTCAGTATATAGCTTCCTCATTCAGGTGATTGACTCTTTTGGCCCTCTACCAGTGGAGTTTAGAGAGAGAGTATATAAAGGAAACCCAGTGATAAAAAAATAAAAAGGTACTAAAATAAAAAGATTGACCAGCTGCCAGAAATACAAAGAATAATACATAAAAATACTAAGTAAATGCATACATGTGAAAAAAGAACGATAAACAGAACAAAAGAGAAACAATCTGACAGGGTACATGAAAAATCTATATATATTTTTTCCTGAATGTTGCTGAGGAATTATGAATCTATCACTTCAAGGCAATGCCTGCAAGCCGGATGCCTACAACAAATAATTGACTCCCTTCGGCAACAGAGATAGAGGTACAAACAATGTTCTGCTTTGCTTTTCCTTTCTGGATTGAGACCAAAATGAAACTTTGGCTTGGTCGACTTGCTCTGACATTTAATAATCTGGAAATAGTGTACATAGAAAAGTTGGAAGGTGGATTTTAACAAGGAGACATTAGACTAATATATTTGAAAAGATCAAAACATTGCTGTAAAAATAAGCAAATTTTTAAGCCTCTTCTAAATCCGAGTCTTTTTTTCAGAGCAATGTAAGTTGATTAAAGACTTCTGAATTTGGTTATTTTGGATGTCCATATTAATTCTATATATATGCAGACATGCACACTCACAAAAAGTATTTTCTTTCAGTCTTTTCTTGTTTAGCTAGAAGGAAAGGCTGTTATCAATATATAACTCTCTTCCAGCTGTCTTCCTGTTCGTTTTAAGAAAATTAAGTAGTATTTTTTTTTATTATTTGCCCTCTGCAAACGTTTTATAATGGTTTTCCTGGGTTCCGATGGACAAAGAATAACATCTGTGCATATAAAAATTTGCACAATGCAATAAGCTAAATATTATGCTTCAGGTGTTGTTTTTGGTTCCATGAAAGGTGACCAAGCTGCCAGACAGAGCAACAGTCTCACTGTAATTAGCCATCACTGACGAACTTAAAGATCTAGGATTGCATAGAAGCTAGGAAATTTAATTCTTAACATTTTATAATTGTGGGTTCTTGTATTTGTTTAATGAATTAGACATATGTGTTTAGTTTTTTTTTTTTTTTATCCTCACTCCCACCGTAAGTAAGCCACATGGATTTAAAATTGAGCTCATACACGGTGATGCAGAGAGAAAAAAGCCATTAGTGCTCTGCATCTCTTAACTGTATTTATCCCCTGGAGACGAGCAGTAATATTTTCACTTTAGAAAGTCTAGCTTCAAAGATAGAAGAAAAGAACACAAAAAAATGGATCAAACCACTCATGCGTGGTACATTTCACCTATTTCAGCATATGCAAGTAAATGTATGTTTTGCATCCCATATTTAAAAGAAGGAATCTATCAATTTGTATACATATTTGAAAACATCATATGTATATTTGTGCAACTTACTGTACATCTGACAGATAGCTAAAGAAAAAGATATATGTAAAGAGCTAACATTCCAGCTCATGTGTTGCTTGGGATTTAAAATTTGAACCTGTCTGGTCTGCTTAGCATTTGCTAAGTTAGGCAATTTCTACAGTACTGCTAATTATAAAACTCTTTTAATTAGCAGATACAATGGCTCTTTTTTCTATTTCTTCTAAGTCAAGATCAGACAGATTAACCTGAAACTGAATTGTATAGTTCTTTCAAATTAAATAGTTTACCGCCTTATCATAATTAGTGACAGTACTTTTCATGTATAAAAACCCTAAAAGTTCTCACACACACTTCAGCATTGTTTCTTACAAATGTAAAGATTATCAAGGCTATAATTCATGTCTAATCCTTTTATTTATTCTCTAAGATTTTAAAAACTTTGGTATAAGTTGGGACCTCTGCAAAGCATTTTTGTTCATGCTAAAATAATACTACATTATGACTCAAATATAGTTGTGAGGCTTAGTTAAATAAACACTACAGCTTTGTTTTAAGCATGAGGTCAAAATGTTTTGGAATGGAAATTAAGGCTAAGCCTATTTTTTTTTTTTTTTAAAGGAAGCCCAATCTTTGCTTTTTACTGTATTTATTTCTTCGTTTTTTGAAGTGAAGACACTTAGATACAGAATAGCATTCAGCTTTTCCCTTTATTTGCGGTTCCCCATCTACAACTGCTTCATCCATTCAGAAACTTCACAGGCTCTCTCCTTATAGTTCTACTGTAGCCAACGGGAGTCATTGAAAAAAAAAAGTCTCTATTATGCTGTTTGGATAAAAAAAAAAAAAATCTATTGAATAAATCAACTTCTTTCAAATCAAATCAATCTACTTCAGTTAATTCATACAAAAAAATAAGTAAATGACAAATGCAACTCTCAGTACGAGTTACTTTATGAATCAGGATGTGATGTGTTGATGCCCCAATACAGGCTTAGTCACAGTGCAAATGAATCGCCTATTGATTCATATACTAGTTGGTTCGTGAAACTTGATTCAGTCCCAGCCCCAAACCAATTGCTTATTCATTCATGCACTACAATGATAGTAGAATATCTGGTGCAGTCATATTTGGTAAATCACTGTTTGACAGCATTGCTCTGTGTCCCCTAGGTTGGCTTAGCAAATCTTGAGTTAGTATGAGCTAACATGTGCATTTACTTAATTACTGTACATCTTTTGAGCACCGGTACTTTAGTAAAATTTTTTTCTTCAGGGCTAAACTTTTTTTACTTATAACTTTAAATCCACTACATTTCAAAGTCAACTATTGCACTTTCTACTATTGCACTTTCTGTTCCTGTTGGTTCAGTTTAGCTTCGTTATCCACTCTTGCTTTTTTTTTTTTCTTTCTTGAAATAGAATTGGCCAACTATGTTTCTTTTCCAGCAAGAAGATTTTAAATTTTATTTCCAGGGTCTGTCTGCATAAAGTTTGCATGTTCTCTCCCTGCATGCAGTGTTTCTCTCCAGGTAACCCTGCTTCCTCCCACAGTCCAAAAACATGATTTTTGAATGTTAATTGGCTTCCCTCAATCCTTAGGTGTGTGCATGGTTGTATGTCTCTGAAACAGCCCATTAATCTTCAGTACCCTGGATGTATGTCAGGTTGTGGACCTGTCCAGGGTGTATACCATTATTGTTTTCTTTCTCTAAAGTAACCGACGGAGCATCAGTTTGTATAACATTTCATTAAGCTATCTACAAACACTTGCATTTTATCCTATTTTATTTCCATTTAACATATATATATATATATATATATATATATATATATATATATATATATATATATATATATATATATATATATTTTTTTTTTTTTTTTTTTTTTTTTTTCTGCATGAGATAAAAGAACAAACTGTCTTCAAGTGTACAGGTATCTGGTATATTGCAGTCAGCCTCTCACCATCTGAAGTAGCATGTGTGAACAGGTTGAGATGAGGTCAAGCACAGTCTTTGGGCCAATGAATGGACCTGGGGTTCTGCCTTATTGCTCTAACAGTGAAGCCTACATAGACACACACATTCATGTGTTGCTCAATGTAGTACTGTAAGGACCATGTGTTGACTTACATTGATTTTCAGTCATTTATAACCCTGACCTAAACCTAACCATTAACAGTCTATATTATACTTATCTCACAATATCCCTAAACTAAAATCCATTCACACATTAGCCATAAACATAACAATTTGCAAAAATACTCATGAGGACTAGGAAGATGTCCTCATTTTAAAACAGGTCTTCATTTTCCTGGCAACATCGTAAAAATGGTTCTTACTCTAATGCCATTACTGGCACAACTGGCTGCTGGACTTCCTCACTGACAGAACCCAGGCTGTCAGAGTGGGGAAGAACACCTCCGACGTCATCACCCTGAACACCGGCACCCCTCAGGGCTGTGTCCTGAGCCCCCTGCTGTTCACCCTGATGACCCACGACTGCCGTCCACGCCTCAGGTCCAACCACATCCTGAAGTATGCAGATGACACCACAGTAGTGGGCCTCATCTGGGACAACAACAAGGCGGCCTAAAGGGAGGAGGTGCGGCATCTGGTGGACTGTTGCAGAGGGAACAACCTGATCCTGAACGTCAAAAAGACCATGGAGATTATCATCGACTTCAGGAAATTCAGACCCACACACCCCTCCTCATCAACGACTCAGCTGTGGAGGTCGTCAGCAGCACCAAGTTCCTGGGTGTGCACATCACTGACAACCTCAGCTGGTCACCCCACATCTCCTCACTGGTAAAGAAGGGCCAGTTTCTTCCCCCTGGCCATCACACTGCTTAACGACACACCCCCCCCCCCCCCCCACACACACACACACACACACACGCACACTACTAAAACCACCCCCATGGACATGGACAATACACGCACATTAGTTTAGTTTTCTCTTCAATTTAATGTTTCGTTTTCAATAACTCAGTGCAATATTTATTTATTGATGTTACTTCTTCAATAACTCTGTGCAATAAATATGTATATATATATGTATATATATATATATATATATATATATATATATATATATATATATATATATATATATATATATATATATATATATATATATATATATATATATACTCTTACCCTGTATTAGAGCTAGCTCTTAGTTATAGAAAACATATTTATTGTGCAGGAATAATGTCTTAGCTCTGTTACACTGGTAGCCAAGTAATTGACATTTCGTTGTCAAGATTCACCTTGTGTTTTTTTGTACAATGACAATAAAGGAAGTCTAAGTCTTTTACAAGAGCAAGCATACATAACAAAAAGGGGGGGAAAGTACTTCTACAGTGTATATGTTTTTGCTATCCATAGCTATTCAGTTAAGAATTATATTAGTTAGAAATGAAATATTATGCAATTTTACTGGTTTTCCTAACCTCTGTTAAACTATTTATTTACCTCCATAAGCCGTTATTGTTTTTTTCAATGAGTGATGGAGGCCAATTGGATAATCACTGATTGACAAATCTACACCTTGAGCCTTAAATAAAGGCTTATGCATTCATGGCTTGAAAATTTACAACAGTTAATCAGCTGTAAGGAAGAATTGAGGACTCAGAGTATATAGAGTTGGATGTGGTGAAGACAGACCAAATAGAAATGGTGGACTTGCGGAGAGCCTCGACTACAAACTGCATAATTCAACAAAAGAAGGGGATGATGTTTATGTCAGCGTACTTTCTAATATCAATAAGTTACATTTTCCAACTTAATTGGAATCTGTCAGGGCACATTGGCCAAGAGCGGCATCATAGCGCCAGCTGGGCTGTTTCCCCATGGCTGATGAGATGCAATAAAAAGAGAGAGAGATGGAAAGAAATAAAGAAGGAAGGGAATTGCAGACTGAATGAACTGCAATTCAGAGTCAACGGGAATCAAAACACATCACTGCAAGTGGTATGAGTAAATGTCTAAAAGCAGGGCTGTTAGAGACAAATACTTTCAGGAGTTCAAACCCTTGAATGTTTTCCTGAGGGAGCGTGTCTTTAATTTTTCCTATCTCCATATCTCTGTTTATGCAGTCTCATCAGCACCCCAACCATGAAGCCCTGAAGATGCTTCAACACAAAAAATCCCTACATTGTAGTTTTTCTTTCTCAATATGAATAGTAAAAACAAAGCACTTGACTTTTCCAGACAACAGTTGTTAATGTTGCAAGGGTTTATCTAGTGTATTACTATCATGCAGTTGTGCTTGAACTTTACATAGCCTTCGATTAAAGCAAATGAGAAATAAAATGAGATATTGACTTTTATTTTTTGTTAAAAAAAAATAAGAAAATCCCTAAAAAATTAAAGTACCCTCCTCATGAAGTTGAACCAACATACTCGTCAACAGGTGCCTTACTGACCATTTGCTGAACATTACAGAAAACACCTTATGTCAGTGATTGTCTCGCAGCTTTTATCAACTACATTTTATTTCAGGAGTCCCTTCAGGATCGATTAGTTGTTAGCTGTTATTATTAGCTTACCCAAGGGTACATATACATATTCTCAATGGCACGTTTACATGACACATTTTAGTCTGATTGGCCATATTTTTTCTGTTCATATAAATGGAACAGTATTTGATTCTCATGACTGGTAGCTTTGCAATAATACCATATGGATATGTCTCAAACTAAAGCCTGTATCATTCTTCATGCTATTTTCAAATAAAAATAACATCTACAGTTGTGTTTAAATACTCTTCCTTTAAAGACAGTAAAATCTGCCAGTAAAATAAATCAAAATGACACTTGACATTGATTTTGTATATATATATATATTTTTTTATTTTTCTTTGATGTATGGTCTTGGTTCTCAACCTCTAAATGTCTTGTGCTTGTCTCTTTGCACTTCTTGGTATCGCAGTATTTACTGCAACACTACCGTATTTTCACGACTATAAGGCGCACTTAAACGTCTTTTTTTTTCCTCGAAATGTGCGGTGCGCCCTATGGTGCGGTGCGCCTTATGTGTGTTGTAACTGCGACTTTTGAGACCACCTCATTGAGGAGATGATGAAAGAGTGGCTGAATGTAAGGAGACCAGGTGTTTTTTTTTCCACCCCTCACCATCGCTGTTAATATGTAACTCCATGCGTGCCCATCTCACAGCTGATGTGAAAAACATGGGGAAACAAATTAACGCTGTGCTCGCTGTTCAACCGCTCGACATCGGTGTGAACCGGACCCAGCAGGTGCAGCAGAAGCAGCGAGTTTACATGCAAAGTCAATGGTTGACGCGCATATAGGTGCAGCAAAAGGTCCTGCAGCGCGTTTTGGTGCAGCACGTCGGGAGCGTTTAAGCATCTGACGCACCGCCAACGCGCTGCTGCTGCTCAGATGGAAAAATTGAAGTTTTGCTGCTGGACGCGCCGCATCAACCAATCAGAGAAGCTGATCTGGGAGCTGGCTGGGAGACAGACACAGCGCTCTGATGACATGATATTAACGCAAATGAAAAAGGCTGGATGAATGAGGAGATGATGAAAGGCAGGTGTATGTGAGGAGACCAGGTGCTTTTTTCCACGCATCACCATCGCTGCGTGCCCATCTCACAGCCGATGTGAAAAAAAGATGAATCAAATGAACGCTGTGCTCGCCGTTATCCCGGGAGGTCTGACAAAGGAACTTCAACCGCTTGACATCGGTGTGGAGCGGCCGTTCACAGTAAGGCTGCGAGCGGCGTGGGAGCGATGGATGACAGACGGAGACCACAGTTTCATGATAAATGGAAGGCAGCGCCGTGCAAGTTACGCCACCGTTTGCGGATGGATTGTAGATGGACTGTGTCTGCTGGCTCTGTTGTTCAAGCTTTTGCAAAAGCCGGCATTATTTCTGAGGAGCTGCGCTGCACGGAAAGTGACTGACAGCGAAGAAGGGGAAACTGGCTTGTCTGATTTAGCGCAGCTGTTTTATTCAGAGGAATGCTGAGGATAACAGAGGATGATGACTTGATGGGTTTGATTAATACTTTGTAATAAATACATGAATAAAGCACAATCATACTCAGTTTTGCTCCCGCTCTATTTTTCTACCTGAAAACTTAATTCAACAGCAGCATCTGGGCAGGGTCTCCTCCTCTTCAGCGCGGTGGCTGGCAGGTGTTTTTTCATCTAAATAATCTAAATCTTGCAGCTATATTTGCTGTGATCAGTTGGAATAAAGTAGTTTTAATATGTTTTTAAGTGAGAAAGGCCACCTGAAAACTTAATAAATGCAGTCAGTTCATCCAGATTATCTATTTCTGTCGGAGGCGCTCAGACCCCCACATACCAGCGGCGCACCGACAGTAGAAATCCTTTCGTTCACCGCTGCTGCTGGCAGGTGTTTTTCATCTAAATAATTTTAGCTGCAGGCACCAGGATACCGGTAATAAAAGCGAACATATTCCGTCGGCAGGTTTCAGGATTTTAAGTTAATTTAGGAGTGATCACAGCGCTGTGTCATCTGCGATGTGTCTGACTCACGGCCAGCTGCCAGGTTTGATTAATACTTTGTAATAAATACATGAATAAAGCACAGTCATACTCAGTTTTGCCCCCGCTGTATTTTTAAATACGCAGTAGAGGTATTTAAAGGTAGTAGAGGACATGTACCTGTATATAAAAAACGCGCCCTATAGTCCGGTGCGCCTTATGTGTGTGTTAAATACAGAAATGGGACACATAACTGAGAGTGCGCCTTTTAGTCCGGTGCGCCTTATGGTCGTGAAAATACGGTAGTTACTCTATAGCTCTTCACATTACCAACTTAATCTTTTCCAGTTTCACCGGTACCACTAGTGACTGACAAGCAATTAATAAATGGGGACTGGTTACAAGTACTTAGGAAAACTTTTGCATACTCCTATAGATTTCCAAAATTGTAAGCGTAATTCATGTTTTTGAGAATTTTACCATGTTCTTCACTGTTTTCTTGAGTAGAAAAGAATTTTCTAGTGTTTTTTTTTTCACCCTTACTGTTCAGTCAGGGTTCTGCAACAAGCTAGTGACCTGTCCCTGGTGTACCCCAACTTTCTTACAATTAATACTTGAGATAAACACCAGCCATATCACAAGCCTGATGGAAAAGTTGAAGAAAATGGAGGGAGTGATGTTCATGCAGGTGTGCATACATCAACATGCTACCCTGTTAGCCATTTTTACACCGGTTGGATCAAGATTTATAGCAGCGTCGAGAGGAGATTCCACACTGTGTTTGTATTTAATCTTTTTAGAATTTTTCTTCTTTTTTTCAATAAAGTTTTCACCTCCTATGTTTGGAAAATGCTTCTTTGAGATTAAGAGTTCTTTTTCAGCAATTCCCTTGCTTGTAAAGCTAATGTGGTGCAATGTATAATAGCTGTACACTTTCATTTGGATGTTGCCATAACTTGGACAAAGTAACAAATATGTAAAGTACAGCTTCTCTTCCTATAAAATAATCTTTTCTTTTTTTATTAATCCACAAGATTTCAAGTGTTCTCATTCATAGCTTCATATATTAATGAACTTAGGAAAGATAAAAGCAGTCCTTCATACTTTTGAAATTTAAAGTTTTGACATAAACTTTTAATGTATCTATAACAAAGTAGTTGTCTCTTATTGGAGATAATTTATGTCACTGTAATGGAAATTGGGTTGCACATAACCCAAAAGTGAAACAATAGTGATTAATAGTTAAATCCCTTTATAAAAGTGTATCCTGGATGTAAAGTGTGTGGCCAAAAAATGTAAATAGGGAATATTTCTGATAGGGACAAGTTATGGTTTACAGGCATGTGTCAAAAGGATGGTCATGCTCTGCGGCAGTAGGAAAGCATTTTATAGTTTATGCAAAAATAGATTTATATAATTACAGGGTAAAACTTGGAGAAAAAACAGTTATTCACAAAAGACTTAAGATTAGGATGCGATGTAAAAAATAAAGTTTAAAGGTATCAATGCTTTTACAAAGCCTATGAAGCTCTTAGAGTATTATACACCTTATCGGTCTGCGCAATAAACATTTAGAGCAAACAAAAAATTGTTTTCTGTTTATAATATTTATGTGATTATCTGTTTCATTTAATCACCAGCTGATAGAAAGCAGCACCTTCTTTAACAAACGTGATACAAAGATGTAACAAGGAATATTTTATGTTTGTTAAGGTGCTGAGCAGTACAATCAGTAAAACATATGGCATCCATTCTGTGAAAAGCCTTTGCTGTTTGAAATCTCCTTCCCGAGCACTCAAAGGACAAATTATTTAAGGTGAAAATTAGAGAAATGATGAAAACCTATTCTCACATAGAGAATTCTCAAACGTATTTGCATATGGTCACATCCACACATCTGTAGGTGAAATTCAACTACACACATACATACACAAACACACAAGTCTAGAGCTGAGAACATCTGGATTGGAAGTCAATTGGAAGTCAAACTATAAATCTGGCTCTCCACCAATACAGAGGAGCAGTCACAGCTATCTCCAGCCCTCCAACACTAAAATTCACCACACTGACTTTGACAAAGAGTTGTTGGGCCAATTATGCTATTTAATTAAATAACTTTTGGGCTGCCATATACTGCTCTGTGAACACAGCCCCAACTAGCTGTGCTGGGAAAACACATGAAAGTGAAACGAGTTTGAATCATGGTCAAGCAGTAAACTCTATACGCATAAAAAAACTTTTATTCAAAATATAAGATTATAACAAAAAACATGCAATGCCAAGTCAAACACATTTTACTGTAGTTAAAAACTCATAAAATGGCTAGTGAAACTCAACTAAACTATAATACAAGAAGAAGAAATAAAAATGGTTGCAAACCATGATGAAATAACGATGCAATTATGTCACGGTTCCGCTTATATATATATTTTTTTTGAGAACCAACGTTTATATTGAAGTTTGGAATGTGTTCAAACCAATTCACTATACGAATCCAAGAGGTGGATGAAACACTATTGGGTAAAATTGTATTTTATTTATTGATTTACCTAATCAGAAATCAGCATCCGTTTTGATAATTGATTATAAGCCTTAGGTGTAATTCCCGATGGTATCATCATGGGATGGTATCCTTAGAGCTTCTTTAGCTGGGTTTGGTTATTAAAACTATAGAGTTATCAGACTCATTCAAAAGCACTCTGGTCATACCTAGGCAATCAAAGGTAATGAGCATACCAGGAAACACATGTTTTAAAATGTTATTAGTGCTTAAACCCTTAGTAAAATAAAGCTTGTTTTAGCTTTAGAAACAAAAGCTCAAGACATTTCAGGGTCGGGTACCATGCGGTCACCATTTAGAGTACTCACATGAAATTACCAAAAATCATCAAAACCCAAACTGTTTAGTTGGAATCTCTTTCCTCCTCAACTTTAGAAAGGTTAGGCGTCTCCAAAGTACACAAATGCTTAGCCGAGCCAATGTTGGAAGGTCTGTGTTTAGATGGCCTAGCTATCCCTTACAAAATCTAGCCCTTGTGCTTTGTTCCACTATGGTTCTAGGCTTTGTTCCCTCCACATAATCCCAATTTCTGAGATTACCAACAGGCTAACTTAAATATTTCCAATCAGAAAGTTCTGATTCCCATGACTTGCATGGACTTCGATTTTAGGGGGTTGATGTGTCACTTCAGCAGGGCTGTCAGAGTAAAAGAAGATAGCAGTATGTGAGGAGATGCCCCCCACTATGAATGTTGGGGCATAGGGGGTAGGGGGGGTTATTGCATGTCACTGTTGGGAGTGTTTTTTAGATGTAAGAACCAGCATGTGCATTGGTCTTAAGTGTCAAGCAATAGGAGAGCCTGAGTCTTACAGTATATAGTCATGTCATATTTAAAAGGAGTGGTGGCCTAGTGGTTAGGGCATTGCACTTGGAATCCAGAGATTCGGAGTTCAAGTCCCAATGCCACAGACTGCCAAACTGGGTCCCTGAGCAAAGATCCTTAATCCCACACTGCTCCTTTTTTTCTTGATATCAACTTACACTGAATATATTACGGCAGTTGCAGTGCAGGCGTGCTTTAAAAAGTCACTCACACTGAATCCTGCAACCAGCAGACTTTGTTTGGGATTCACCAAGACCTCTTTCTGTCTGGTGCCTGTCTTTTACTGTTTGGCTTGTGAAATTCAGGAGCTTGATGCAGAGACCAAATATAGCAACCAAATTGATTTCTTGTAAAATAACTTGGTTGATCTCCATGACTTTAGTAACTGCACCAGACCATGGTTCATGTGAGTCTAGTGTACACATTACTTGCAGTGCCCACACCACAACTGCCCTCAGTGTGAGCAGGGCATTAGGAACAATAAGCTATTTGGTTTTCTTGTTTTTACTCATGTCTTATAACATAATTGGATTAACAGTCTAAACAATTGTTGTCAATCAATGTCTGAAGACTTTTCCCCTCTTTTGCTATCAAATGCAACACAAGCAATACTTTTATTATTATTATTATTATTTTTTACATATCAAGTTAACCTTTATCTGACCATTTTAAATCAACATGACTTTACTGGTTGCCATTCTCCTCACCATTGCAGAACCAATTTTGCCTTTTTATGGAATGACTCATGACTACATTACCTACTGAAAGAATCCACAACCATAGAAAGAGTGGGCATCAAAGATTATTAATCTGCATTAATGTACTTAGCTTGTGTCAAAATAACAGTCACATGGATGAGAGCACTCAAGGATTTCTAGTATACCATTACCTTCTGCCCTGCTTGCCTTGTTGCCAAGGTGCACAATAATGTATTCCAGGTAATCAGGGCAAAAATATGATAAAAAATTCTAAATGATCAGATTAGAAAACATTATTCCATTACACAGCAGTTCATATCTGATCTAATGCTCCAAAGCACATTTGTTCATGGTTTCAGTGGTGGGCAAAGATCAGCATTCTCACCCCGAGCACTCTGTTAAGCATTTTTTATTACAGACAACTGCAAACCAAAAAACCTCAAAGCTTCTGTTTTTGGGGTTTACCTGACAACGAACAGGATGTCATTTTAAACATGACATTGCATTTTGCATATGTGTTTCCAGTTTTTTCAAATTAAACTAGGAAAGCTCTCTATGCAATGCATTCAAAAAGATGTCCAGAAAGTGTCTTTTGATGATCTCTCTGACCTAAATTCACATGCAGTTTGGACTCCCAAAATAATAAGGTATTTTAAATGCCGTTTTCAGCCAAACTTACTGTCAATTTTTGTTTCAAACATTTTTTGAAGAGATTAGCAATTTTTATTTATTTATTTTTTTTGTATGTGTATTACAAAAGAAAAGAGAGCAGTTGAGATAATATTGTCTTGTCAGAACTTTGCTTATGTCTCCTACAATAGTTCTTTCATGTAGCTATTTTTCTCTCATGTCAAGGGCCAAGCCTCCAAAGGTGTATTATCATTTAGTGAAGTAAAGAAGGTTTCTGTGGTTGGTTATGTGGGTTGAAAGCTCCCCGTCTCCTCAGCATCCACTATCAAGCCTCGCTAGAATAAATCTGATTCATTTGTGCCCCACATGTTCTCTGTTCTGATCCTGCAAATGTAAAGAGGGAGCAGGAAAAACATCCTTCGAAGGAGTGGGAAAGTCTTCTTAAAGTAAAGAAAAAGTAGAGCCTTCCATCTCACCCTTTTTTCCCTCATCCATAGATTGTGTATTGCTCACAAAGGCAGCAGACAGGCAGGTGGAAATCAATTCCATGGAGCCAATGGATGAAAGTAAAAAAGAAAAGAGCAATGAGACACAGGGAAGCTGTAAGAAGATTTCACTAGGCAAGAAGCAAAAATAGCCAATGGTTTTATGTATCCTCTACCTGAGTTTACTCATACAGTATGCACTATATAAAAACAGGCTGAGCCATGGGTGAAGGAATAGACTCGTGTTACAAAACACTCTTTTCTATACAAAAATTACCCAAAATTTATTTACAACATAAAAGCAATACATTTTGACACTGTATTTTTTTATATTATTTTTATTTAAAAAACACTTATTAACACACTATTTCCTATCTTGCGATGTCTGTTGGTGTATTAAAAATTGTTTTTGTATCTCTAGATTAAAGGAAGAGAAGACGACTTGTGGAACATAAACTTATGTCATGATTAACTGATGTATAAAGACTCTAAGAAAATTAATCCATTGATAGGATAACCAAATCAGAGCAATAGTTATGCCAAATCTGCACAGAAAATATAAAGGGACATCAGAAATGTCTTATCCACAACTCTAAGTGGCATTTTTCAGTGTTGAACTGACTGTTTATTTATGTATGTATTTAATTATTGATATTAAAGATTTATTTCTCAAGCATAAAGTTTCTTTTTTTATTTATTTACTTTTTTATAGGGTTTAGATTAATTGAATGATATATAAAAAAAATGCACTCCATTAATTGTTTACTGAAATTATCAACAACTACAACCCTAGTATTCATTTCAATTGTTTAGGATTCAAAATGTTTAAATGTGCAGGGCTAGCGTAGCATAGGCAATGAGATCCTGTCTTAATTTTTTTCATCTTTCAATAGATTAACCCACAATCTTAGAATGAAACTCCAGTGGTCTACTTGGACCCTAAAGAAAGCAAGGCAGCAGCGCTACCAACTGCGCCACTGTGCACCTCTAAAAGTAAAATGGATATGGGAAATTTAATAATTAGAGACGGATTTTATAATTAAATTAATGAATTCTCCACACACGACACGTGGATTGCCACACAGCACAATATGCAATGGACTATGGAGCAGACAGAGATTGCAGTGAAACTGGGGTGTGTGACAGCTGATGTACATGCAGTAGATTTTTTATATGCTTAAAATCGCTTGCCATCTTGTGTGTCTGCATATGCTACCTTGACTGGTGAAGATTCTCAGTCATCCAGGACATAGCCATTCTGAAAAAGTTAAACAATCCACTTGACCTTGTTGCTACCTTGACAAATGCATTGTAAGGCAAAGCAGGAGGGTTATTTTCAAGAGTATCATGTATTTGTTTCAGTTCCTTTTTATATTTTATATCCATATTTTTATCTTAAGTGTATATATTAGTCTATTTTATAGCATGCCTTATACCCACAGTGTTTTAGATATTTTTATAATTTTATTTACCTATTCCATATTATATGTTTCACGTTGCACGATTGTACCATAAAAAATCCTAGTTTGTGAACTCCTTCACTAACAAAGGCAATACACCTGATTCTGATTCTGATTCTAATTCTGATTAACATTTGCTTTTGTGAAGAAAAAATCTTGTTCATGAAAAATAAGCAAAAAAAACAAAAGCCAAATTTAAGGTTCAGATAAAATGTTCTCTTAATTAATGTGAAGTAAATCATATGACCATTGTTTTTGTATTTCTATTTTTGTCCTTTGTAACGAAAACAAACTCTCATAATATTATTAAGCAATTATGTAAAATGTCTAACAAAAGAAAAAGGAAACAAAAAAAAAAATGTCAACAGCTTTTATCCAAGTGACCTACAAATGTTTTTTGCTTTTAAAACAGATCCACATTCATATGTTTCTACTGATGGTTCATCAACACATTTAGCAAAACAAGAGAAAAAAGGTAATTTGCTGCCAGGTTAGAAGGACAATTTATTTTACATTGGTCCTAGAGACATGGATAGCCAATTTTCTAAGAATTTGTTTAACCTACATCTGTTTCATAATCAGAAATTACACAGAAACAGAAAAAAGACCATATGCAACTTCAAGCTGAATACAGTCCCAAATGGCCCACTTACAGGCAGTTTTTGGCTTCATTGGTGGTCTGCATCACTGCTACCCCTTTTGCACAGGAGTGCTTGTTTGCATTCAATCTGACCAAAAAGCGCCAAAAGCTCTCCACCAGATTTAGTATAAACCTAGCAATTAATCTTGCCAAAACAAACATTAACAGGTGAAAAAACCCATAGCACAACAAGGAATTGAGGAAAAACTAAGGAAAAAATAAAAGCTGGCAGAAAAGCCCAATAAGAGAATGTGCACATGTAGGTGTGCATGAGTGGGAGGATAAGAAAGTTGGGGGAGGAAAGGAGACACACTACCCACTCGTAAACTAATCATGACAGATGGATCTTAACACCTTCCAGACGATACAATGCTCTGTGTATGTTTAAGTGGGTGTGATTCGCCTCATCCGAGACCAATGCAGACCCCCTATGCTGTTCATTCATGGTGATTTTGTGGATAAAAAAACACTTCAGGGAAAGAGATAATGAGGAAGAAGAGAATCAGTATGCATCTAATGATTCTGTTTATTTTTTTCTAGGTATGACTGTTTTGTTTTTTTCATGCAAATTTACATGAACTGGTTAATATGGATTGGGGAATCAGTAAAAGGCATACAGTATTGACAGTATTCACTGTGGATACTGTGGATACTATGGATTTTGTCTGTTTGTTCTGTCACTTTTTGTCGACAAAAATCACAAGCACAACCTTGAATGCATTTCAACTTTAATTTTAACTTTATTGCCATATAGTGATAAATGGAGAGCACTATGGTGAAACTGCATAAGGAAACAGTAATACATGGTATCTTAAACTGTGGTCCAAAACATAAATTACACTTTTTTAAAACGTTGATCATTTGTATAAACTTTTTCTGAAACAGCTGGCTAAAATCCAATGTAACCATTTTCCTCCATTTCTCAGTGAATTGTTTATTTGCATCCAGGCATTACAACGTTTTTAGATATTCACAGTAGTGAAACTAAAGGTCACCACACACAACCAAGGTATTATTAGTACTGATCCTTTATGGTAGAAATAATTTCCAGAACAATATCCTACATTAATCTTTGAACATTTAACACATATATGTCCAATCCATCAGGTAGAAATGTAAAAAGTATGCCATGACTTTAAACTTATTTATGTAAACTGACAGACTGGACAAAAAGAGCATCATGCAGGCAAAAAAAGTAAATGGCAATTCTGGAGGAGCTGTAGAGATTCACAGCTCAGGTGAAATAGTCTAGTGAAATAGAAAGAACGGGTAGGGTTAGGTAGAATATGCCAGTGGAAACAATATGCTGTAAGGGAGATTTTCTTTGCATGGATTTGGACACTGCTTATTAGAAAATGTTCAGAGTTGCATATAACTCTAAAACAAAACCTGTTTAAAGCTGCAGAATACTTTTAGTCAAAGCCCATGACTCAATTGATCATTTGTGGCAAAAACTGTAAATTGTTGTTTACAGAGTTCCCATGTAATTTAACAGGACATGAGCTAATTTGCAAACGACTATAAACAAAAACTCGATAAAGTTTCTGTTTGTATCCTGGCCGAAAATACAGGATAGAGTAGTTGCAGCTATTATTATATCAAACTGCTGTTATATAAAGTACTGACTGAGCAAGGCTAGACCCAAATGCATCCAACACTCTAGATGCATTTGTTAAAGAAAAATAATAAAAACCATGTTAAAAAAGGCAATAAAAAACATTTTCCTTCCACTTCTCAGAAGTCCATTACTTTATAGTGGTCCGTCACATAATATCCTACAGGAAAACAAATCATGTTTTAGGTTTTTAAGGTAAATTGATGTTAAACATAATTAAAGTGTGAGCTCTGCTTTTTTTTGTGTGTGTAATTTAGCTATGCTTTTTTGAGCCTCATCTTGCAAAACAGATCTGAATCAAATATGGTTCCATACAGGAAATAGATTAATTGTATGAAGACTTGCAAGACACTCTACCCACAGTAGAAAGACAAACATTTTTGTTTTGTGAGGTAGTGAGTGTTTGCTTGAGTTCATCACATATTTATTCTTTTACCCAGATTTATTATTCTGTTTTATCATCCCTTTGATTCAGCACACCTAACCCAATATTTCCTTTAGCTGTTCATTGGGTGCTTCAGCACAAAAAGAAAGCGTCACATCACAGACCAAGCTGCAGATTTGAGTTGACAAGATATCATTGGATTACAAAGCTCATTTCACTGTGAGTGCAACAGTTGACACACCAGCAACTGGGTTGGTCAGGCATGCAAAGACAGATGGAGATGGAGAGGGGCTTCTTTTCTACCCATCATTGTCTTTGGCATTTACAAAGGGCACTTACAGGAAGCCTCAGACGTGACGAGCACTAGCTCTATCTGAATCCTATGATTGCTCTGTGGGCTGAATATAATGGATGCTTTCGAAACCGCCGGAGTGACTGTACACTTTAGCGGTAGGCAATGAAAGTTACACTCAGAAAAAAAAAACTCTGTTATAGTCGTAATTATTTTTCTCTGTCGCCCACATTTTTCTTCTATTAGAGGAGTTCACTTGCTGCATGGAGATTTTACCTTTTAAAAAATGTATTCAACAGAAAGAAACACACATTTATTCAAGCGCGATAAAACAAAGATATTGTTGAGGGAAAGACAAGGGAATGCATCAAGGCTTGATTAAGTGAACTGTACAACAAGCCCTACTTTCTACTTTAAGTACTTAGGGCTCACTGAGACCCCCAAAGCCACTCAACCTCCCCAACATCCATTGTTGAAAAGAGAGAAAACTTGTGTTCTCTTCATGGTACATGTGTATGTCCAATGTGTATAGGGGATTCCAAAGTTCCTGAAGACAAGCCTAAGTAATTTGTCTAGGACGACGGTACATCTACAAAAAAACAGTACTAATGAAGCACTGGCCAGAGTTACATGTTTCCCATGTGCCACCAACATGTTCATCACAGAAATGAAGATAGAGATTGTTACATTCACTCACAGATAACATGTCATCTTCTAGAATATGTATCTATACAGCGTTTTTGTCTTAACATAATTTAAAATTTATTTCACTGTGACCTTTATCAAAACACCAGGAAGAAATGAAAAGGCTTTCAGTAGGCTAAATAGCACAAAAAGAAAGGACTATGATTATTATTTTCATTTTTCACAAGTCTTCAAGGATTTCAAGTAATGTTGAGAGGAGGCCAGCAATTATAGACAGACAGGACGGAAAGAGTAGGCCGAGCAGCACAAAGAGTGAAACAGAACCTAGAACACCAGGAGGTTATGAGGGGCTGTACTAAGCCTGTGTGGAGGATAGGAGGGTGGTAGGAAGGCTGGGGGCATCTGTCTACTGTTTAATTTGCCATCTGCAAGGCATACTGCTGCCAGGGTCCTTAATCAGGCAATCCATCACACCCCCATAGAAACGGTGTCAATTATCCTGCATCCCAAGGCTAACAACAGCCTTCATGTCATTCACAAAAGTAAAAAGCTGTTGACTTTTTTCCCAATATGTTTTGTCATTTTGGATGTTTTCTCCTTTTGTTTTCCTATTTATTTGCTTTTTCAACAATGCACACCATACTATACAGCTTAGAATCATCCCACTGATTTCCTGTTTGAAAAATATACAAGGTATACAATATAGCTATATAGGAATTATAGTTAGATTAGTTTAAACCCATTTAGTTAATTCAAATAAAGTTATGGATTAGGTTAATTAAATTGTAAATTACATGGTATTTGTATGTAGATCCTAATATGATTCATAAGTACTTTTTACTGAAATAGACAATGAGGTCAAATATCGTGGCTGGTGGAGGTCTGCACTCTCTGAGTTCTTTTCTGGTATATAAACGATTTCAAAACTTGTCCCTCTTTTCTTAAAATGTACACTTAATTATCATCTGTTTGAAAAAAAAAACTGCAAAGAAAAAGAAAAAGGACTAATGAATATTTACTTTGAAAATATCACATTAGTTAACCTTTTGGGTCTCCTGGTTTTTCCTACCTTCTGGGTTTGTGTCCTGAGGCCTGTTTCACAAAACGGGTTTAACATACAGTACTAAGACTGAAATCCCTAATTCTGAGTTGATCCATACTAAGGTTGGAAACAGAGATATCAGTTTAACAAAAGCTGCTTTGAGTAAGTTTAATCAACTCTGAGTAGGTTCACTCGGAGTTGAAGATATAAAACTGTTGTTTTACCAAATAAAAGCCTTCATTCACACTTTATTTATGCTTTATGTAATGAAAACAGAAACTAAATTAGTTTTTTTGTCACTGAATAAACAGTTACAACACTGAATTTAACCACACTGTTCCAATTTAAACCTTCTGCACCATTTGATGTTAGTACAAACTTGTTCATGGAGGACAACTTTACATCCTCCAATTTTAAACGAGGCTGGCAAGCACCGTCAGCGGGAGGTCACGAAATTTGAAGGTGCGAGACCTAGTTCCAAGGCTGCATGCGGTCTGCGCCCAGGGGCAGGGATGGCAATTCTAAACCAAGCTTTAGGAGTTAACTCAGATCCTTAAAATTATGGCAAGAAGAAGATATCGTTAATGTGTTCATTCTGGAATAGCAGTCCTGCAGTCAGACTGATCTTTAGTATAGGTTTTTTGTACTTTAGGTCTGCTATTTTGAAATCCCTTTGTGTCAGAGTACTTGAAAAATATTGCAATAAAGATTTTAATTCATACAAGGATATGAGTCAACCTCAAACAAATTCTGTTAACTATGCTGAGCCCAAGCAAAGCTGCACTAACACAATTTTCAGTGGGAGCTGCTCACCTTGACTGAGGGCAGCGCTAGCAATCTCAACAATACTGTATAAGTGCATTATTCTCATGTGCAATATCGCAATCTGTGTAAAAATCCTTGTTTTTTTTCTTCTATAGCTGCACAGTCCTTTTTCTAACTTTTTTATATTTATTTTCTTTTTATTTCACTATTCGCCTGCACCATTTTGTTTTATATTGTTTTGCGTTGCTTAAAATGTCATTGTACCCTTAAAAAGCAATAACAAATAAAAAAGACTTCTGATTCTTATGAATACTTTGAGGAACTCTTTAAAGCCGTGCAAGAATGTTTTTATCCATCCGACTTTCAGCCTGATCGTGTGTCGTAAGTCATGTAGTGTACAGGGGGTAACAAGGGTTGATCAGCCGCTCACGACCACCTCCCGATAAGGAATCATGTTGATTTTCTCCCGACTGTTGTGGGCAAATTGCTCAAGGCACATGCGCAAACAAGGATTCTTTTTCTTCTTGTTCCTCTCAGATGTAAACACAGCAGCATGGCAGGGATGCAATGAGTCAAATGCAGTTCTGTCTGTAAAACTGACAGACCGCACTAGCCACATTTGCTCAGCCATGTCTTTTTCCAAATACGTATCCTCCTTTTCTTTTTAGGGCTTTCAGCACAAAATTGCACAAATTACCAAGGCAACGCGTTTCACTATAGTAAGCTTAATATTCCCCTTCTATTTGTTTGGCTTCTGGATAGTCGAGTCACAGCAGCTCCATCTCACTGCAGAGCTGAGTCCGACATGGTTTTTAGTTGTGCATTGTGAGCAGGTAGATCACATGAGAGCGTTGTGCCAAACATAAATCATGAGCTGTGAACTCACATTGTACGATTAAACCCTGCGGTTTAGTCTCCTTAACATTGTGTGACAATTAGGGACAGTGGCCTGGACTGGCAGACCGGAGTTGCGGTTCCTCTTCCTAAAAAGGAGGGCCAGAGGGTGTGTGTTCCAGCTATAGAGTGATCACTCTTCTCAGCATAATGGGATGGCATACACCAGAATAATGGAGAGACAAGTGAGGCTGACTGTTAAATTTTGGGTTCAAGATGAGCAGAGTGGTTTTTGTCCGGGCCATGGAACTCTGGACCAGCTTTACCCTAACCCAACCAGTTCACATGTGTTTTGTGGAACAGGAAAAGCATGTCCCCTTGTGATTCCCTGTCAGGGGTGCTCCAGGAGTTTGGAGTTGGAAGCAATTTACAAGGGACGTTCCCATTGCTGTACAAGCAAAGGACGAATTCCAGTACATACTGGATTCCAGCAGGGATGCCCTTTGTCAGCGTTCCTTTTCATAAGCCTAATGGACAGGATTTCTTAAGTTTTGGACCTTATCTGCGCTGTATGAACATTATTTTTGTATTGCTTCAGCTGTTTCTACCAATTCTTGAAAAGTAGGCTCTGTCCCACCCGCTGGCCATTGCTCCTCAGTGTCCACAGAGAGAGAGAGAGAAAGAAAAAGAATGTTTGCAGTTTTTTACTGTTGTAGGAAAAAGAACACAGAAACAACAAATAAGAGCAAAGCATGATTTCACATGCTGTTATCCACTACTGCAGAAATGCTAAAATAATTCGAGTAAATGAAAAACAAGATACATGATAAACACAATAGCAAACAAAGAAATGGGAAATTATCACTTTATTTCAGCCTTTGAAAGGAAAGGCTTGGTAAAAAAAAAGAGCACGTTTAGAAGAATGCATTGTACTGTACAGTAGCAAATAATGTCATCATTTGCGAGAGATGTCTTTAAGTTTTAAAATATCAGGCTTTTTTTATCCCTGCCAATGTACCACAAAAAGGACAGATATAAGGGAGGGTTTATGTATTGCATGGGACTGCCCGGTTATGTTGGGCCTCAGTAAAGAGGGCTTTATTCTATTAGCCTTTTATGGGATGGCTTCTGGTCCTGTATTGAAATCACCACTGTTGATTTTACTGTTGTCTTAGTTAATTTTCCTTCATAGCAGGGAAAGCAGTTGTCTTAGTGTATGTAAAAGTATATGTACCACTGGTGAAAATTAGTTGTAGTAGTAATAGTGTGTAATGCTGGCTTGCGGTGTCTGGGCAGAGCCTCCTTGTAGTGAGGGAATGTTCAGTGTGCAGCTGTTAATTTGACTCTTGTTGGAGTAATTCCCCCCCAAAAAACAACTAAATTTAGTCATATTACATCAACGAAGTGAAAGTTTAAAACCCAATGTACCAATACTTTTGAATAGATATTTTTTCTACTTCACTTTGGGTTTGATAAGTTTATCTTTAAGCAAATCTAATTTGGAAAACAGATCATAGTGTGTCAAAAATTCTATCAATGGTTTAAATTATTGTCCAGACAATTGCACAGAATTGTCATGCCTGGCTTGGTTACTCATGTCCCACACCTGCTTAGTTCTACCCAGGTCTCATTACCACTCATCTGATCTGCCTGCATTAGTCTCTATTTAACCCGCCTTCAGGCAAGTCATCAGTGCCAGATTATTTCATGCTGTTGGTGAGACTTACTCTAGCGTACCTGTGTTGTGACTACCTGATCTTGACCTGTTCTACCTCTCGCCCTCAGAGCCTATCTGTTCCCGTCTAATCTATTTGCCTGACCTGTCTTCTGAATCCTGTCTGATATCTGCCTGCTTGTGTACAGACCAGAACCATTTCCCAACCACTGAGTCTGCCTGCCCTCCTCCAGCCTGTCAGCTCTACTTTGTACTGTACCTGGAATTGCGACCTGACTCAGTCTTAGAAAAATATTAAAATAATATTTTTGTTCAGAACTAAATCAAAAGATGTGATTTAAATATTTTAACTAAGAGCCAGTCTTTAGTCAACCGGTATGTCCCAATAGACTCTTGCCATGATCACTTAACTATATCATCCAGATCAAAAACTGCTACTGATCCAAAGTCAGAGCATAATAAATTACAAAAAGAAACCCAAACACCCTTGTGGGCCTCTCAAAGCCACCAAGATAGACTGAGGCTGATGCTCTTGAGTGACAGTGGTAGATTCCTGCTCCTGTCTTTTCTGTATTATTTTTTTTTTTTTTATAGATGCAAACCCGTTTAATTTGGAAGCCATCAGCTTGCTTAATGCACTCTACCTCTCTGCAGCTCTGAGGTCACATAGTACACTGAGCACACTCATAAACAAATTAATTGGCTTGCCAACACAATTTATGTCCTGTGCACACACAATGTTATATGCACAGTCCTCTAACTCCCACTGATGGGTGCTTTTTGCTCTAAGAGCTGTGAATAGGTGTTGTACATCTATGTGATTTAATAATTTTCGATAATGAAAACACAACACTAGGGCCTTCAATTCTGTATATTAAAAAGAAAATAAACAAAAACATCTAACATCAAAAATTAATATCTTATAGAAGTGTAGTAATAGAAGAACTTTTCGCTGAATTAGTTGCTTTAAAACAATACTACATATGCAAGATAAAACGGACCCAGGATGTTTGGACTAAACAGATGTTTATCCTAAGAGATAAACATATGTTTATCTCAAAGGATAACATGACAATATAACTGTTAGGTTAAGCTGGGCAAACATGGGCAAAAATAAATCACAAGGTTTGACATATATGCAATCATAATTTTAAAAAGTATTGCATGTAAGAAAACTTGTGATTATCTGATAGAGCTGTAGTGCTTTTGTGTAATGTTGATCATTAACACACCACTATACACTAAAAGGTAGGCATACTTATCTGCAGTATTAGTCAACACCCTACAAATAATGCACTTACACACATGCAGAGAATAAACTTGCAGGTTATAGATTTAAATAAACGGATGCACTTTGCTGGTCTACACAACACAGAAACTTTCTCATGTCAACCTGTAAGCCTGAGGCAAAATGGTTTACATAAAACCTCAATTCTCTGATGGCACACAGTTTCTAGATGGGTGCTTGCCTGAGCTGGCTGAACCAGAGATGGAAAAGACAACTTGATCAGAAGAGGAGAAAACAAACAGTATGTTGTCTGTGCAACTCAAGAGACAGAAGACGTGGACACTGTGGAGGTTCGACAGGCCCAGAGGCCTAGAGGAATGGAAGAGCTAGGTAATGATTTTAGGTTGTGCTAAAAAACAAAAAGAAAAAAACAACTAGAGCAATTATTCTATTTAAAAAAGAGATTTTGTTTTTTTTATTGTTTTTGCTTTCTATTTTAAGTAAATGGTTTTATAAATGCTTTACTCATATTTTCTCCTTTCATTCTGCACTTTTGGAATTTGACACTAATTAGTAACAGAGAAAAAATATAAAGAAATGTAAAACACAAAGCATACTGTATATATACAGGTGAAAGTTAATGGTCTTTAAAAGGTGTAAATGTTTGATTGGAGAACACTTTTTCATTGTATTTTTACCATTGAACAATACAAAACATGAAATTACCGTAGCCTTATCTTTTATTCCATAACTAATAGAATAATAAATAAATTAGAAAAAAAAACATCTAATCCATAAATTCTTCAATACTGTTATTTCAAGTGCATTGACAAGTATAAAAATTAAAAGAAGTATCATGAATTGATCCATGTTTTAGTAAAGGAGGCTGCAGACAAGCCTTTTTTAAATCAAAACAGAAGAAAATAATATTGACAAATGATGACCTGGGGAATGCTCTTAAGAGGTTTGTGAGTGGCTCTAAAAAAGTCTTTTTAATTTAGCCCTAGAAAGACTGTTTTGTACCTTACATCCAGCAGAGAACTGATAATGCCATTTCTCATCCCACTCTGCCATTCAGTCTGCCCGAAGGCTCCTTAGTGGTCCTCCGTCCATCTTCAGCAGTTAGCCTCTAGAGGCTAGCCTTGGCTTGCCATTCTCCCTTCCTGCTCCGGACTCCTTCAATGCCATACTCTCCTCCTCACAGTAAGCAGCAGCCCCTCTACCCTGCCTTCGGACTTCTCCCGTCCAGCTCTGTCCAGACTAATCCGATCTTCCACCGTTCTGCTTCAATCCTCCGTGGTTAGTCTCTAGTTAGCCCAGGCCAGCTGTTGCCTTTTCCAGGCCATCACCCCTGCTTCCTGTTAGGACTGTGCTTCCAATCTCTCTATGTGAGCTACCCTTGGCTAGATGCTACCTCTGTCACTGTGGTTCCTTTGCCACAAACTGCACTATAGCTCTCTGGCTCGTCCTGTTTATGTAGGTCACTCAGCCGCTGTTCTTGCACTGATTCTTGCTTCTTCTGCCTGAGCTCAGGAACACCATCTTACCTCTGTTGTCCAGGTGATGCATCCCTCTGTTTTGTGTACTCTTACCAAAACAAACATGGACCAAGGGCAGGAGAAAGATGCTAGTCCGCTTAGAAAAAAAACAAAAAAAAGAATTTTCATAGACAATCTGTCATCTTCATAAAAGCTGCCGGTCATGGCCGGCAGCTGGCATGAATCTGTGTAGTATTGTATATAGGCCTAACTTGCCATAGTCCCATTCGAATGTATTTCTAGTCACTAGTTTGAAGTGGTGCATAGGATCATTACTGGTCCGTTATCCTTACGGATTTCTCTCCAGAGTTCGGCAAGCAAGTGGTCTGCGGATTGGTTGGCCACAGTAAATAAATAAATAAAGAGGCGTGTCCATATGGAGAGTACATGTTCATGTGGAGAGTGCCTGCTCAATCCAATCAAGTAAAACAGAGCGATGATCATGGCTAGCATTGGAAGGGAGGAGCTAGAAAAACTACCTATATCCTTTACGTCTCATGTATGAGAGCATTTTGGCTTCCCTGTCAAACACAATGATGCTGTAGGATGGGTGGTGGGCCAAACAATGATGGTATGTAGGCATTGTTGTATACGAGAGTAGAAGTACATCTAACATAGCAACCCATTTGAAGTGGAATCATTCGGGCATTTCAGCGCCCGCGACAAAATCCAAGACGAGTGATGCCCACTTACAATAGCTGCTTGTAAACAGCCTTAAGTGGTAGAATCAGACAGGGCTAAAGCTATAACTAACATTTTTTTGCATATAAAATTAATTTTATTATTTAATATGTGATCTCGATTAAGCTCCTGTGTTGTTTCTTTTAATAAGCAAAAATGTTTAAATAAATATTCCAACAAAATAAACAGACAGCAAACTTATAACCTAGTTGTTTTCTTTTTTCATCCTGGTGATCCAAAACAATGAGCCGATCCGTGACTAAAAAACCTGATACAATCCTAACCCTGTGCTTTGTGATTCGTTGCACCACTTTTAGTCCATCAGCTTTGCGCTGCTGTAGTGCAAAAGATGCCTGCCTCCACAAATGTAAGTATAAACAGCAATTTCTAAGGCAAAGCAAACAGAGACTGAGACTTTCTGAGGTCATAATAGGTGATAATAAATGAAATATTTAGATAATGTGTTACATGTATTTCAGTAAATCCTTGTAATTATTACATACTGTGCCTTTAATTCAAATTGTAACAATCTCTAAATGCAGTAAAATGCCTGTTAGATTGTGTTTTTAATTGCCACTTCACTGAGGTCATTTATGTTCAACGCAACGTATCAAGATCAATGATTCTCTAAAATTTCGAGAATAATTGAACAGGTTCTAAACATGGAAACGTCAAAGAGTACTTTGTGCACTATGCCACTATCATATTACACTTATGTCAGTTAAAAAGAAAATTGCAGCAGTTGTTCCTTGTTATTTGTAACTGAAGACATGAATAAAGATTATAAGGCAGCTGAGAATGGAAAGAAGTTGAAAATCCAGCAACAGAGCTTTGAGTCAATGGGTATTGATGTAACAATAAGGGCAGAGAGGAACTGAAGATCTTACTGTTATATAAATCATCTTTTTTTTTATTCTGAAATATTTTTGGTGAAGGTCTAGATGACCCATGGGTCTTTCTTTGCATGTGTTTGAATAATTTATGGATCTGCATATGCCAAATACTAGAGAAATGAGGGCATTTTCAGGGTTTCTTCCAAACTAAGTAAAAACATGACATCAATTGCGTATACTATAGATCGCCACAACATAAGTGTACTGCAAAGTATACACCCTAAAGAGATTTTAATTGTATTATAATACAGACAGTTGCTAAAGTGATTGTTTAGATCCTGCATGGTCCCAAAAACATTTATATAATATTTATTTAGCAATTTTCCATCTATGATTGAGCCATTCAGCATAAACCCCGAATTAGAATTACTGTCTGCATTTGCATGGTCAGGAAATTTTTGTAAGAATAAAGTACATACATAAGCAAATATAGACAAAAAGTCTTAAGCAAGGACACTGAGTGTTAACTCTTTCATTAATTTAGAGATGTATTTGAGTCTCACTCATAAATGTGCATAAATCGACTATGAGAACTCACTGTTCTCTTTAATATGATCCATCTTTATGAGGAAAAAGACGAGAAGGGCTTTCATCCATTAGTAATAAATCAATCTTAGAATGAAACAGACATGGAACACAGGGCACAATCGGTCCCTATACCCAAAGTCATCGCTTCAAAGTTATGCTCTCATTTGACCTAATGGAAACATTGATAAACGAATATGCATACTGGATAGTGTGCTTTAGCTGGTAAGAACTGCACATTATGTTGTTGCACAGTGAAAAAGAAAAGATGGTTTGGTCATGAATTATGAATCATTCTAAAGTTTGCCAAGCTTTGTTTGCTCTTTGAGATCAGAGGCAGGATGATGATGACACAGAGATTATAAACTAGTTTTTTAATGTATTGCACAAGGGATCCACAAGAATATCAATGTGTTGAGTTTAATTCCTCTGTTCACAGTTTAAGCACGACACACTTCCCTCAGTGTTGCCCTTTGTGGCCTGTTCACCTTTAGCCAGGATTCTGTGATAAAGACATGCTGCACACTCAAGGGTTTTAACAGATTCAGCTCCAACTAAAAACACTTTTATTTACACATTTCATGGAGAAACAATTTAAAGGTTTTGTACAGTATCGTGTTTGTTTTGCTTAAGGCAACTTAAAGTAAAATCATCATGCAGTAGCCTGCAAGTAAAATCACACCAGTTGAATTTGTTCAAATTCTTTTATATTTGGAAAAAGCTTCAGTGCATTTTATAGGAACATAATAAAAAAGATAAATAAATGCTAGAGACTAGTTTAAATAGAGGAATAAATATTTCAATGGGTTTTACTTTTAAAGTATAATGGGCTAAACCTGTATAAAATATATTCTTTACATAAATACACCAAGGACACAGTTGTCAAATGGTTTAAGCAGAGTTAGATTAAAATTCAATATTTCAAGCTGGAATAATCACAGAGACACCTAGTTGAGGGCTCTAAGTGTATTAGCCCATTATAAAAAGGACTACATGGACTTAAATATATAATAAGCATTCACGATAGAATGTTTAACTTGGAGCACATGTCACAAAGTAGAATGAGATGAAGAAGGAGCAGTGAATGTTCTCACTTCATGGAATTCACTGCACACCGTTTCCCTGCCCTTCACCACACGGTTTAGGTGTTGTTGCATTGATGAAAATACAGAAATCTTCTACGGTGGACCTGTTTCTGTTGGGAGAAGTTTATTGAGTCACGAGGAACCAAGCAGGAACTGACATCCATTAGAGCAGTGCTCTCTAACTCTAAAATCCCACATACTCCGTCACCAGCGTTCCTTGGTGTTCTTTTTTAGAGTATTTGGGGAAAATAATGGAAGAAAGTTCACATACCTGCATCAGAGCACTACCTGTTTGATCTATGAATTGTTTTCCATGCTTATAACCAAACTAGCAGCAGTAGAGGAGTTTGGAGATGCAATCCACTTCTTAAATCTATATTTGCGCTTCTCTAATTTATCCTGAAGTTCTGCAATCGCACTTTTTCTCTCACTCTTTGTGATCGGCTGCATATTTATCATGTCTTCCCTAGAAATGTATTTCCAATTTAATATTTTTATTTTTTGACAACCTCTCATTAAAAAGCAAAAATGCAAGCAATCTTTCCACATTGGTAATGATAGCAAATGATTCGGTCCATTCTTCTTTAAATTCTTTGTTCTCAGCATCTATCTTCCTTTTTTGTTTAACCCTTCCGATCCATGGTCTGAGACACACCTGCTACTTTGTTATCCTAGCACCACGCCGTGCTGAAACATGTGTTGCAGGCTATCACCACTGATCTTTATGACTATAATGCAAATTTTCATTGCAAGAAATGTTTACATTTATTGTTTAAATGTATTTATTATTAAAAAAAATTTGCATCATTGGAAAACATAATGAATGTTTGTTTGACTACCTGCACACTGTACTAAAATAAAAATCAAAATCAATTTCTAGAATTTTTTGATAAAGCTCCAGGGGGCCGCAAGGGGGGTGCTTGAGAGCCGCATAGGGCTCCGGAGCCGCTGGTTGCCTACACCTGAGCTATAATGATTACACAGTAATCAGAACAAGGTGATCTGGTCACATGAAACCAAAAGTGAACTTGTTGTTGTGAACTGTTGTTAGTTTTGTTCATTTTCTTTTAGTGCCTGTGGGAGAAAAAGCGACAGAGTTCAACTATGGCATTACTGACATGCTGTGGGCTTTCTTTGTTTCATGTCAGATCAGAGTAGGTTTGAGACAAGTGACCCTACCAACATGGAAAATTTTAACTGCAATAAAAAGTGTCAACACATTTTCTCTCAAGGTTACTAAAAATTAATACACGTCCCACTTTAAAAGTCTTATGTTTGCAACAAGTTACATATGTTTTTTACTAAAATGTTTTTTTGTTTTTTAGAATACCTTTCTTGAGTAATTTGCTCCAAGTCTTAATACATACACCATTTTAATCAACATGAACTTAAAACCAAATAATGTTTATGAGTGTGGAGTATTTAATCTATACTTAGACTGAAAGACAGGAACAGGCAGGGATAAGAAGAAAATGAGCTTTTAGTTTCTTGTTCTTTCTCAGACAGGCCTCAAGAGTGTCCAGACAAGGAGGTATTCAAGTGCTAAATCCCTTTAATCTTACACATCAAAAAGCAACTCATGCGAATCTCTTAGCTGTCTGCAACTCCTGAAAAAACTCAAATAATCTCAAACCAGCAACAATGTCTTAAACTGAAGATTTAGGTTATGTTCTGTGCCATAAATGTGAAGGTCTGTCCTTATTGATAAAATTACATTCATTTCATATATCACTCATTTATATTCAGTATATTTTCCACACCCTAAAAAAATTTGAAGTTAAGTACATTCTCTAAATTAACTGTAGTTTTTGGTTATTGTAAAACCTTGCAAATTGCTTACTAATGTGTTTTTATCTTCTACTTTAACCCTTGTTTAGACAGATGTAACAAAGCAGGAAAGGAGGAAAAAATACAGTTTGTTTCAGACAATGTGCCTGCAACCCATAGCTTTTGTAAAACAGTAGAGTGACACAAAAGGATAAATTGGTGTCACTGCTCCTGTCCACCTTCCCATTGGGGGTTATCTCCCCTTCGCATCACAACACCATGAATCTTGTTTGATGGCTGCAGGATACTGTTCATGTCAACACAAACCTGTAGTTTTATGCACTTGACCTCACACAAAGGTACCCTTGTGAACGTGAGCACAGGAAATACACAGTTCAGACCCTGCATCCATGCACTGATGCACTTATTTTAGCACAAACAGGGACATTTAAAAAGAAAAGCCCACACCTGATACCATGCCTTATTACGTACACATGAAAGATTTTGTTTCGCTCATGGTTAGGTTTTATAAGAATGCTCAATTAAACAATGAGTTCAGTTTGTTTGTCTGTATAAGATTGAAGGATGATGAAAAATTTAACTCAGCCTATTATTAAAAATAACAAGATCAGGAAAGACATCAAAATGCTATGTTTCTATTCAATAAATGGTACAAGCATTGTCAAAGAATACAGATTACTGTATTATGTTTAGGATCAAAAGATTGTCAGAAATGGCAGAATTGGTATTCAATGCAGTGTCAGAAAGATTCATGAAAGGTTTTCTAGTATATTGACTGTGATATGAAAAGGTTGCTGCAAATTTGTTCACTGCATATTTTGACACAAATCAGCCTCCGTATCTGTTAACCCTAAGATGACCTGAAATGTATGACTTGGTGGATTTTCCTCCTCACAGTTGGATGGGTGATAAAAATTTCAAGATTAATATGGCCACAAACAATACTGAACTAAACTGTGCAGTTAGATAAATTATCAGTGGATCAAGAGTACCACTGAAAACAGTAAGGATGGATCTGGGCTCCAATAATTGCAATTCATTGTTAATAAAACCTCAATTCAGTATATTTTGTGTTTTTCCAAATAAGTCACTGAAAACCCGAAAATCCAAAAGAAACAGATGCTTAGATTTTACTTTATACACTTCCAACTGCTATTGTATTTATGTCCTTGAATGCAAGTGTAAGTGTAAACTGAAAATCCTTTACAGATAGCATCCCATTTTGAGGGTGTTTTTATAAGACAGTAGTAATAATATTTCTATTTCACAGTTTTGTCTCTTCAAATAATTTAAAATGCTGTGTGAAGAAATATACAAAAAATACCCATACCGTGCTATTCTTCTATTTAGGCAATTAATTAGGTGTCAGAAAAGATTCACTTTGGGATGTTCTCTTAAAGCCAGAGGGCCCTGTGGCTAACAATCATATTTACTTTAAAGCCTTGAGAAGGTCAGAGAAAAATACAGTTAAAGTGAAATTGCAAAACAAGGCCAAGGAAAAAGCTGACCTTGAAACAAGAATCACATTGTCAATTTTGAAAAGGGAGCAGGTCCAGAAGGCGTCACCTGAGAGAGAGAAAAAAACAAAACAAAAAAAACCAACAAAAATAAAACAAAAAGGGTGCTATGCAATTTTGAATGTCAAAGTCACTAATTTCTTAACAGCCTGCCCACACTTTGGGATTAAACAATTGACATTGACAATTGTTCTAACATATTAAAGAAGATAAATTAGCATAGCCTTGTTGGACCAGATTAACTATCTATTGATGTAGTTAGTTACTGTGAACTTGTACTGTAAGTCGCTTTGGCAACAGAGGGTTTGTTTCACAGGGTCCGATATTACGTACTTTAAATTAGATGCCAGAAAAAGTTTTAGTGTGGCAGTACTGCAGTTTTTCCTGACTGTGTGGAGCATTGTATGGCTTTTTGGTTTACCCTCCCTCCACCTTTTACTCAGCTTTTGGTTTATTAATCTAAAGCCATGAAACCTGGGTTGTTGTTTAATCATACTGTTCAAATCTCTCACTTGCCCATACTTTATAGAACATATTTTACTTGATTAAATTTGCACTATGTATAATTACATCTACCAATTTTACACTTGCCAACTGTATACCTATATGCAAGAAAAACGATAACTGTTCAAGCACGGCAAGCAAGCACGGCATTGCAGATGAGTTGAGTGTATACAGAGCCATGCTTAGATAAACTCATTAACGGAAACTAAATGAGCAACTGAAAGTGGAAGCTGAAGAGAAAAGTTTACACGGAGGTTCAGAAGTTGCAAATACTGTCTACTCCTGTAGTTCTTTATCCCCATGGCAAAAAGATTTTCCTTACAGCAATGTAGTAAGTAGCATTCATCATCTAGAGATCCCCAGCTGTCTGAGGTTGGAATTCTGAGAATTATACATTCAACAAATTTTATTGAAAGCACACAAACCTAAGCTACTCTCTAAGCTCATTTGGAACATTTTCACCGTGCAGATTCAATACCATGAGGTTTCTGATATACCAAACTTTTTGTTTGCATGCGGCTTGCTTTCTGTGGAACTATTCCAGTGTGTTTATGTCAACTTCTGTCAATGTGAAAGTGACAAAATTTGACACTAGCACAAAGGAACAATTCAAGAGGAAGTTCAGTAATATGATCATAAATTACTTACTTTTACAAAGTCATAAATCTGTTCTGACTGGAGCATCCATGTGATCTAACACAATGATTAAAGGTCTGATATTAGGCTACATATGAAAATAAAATATTAACAAGGAGGCCCTGAAAGCATCTTTTTGCCGTTTGTGTTGTTAAATTCCACACAGATTAAGCAGACAGCCTTTCCCAAAAAACTCCTTATTCAGTACTCTTCAAAACAAGCTGTTTCGGCTTTCCAGCCCCCCTTATTTCCTCTGATGACATCATAAAGGGAATGCTTTTCAGACAGACCATTTTTCAGCACACCTTAGCTAAAACATAGGTGACAGGATTTTCTTCATATATGAACCTCATACACAGGCTTCAGGACATATATCATTGTTTTAAGATGTCTAGAAGGTAAATTTTGCATAATATGGGTCCTTTAATATTAAACTTGGATCTTCGTATGAGCTCAGCTACAGTAATGCTATCATCACTGTTTATAGCTACCGAGGAAAGTGATGCCTAAATAAACAGTTCTTTATAGTTAAACACATTTATGTTACCATTAGTTTGCATATACTGTTAAGCATTTTTCTTTATGTTCAGCATTGCGTCTAGAAAGTACTGTAGTCAGTTAATGACAAAGTTGTCTGCTGCATATCAAGTCAAGCCTAAAGTTGTCTATACTATAAGACTAGCTACAACCTGAAAAAATGCAATACTATCTCAAGAAGCTGGGTTTCCAGAAAATTTGCCAATCACAGGCAGGTATCTTTTCTGTGGTTGGTTTCCCCCTCAAAGTGACAAGTTAGCATGAGCGCACAGAAACATATAAAAGTAGAAGAGAGGCCACAGGTGCATAAAAGCAAGCCACAAAGGCAGAGAGTAAGCATACCCTCATGCATGCAACATAGTGGTAGTCCTGAATCTGCATGCATAAAACATTTAAAATGGACAAGGAGAGTGTTTCCATGTGTGTGTTTTAAAAAAAAACTCTCTTTTGAGTATTAATATGCGTGTGTCCTTCTAGCAGAATTCTCCCTTCATATACTTCTTCTTAAATTAAACAAAAATATTCTTGACCCGTGAGACGCTCAAAGTCTGATTATCATGGTTCAGGCCTGCTTTTGCATTTAATTTTACTAATGTCTGCAGTGCATTAAATCACCTTTTCTCAACTATAATATTATGTTTCAGGCTATGATTCTGTATCATTTTAGGAATGTTTTCAAAAATGTTTTCCCCAAATCATCACAAATAAAGGTTTATTCAAAGTTTACATCCAAATATATATATATATATATATATATATATATATATATATATATATATATATATATATATATATATATATATATATATATATATATATATATATACAGATCCTGCATTTGGAGATGAAAAGTTTTGGAATTTTTCACATCATTGAAATATTACGAAAAATAGGTTTATTATGGAAAATGCCTACAAATCTTCAGGATTTCTTTGTATATGCACCAGTTATGTTTTCTGTCTTGGAGTCTAATGAATTAAATAATTGATCAATAATGTATAAATAAATTGGATTTCAGGTATTCTTTGTTAAACAAACTCCCACCTATATAATAGCATGTGAGTGGCAAAATAATTCAATAAATTGTTTTGTTTTTATTTCAGTAAACATTTAGTAGCCAGGACATTTGATTGAAAAGTGCCATTCAGTGGCACTTTTGAAAGCTAATACATTTTTTCTTGTAAATTCAGTTTTAACCCAGATGTTAAAACTGATACTAAATAATCCTATCTTCATTTTATCCCTGTTATAAAAGTACGTTTTTTTTGCACTATGCTGGACTTTTTTCCCCTTTTAAATCTCCAGTTGTACCATATCTTTTTCCAGCATGGTTTTTTAACCAATAAATATTGAATTCCATTTGTTTCCACAGGGTTTTTTCAAAAACTTCAACAGACCCTTACAACCACAAAATCTGATTGTGTGTTCTCCATACCTTAAAGGAATGTTTTTACTACATATTATATAACCTCCCTTGTCTATAGTGCTATTGTTTAGCAGTTCAGTGCTTTTCTTTATTGCTTTATTGAATGAGGGGAGCATTAAATGGTTTATTTAGTGATTAATTATATAATGTGTCTAATTTCATTTGTTTACTTTTATATTTTGAGTCATTTTGTGTTAGCTTGTGCTTAGCTTTTTAAGTTAGGTGGCAGGTGTCTCTTTTACCTGTCACTGTCCCCTTCCATAATTGTTTAGTCCAGGCAGATACACAAGACGCTGCCAATGGGGTCACAAGCCTTCCTTTCACCTTCACACCTGCCATCCATGGGTCAACACTAATGAGTAGTAAGTCTGTTGAATGGAAGGCTAGGTTAGCCCAATGACTTGCTGACCCGAAGCTATGAGACATGCAGCTCTGCACAGGCTAATCTCCTGAGTGGAGGAGCAAGTGCAATGTGATGTTGTGGTAGTTTAAAATAGGAAGAAAATAAATGAAATCGAAATCTCGAACTGAAAAGGTTAAATATAACACTGTCTGGGATTTAAAGTGGAGACATAACATCAAGAGTGTTAGTGTGACAGAGTCAAGGTAACCACCTGAAAACGAGGAATTTATATAAACACCATCTTTAATGGATTTAAAATACCTGTCTATGCATAAAAACTGTTTGTGTTACGGTTTCAAGGATTTATATCAGTGATTTTTTCTTTTTCTGCTATTAGATGATATGCTGAAATGCTGCTAACCCTTTTAAAATAGATTCACTATAATGTTATTTTGCAAAAGCTAATGTTCACATTTTGTAAGTTTGAACAAGTGTTTTTAATATTATGGAAATTATTGTTGTTTTCTGTTCATAATGCTGACTAGATCTAAATGTATTAATATTTCAATTGAAATCCATTGAATTTTAAACCAATCACCAGTCCATTCACAATCAAAGTTCAACACTCCATTAAAGCAAAATGAATCAGGTTAATCACTTGAAAATGCATTTAAACACAGTGGCCATAGTCACTCAAGTTACTGTACGTTGGTCTGTTTTTCATGAAAACAATATATACTTTGACCTGAAGTTCTGCATGAGTCCTGATGTATTTCTAAAGGCATTGCTTGGGCTTTGCTTTAATGCCAAACTGATATTGGTAAAAATCCTAGCATTTTTGCGTGATTATACATAATCATATTGATAACAGATAATTATCTAATCTTGAAGTTAATAACAAACATTAAAAATGTGTTAAACTGCAAGGGTAATGAGTAAATAAATGCAGCACCAACACAGACTGTAAGGGTGCATATAGCAGATACATTTGATCATTATCCGGTGCTCATGTAAGCTAAGAAATACAGGTGCTGGTCATAAAATTAGAATATCATGAAAAAGTAGATTGATTTCAGTAATTCCATTTAAAAAGTGAAACTTGTATATTATATTCATACATTACATACAAACTCATATATTTCAGATGTTTATTTTGTTTAATTTTGATGATTACAAATGACAACAAATGAAAATCTCAAATTCATCATATCAGAAAATTAGAATATTGTGAAAAGGTTCAAAATTGATGGCCCCTGGTGCCACACTCTAATCAGCTAATTAACTCAAACCACCTGCAAAAGCCTTTAAATGGTCTTTCAGTCTAGTTCTATAGGCTACACAATCATGGGGAAGACTGCTGACTTGACAGTTGTCCAAAAGACGACCATCGACACCTTGCACAAGGAGGGCAAGACACAAAAGGTCATCGCTAAAGAGGCTGGCTGTTCACAGAGCTCAGTGTCCAAGCACATTAATAGAGAGGCGAAGGGAAGGAAAAGATGTGGTCGAAAAAAGTGTACAAGCAAGAGAGATAACCGCACCCTGGAGAGGATTGTGAAACAAAACCCCTTCAAAAATGTGGGGGAGATTCACAAAGAGTGGACTGCAGCTGGAGTGAGTGCTTCAAGAACCACCACACACAGACGTATGAAAGACATGGGTTTCTGCTGTCGCATTCCTTGTGTCAAGCCACTCTTGAACCACAGACAGCGTCAGAAGCGTCTAAAGAGAAACAGGACTGGACTGCTGGTGAGTGGTCCAAAGTCATGTTCTCTGATGAAAGTAAATTTTGCATTTCCTTTGGAAATCAAGGTCCCAGAGTCTGGAGGAAAAGAAGAGAGGCACTTCATCCACGTTGCTTGAAGTCCAGTGTAAAGTTTCCACAGTCAGTGATGGTTTGGGGTGCCATGTCATCTGCTGGTGTTGGTCCATTGTGTTTTCTGAGGTCCAGGGTCAACGCAGCCACATACCAGGAAGTTTTAGAGCACTTCATGCTTCCTGCAGCTGACCAACTTTTTGGAGATGCAGATTTCATTTTCCAACAGGACTTGGCACCTGCACACAGTGCCAAAGCTACCAGTACCTGGTTGAAGGACCATGGTATCCCTGTTCTTAATTGGCCAGCAAACTCTCCTGACCTTAACCCCATAGAAAATCTATGGGGTATTGTGAAGAAGAAGATGCAATACACCAGACCCAAGTCAATATACAAGTTTCACTTTTTAAATGGAATTACTGAAATCAATCTACTTTTTCATGATATTCTAATTTTATGACCAGCACCTGTATGTAGATTATCAGCATCTGATTCTGATAAAGCAATTTTTGCATAAAACAACCCTGCATTTATTTTACACACTAAATTCATTTGAACAGCCTGACTGGATGAAGATCATAAGAGAAAGCACAGTGTGTTAGGTTTCATCACGTTTTGTGGGATTCTTCAAGTTGCAAATCCCGCTATTTCATTGTGCATTGTGCTTGATAAAAGTTCTGAATGCCTGTGATTTTGGCGACCAAGTTATATATAAATGTAAATTAATAAAGTGATCTGAAATGGGGGAGGGGGATATTTGATGATTTATCTAAACAGGGTTTAGGATAGAAAAGTGAATTAATCTTTTTGTGTCACACAGTGTGGAAATCCAGGTATTTTTTAGCAGCACATGTAAGTAAAGCCTACAAAAACATAACATATTTTCCAAAAATGCCTTATTTGGATCACATCAGATTTCTGCCACTGCTATCATTGCCAGTTAAGAAAAAGCTCTTTGAACACCATTACGAGATGTGCAAAAAAACAAAACAGTAATAAAGAAATTGAGTTTTGGTTGAATTTGGCTTGAAGGAAAGCTGTATGGTTTGTTTGATAGAAGACCACATTCCCCATTGGGACCAGCTAATAGATAGAAAAATCCTGATCTCCAGGTCACCTGCAGTTGGACTGAACCGCATTTTTGTTTCTGGTGGCTGTGTGAAAGATAAATAGCTTTGAGGTGATGAATATAATTGTGGCCAATGTCAGAGTATGACGCTGAAAAAAATAACATTTAATTTAGCTTTGTACCATACTCTTCCAAGCCCCCACAACCCCCTACCCACCCAATATGTCACCAACTGATGTGCTGATCTTCTTCAATTCCGTTTTGAATTTCAAAAGATTGACATGATTGGAATGCCTGGACTACACTTTTGCAGGATCTGTAAATACCTCAATTTAGAGATCCTATAGATAATACATATATGACATGCCATGAGTAGAAACAAGTCGGTAAAGCACAAATTTCCTTTTGTTTGATTGCAAAGTGTGCACGTTGACGATTTAAACTAACCACTAAGCGTGTGGTGTATATGCACTATACACTATGGTGTATATACCTAAACACAAGATAACAGTTTTTTACCTATCATGAGGAAAAATAACAAAGGATTTTTAAATGGGGTTAAAATGAAAAAAAAAAACAAAAACAAATAAAGAACAGTAAATAAATTACCACATTGTGGAGTGTAGAGTAAAGCATTTTATACACCAAAATTGATGGATATGGACTACGTGACTGCACTGTAATACTGTAGGTGTTAATCATCCATAGATTAAAACCTATTTTAACTGCTGTCTTTTAGCATATTTTCTCTTCTATTCAATTATTGATTGCTGATGAACATAACAAGAAAAATTTAACCAACATGTTAATTTCAGACCAAGTGGCAGTGATGA